>NW_006283767.1:92072-137949 GCF_000327345.1 Myotis davidii | reverse complement strand
ACTCAATTGAATAAAAAATCTGATGAACAGAATAAACTGGTGAATACAATAGAATCAGGTGCATAGAAAGGGAGTGGACTGACTATTCTCAAGGGGTAAAGGAGTGTGGGGGGTGCAGGAAGAGACTGGACAAAATTCATGCACCTATGGATGAGGACAGTGCGGGATAGTAAGGGCAGAGGGTGGGGTGGGAACTCGGTGGAGGGGAGCTATGGTGGGGAAAAAAGAGGAACAACTATAATAATCTGAACAATAAAAATTTAATTTAAAATAAAATAAAATGTAAAAAAAAGATTGATAAATTTGTCACTGATATTGCATTAGATAGAGCTAAATAGAAATGCTATACTTCTATCACTCCTACATCATCTGAGTCTCAGAGGATAACAAGAACAAGTTTCAGAGAAATGGTTTTTTCTTTATTTGTATTTTTATTGTGAAGATATATGATGTCTTCTTAAGTAGGAAGAAATATATTTCTTTTAAATTGCTTAGATATAAATATTATGATGAGAATTTTTGTTGTTGATACTAATCGTACAAAGACAAAGAGTTCCAGTGAAATAATGTTTAGTTGTGTAATCCTTTAAAAATGATAATTCTCTTATTTGTTTTTGGTAAATATAAATATCATGACATGAAAATGTGACCCATACAGAACAAATTAATGTCATTATTTACTGTATGCAAATAACCTAATAAGGATTGTAATTACATTTCCAAATCAATCAAATAAATTATATCTAAAAAATTAATTCCAGTATTTATAGTTCAGGGAAGGATGGAGAGGAGGAATTAGAAAACCAGTGATTTATTTTCTTATAAACAAGAAGTGAATCTTATTACTTCTTCAGCCTCCTTTCCAATAATATGATATATACCAAGAAGCTGCAGAGTTCTAATTTTGGAAATACAAACTATTTTCAAGGTAAAAACTAAATATGCATAAATATTTCACTTTCTATTGTTACCAGTTTAATGGAAATATGCTAATTGTGTAGTTTGCATAATATTTATATCAATCTATAATTATAGTTAATAAATATTTGGATAGAAAGTCTAATACTTTCTACAAAACAAAATGATGTATAATTACTTTTTGAATAAACTGTGGCTGAAAAAAGCCTTTGTCTTAAATTAATAATAATAGAATATATAAAGAAATTTCAACTGAGCTTATAGAGCATATATAATGTATAGAGAATATATAAAAAGTAATTTCAACTGAATCAAATTTCTGATTCTCCCATAGTTTTACTTTAACTTCAAATTGTTTGGGAACTGCATATTTAATTTTCACCGTTGAGGTGTTGGTTTGTTGGGTTTAAATCAGCCATAGCGAAATTTCATATGCCAAAGATTATTTCAACTTCCACACTATGATTGGAGCACAAATGGACAACTTAATTAAAAGAAAATCTGTTTTTACAGAGTAAATATTTAGTGAAACTTTATATACCAGAGGACATAATTTTCTGATGATGACTGTGTAGAAATTGTTAAAATTAAATACACATGTACCATACATTTTGGCCCAAGTATAACAGTGCTCTGTAAATAAAATATATACTATACATGGTGATAAATATGGTATGCATTTAATTGTTTTTTAAAGTTGTAAATATGAGCCAAAGCCATGCCCGAGAATCTGGGCAACAACTTAAATAGGCCTTAAGGATAAGAAAACTGCTTACTAATAACAGTACAGACCTAGAGCTCATGCTATTTTGTAGCCAAGGTAAAGTAGATTGAAGCCCCTACTCTTTCCAGTATTAAAGCCTGACTAACATACTAGTTTCACTTCTAGGCAAACTGCTTTTAACACTGTCTTCTACATGTTATTTGTTAAATATTGTGTCTACATCTTCCATTGGGAATCTGTCTGTTTATTTGCAAAGAGAGCCAACAATTCTGCATTCCAGGAGCCATTGTAAATAATAATAATAATAATAATAATAATAATAAACTAAATTCATAGCAATAGTTAAAAAGTAGTTGGCATTAAATTCTTAATCTCTCAAATTGTGTATAATAATAATAATAATAATAATAAAATAATAAACTAAACTAAACTCATAGCAATAGTTAAAAAGTAGTTGGTATTAAATTCTTAATCTCTCAAATTGTGTTTTTGTACTGACTTTTTCATTAAAAACTACTTTTATTAAACATTTTATGATTTGCATTAGCAGAATGTAATGTACCCTGGGCTTCATGCTCCCTTATAAGTCCACTTTATGTAAACCTTTTGGATTTAATATCTTTGCATCAGGAAGTGTAAATCAATTGCAGTCTCCTATTGTCTTAACACATATCACTAATATAATAATAAAAATAGCAACAAAGTTACTACTGATAATAAAAAATACTAATGATTGACATTTATTTTTCTAGATTACTGACACCCATGAAATTTTTCTAGACTTCACCAAAATGATTAGCATCTTATTTTATTTAAGAAAATGTATGTATTTATTTTTCCTGCAATATAGAAAGACTGAGGTTTTTATATTTTTAATTATTTTTTAATTTAAAGTCTTTATTGTTAAAGTATTACATAGTCTCCTTTTCCCCCCATTGACCTCCCCCCAGCACATGCCCTCATTCCCCCACTGTCTGTGTCTACTGGTTATATGCTTATATGTATGCATACAAATCCTTTGGCTGATCTCTTACCCTACTCTCCCACCCTCCCCTGCCTTCCCTTTGAGATTTGATGGTCTGTCTGATGCTTCTGTGTCTCTGGATCTATTTCTGTTTGGCAGTTTATGTTGTTCATTTTATTCCACAAATGAGTGAGATCATGTGATATTTATTTTCCTCCAACTGGCTTATTTCAATTAGCATAATGCTCTCCAGATCTACCAATGCTGTTGTAAATGGTAAGAGTTCTTTTTTTTCACAGCAGCATAGTATTCCACTGTGTAAATGTACCACAGTTTTTTAATCCACTCATCTGCTGATGGGCACTTAGGCTGTTTCCAAATCTTAGCTATTGTAAATTGTGCTGGTATGAACATAGGGGTATATATACCCAATAGCTGGTGAAGATGTAGAGAAAAAGGAACCCTCGTGCACTGCTGGTGGGAATACAGACTGGAGCAGCCTCTGTGGAAAATAGTATGGAGTTTCCTCAAAAGTTAAAAATGGAACTCCCATTTGACCCAGTAATCCCACATCTAGGAATATAGCCCAAGAATTCAGAAACACCAATCAGAAAGAAATATATTTATTATTGATTTCAGGGAGGAAGGGAGAGGGGGAGAGAAATAGAAACAGCAATGATGTTAGAGTCACTGATCACCTGCCTTCTGCACACCCCCCACTGGGGACCAAACCCATATCCAGGGCATGTGCCCTGATTGGGAATCCAACTGTAACCTCAGGATTCTCACTGGTTGGGAATTTTTTTTTTAATCCTTTCTTGAGGATATGTTGTCATTGATTTGTAGAGAGAGGAAGGGTGAGAGACAGAGAGAAACATTGATGTGAAAGAGAAACATGGATGGGTTGCTTCCTGTACACCCCCTCTCCCAAAGATGGAACCCACAATCTTTTGATGTATGGGGTAATATTCCAACAAACTGAGCCATATGGATAGGGCTAGTTTTTTTAAAATATATATATTTTTATTGATTTCAGAGAGGAAGGGAGAGGGGTAGGGAGAGGGAGAAAGAACCATCAATGATGAGAGAATCATTGATCAGCTGCCTCCTGCATGCCCCCTACTGGGGATCAAGCTGGCAAGCCCACAAGCTAGGCATGTGCCCTTGACCAGAATCAAACCTGGGACCTTGCAGTCTACAGACCAACATTCTAGCCATTGAGCCAAACCAGCTGGGGCAGGGCTAGGGTTTTTTGTTTGTTTGTTTTTTGGTTGTTGTTTTTGTTTATATACTTAACAAATCAGAGAACTAAAATTTAAAGAAGTTTAAAAAAATGTATCCCAGCTCACACTGCTGATACACGGCTAGGCTATTTGAACCAGTATGATCTCACCCCATGATTCACGATGATGATCATCTTGCAAAAGAGGTCCTGCTAACCTAACAATTTGACTCCATCCATGCCCACCACTTGTGCCTTTATTTCTGGGTTGGCCTACGTGATGAACTCTGATCACTGCATCAAAACTTCACAAAGACTGTGACTGACACCTCTGGTTTAGGCATATGAGATTGCTATATTGTTTGGGTCATGTTTACAATTTCCACAACACTGATCATCATTTCCAGCCAACTACATCCAAGTAAAACGTAAAAGGGTCCTGCTTCAGTGTGAGGGTATCATTGCCAAAGTTTTATGTTAGGTTTGGCACTAGCTATATTAACCAGCCATGTCACAATGCCTAGCACAGGGCTAGGAGACAGGGAGGGTAAGAATAGCATTCATTCTGAGTCACATTCATGTAAGACCTTTACATGTGTTCCCAAAGTCATTCTATAGTCAGAGAGAAACACTAAGTTCTGAAAAATGCTAAATTTCTAAAACTGTCCATGAAAGATGACCTGACTTGTACTGCATTGTATTTCATCTTATGTAAGAAATTACTATAATTATTTTATGAATCGAACAATTAAATTTCATTTTAATGTTTGTACTAGTCAAGGGCATGTACCTTGGTTGCGGGCACATCTCCAGTAAGGGGTGTGCAAGAGGCAGTTGATCCGTGTTTCTCTCTCATCGATATTTCTAACACTCCCTCTCCATTCCTCTCTGTAAAAAAATCAATAAAATATATTTTTAAAAAATTAAAAAGGAAAGGAAAGGAGTGAAGGAAGGGAGAAATAAGGATGTTCATAATGCATGTCTGTGTCTCTGGGTGAAAGAAATTCCAGTTGAGGCAAGTGCATATAGAAACAAATTAAATCATTATTCCAATTTGTCTGCATGCAAAAGGCATTGTCTGCAAGGCCAGAGAAAGTTATTATAATGGTCTACACAATGAAATTATTTTTTAAAACCCCAAACTGCCTTGTTGTGTAGCTTCAAAATAATATAACATATTTATTTATTTATTTATTTGTTTATTTACTTACTTCAAAGAATTAAGCATTTTGCAGAGCTGGTCCCAAGACATGTGTTGAAATATATGGACAACAAAAACAAGAAAATTCAGTGAAAAAAGCAATCAAGTTGAAAACACAATATTAAAAATTATTTTCTAGTTGTTGCAGGGAATAAAATTTACCTATGCTGTCACCAAAGACATCCAATATTTCTATGTATAGAAATTTGCAGAAATGTAGTGGGTAAAATTAACAACTTAGATAATTGAAAAATATGCAATGTTTTTAATGAGAGGACAAGTACATAAGTTGTTGTTTAATCTCAAGGTCATTATAATTTTTTAGGGCCAGTTCTCCCCCCCGCCCCATACCACATGACTTTGAGGCTTTTGCAAGATTCCCTGGATCCCTACCTAATTCAATTTCCACTTATGTGTCATGAAATTATAATAATTTGTTCCTAACAGGCAAGGGTAGAAAAATTTGTTATACTGACTTCTGCAAAAGACAGAGGAAAGATAAGAAGCATCCAAGCTCCCTGGAACAGAGTTATTTTATTATGTGGTTGTCTAGTGTCATTCCTGAAATTCTCGTTAGATATGGTCAACAAATGTTCAGAAGGCCCACTAACATATTCATATGTTAACAGTGATGGGGAAAATGAGACATTTTTGGGAGGCTAGCAATCTGAATCGGTGCCAGTAACCTAATGCACATTCTTGTTAGCCTATAATCTAGTCACTATCCCTTCTTTAATTATCTGGTCCTGCAAGACCTGTTACCTAAGTACTACTCCCATTTTAGAGAGGCTGTAAACCATGAACAATTTATAACCCCCAGACAGAGTTATCAGCACTGGCGCCAGGCCAGGCCTTTAGATATGGTCTCACAGCCCCCATCTCAACACACGGGGCTTTTTGCAAAGCCCAAGAAAGGCCTGGAAGTCTGGTCCATATTTGGGGGACAAAGAAATCAAAGAGTATAAAGGAAAAGCTTCCTCCACAGTGGTTGCTCAGGATTTGGAGAGAAACAGTCTCCATTGAGCCCTGTGCTAGTACACAAGAAACGACTGAAAATAAATGGGTTTTTCCTGTACTCCTGCGTATTTTTCGGGTGCCTGGTAAATTCTGTAACATCAGAAATAAGGACCCAGTTGTCTTTCCTGCTCTCACTATAAACACACATCTTAGTTGCAGAAAAGAAATACCAAAAAGCATTAAAAATATAGCCTTTGGAACAGCAACATAAATTAATACAGAGGCCCAGGTGTTTACCTATAGATTATTATCAAGGTTTCAGCTGTTTTGTTTATGGGAATTCAGCTGCTAATATTTTGCTAAAAATTTAAGCTTAGACCAATGAAGAAAGTACATAATAACTTAAGCATTATGTGTGTCAGGTTTGCATATCATGGTTTAATTAAACAAATCACTAGTAGATTAAATAAATATGATCTAATGTACAGAGTGGAAAAATAAATATCAAATAAGGGGAACAAAAGTAAACTTTTAGAATTTATTTTTATTGATTTGAAAGAGAGAGAAAGGGAGAGGGATAAAGAGATAGAAACATCCATGGGCTGCCTCCTGCAGGTCTCCTACTGGGGATCCAGACCACTACTCCAGCATGTGCCCTGACCAGGAATTGAACCAGAGACCTCTTGGTTCATGGCTCCACACTCAACCACTGAGCCACATCCGGGAGAGCTTTAAACTTTTCATTTTTTATTATCGTCATTGAGAGAAGATTGTGTGTTTCTGGTTTCTCTCAAAATAAAAAGATGTCATCGTAGCTAGATAGGTCCAGTACATACTAGTTATCAGCAATCCAGACTCATAGAAAAGGAAAGGCTCAAAATAGTTAATCAGATTACTTTGGGAATTAATGCAGCTACAGTGCCTGGGTCTTGCCCTCAAAGTTCAAGGGACTTGCATTAAGCCAGCATGAAAACAAAATCAATTTAATATAGCAAGTCAGACACAGAAAACAAAGAAAATTATTATCGAACCAAGCAGCAAAAGTTACTTAAACAGGATGATTGTCTTTCTGGACTGCCAGCCTGTTAAACAAAGAGCTGTGGCCAGGGATGAGAACAATGCCGAAAATGCTCTCTCCTGGGACACAGGGTTGGCAAGGCACAGACAATCTCATTTTTGGAGCCCCCGGCTCACCAGCCATTGCCAAGGAAGCTATTCCCAGTGCCACCAGCTGTTGTGCCAGAGGCTGTGATGTCCCCTCAGTCTTGGCCAGAAAACGTCTGGGATTCAGTCTGCAGATGGACTGCATCAGCAATTCTAGCTGTTGTGTTGTCCCCATACCCTTGTATGTATTATTCAAGTGCATAAGTGTAGGTTTCTGAGTTTTAAACTCCTTGCAAGATATGTCTGTGGCTGCCATGTGGAAAAATGGCATAAAATGGGTAAAAGTCACCACTTGATTTCCCCCTTTCAGTTATTTATTGCAAAGGGCTAGAAAAGACCCGTGTTGACACTAGGGCAATTGAACAGTTTCTACCCAAATTAAGGATGCAATCCATGTTTATGTTTTCCTTTAAACCTAATAGAAGCACTCACATCTCATATATAATATAGCATATCAACAAGAGTGTTATATATTTTTTAAAATGTTATATAACAATGTAATTATCTCCTTTGACTTGTGCATAAAAGATGGGGAATGAATAGCTGTTGAATAATAAATTCTTTCATAAAAATACCGCCATGAAGTTATTTAATCCCATAAAGAAAGCTCCCATGCCAGCTTCCTGAACAGATGTCACTGACTATGACTATTGTTTATAAGAATTAGGTCAAATGGTATCCATTTATTCATTTATGCAATACATATAGAGAATGTGGTTTTCAACAGTAACCATTCTTAAGGGAGGAGATAGAGAAATAAGCAAAAATAAATAGATTAATAAAAACCTTCACCCTCATGAGCTACACAATTTAGTAGCATAGACAGATGATACTTAACTAAAATATGATACCTGGCCTTGTGAATACGTAAAAATAAGCATTCTTTAGCACTAGAATTTAAAGAAAAATTGATATCATTCTGCTCAATATGTCTAAAAATAATTGCTGTTCTCTGTGAAGGTTTTCAGGAACTCATTTTAAGGAAAGTGCTTGAGGTTAGGGAGATAGTGAACTTTATTTCCCTCTCATTTCTATGTACCTTAATTTCCCCAACACTTGCAAATTTTAGGGCTTTTTACCATTCTGTAAAGTGATATCACTAAAGTTATACAACTTTTTTTTATTTTTGTGAAGCTTTATATAGTAGAGGTTTAAGGTGAAGTCATGAAAATTATAAATATTAATAGCCAAAAGAGTGGGCAAACTATGCCTTAAATTAAACAACTTTGTAATTTTTAAATATTCTCTAACTTTATGCATAGGCTTAAAACTGCAAGTCATTTAAGCCTAGATAACAGATTTCAAATATAGTACTCAACCTATTTACCACAGGCTAAATTAGATGTCTTCCATGTCATTTTATGGCAGTTATGTGATACAGGAGGAATAAGTTCTAGGAATGTTTTAAGAAATGAAATTTTCATACCATTTCTTATTCACTTGCAATATAGGACTTCATGATGAAATATGCTTTCTTTTACAAGTCTAAATTAAATCTATATAACTGTGAGGCATACCTTTTTGTCCTTTGAATTTTTGTGTGAACATATGCTTAAAGATGACTTAGGCCTGTGGTCGGCAAACTGCGGCTCGCAAGCCACATGCGGCTTTTTGGACCCTTGAGTGTGGCTCTTCCTAAGCCTTAGGAGTACCCTAATTAAGTTAATAACAATGTACCTACCTATATAGTTTAAGTTTAAAAAATTTGGCTCTCAAAAGAAATTTCAATCATTGTACTGTTGATATTTGGCTCTGTTGACTAATCAGTTTGCCGACCACTGACTTAGCCCATCCTCCCCATTTCTAGAGATCAAGAGTTAAGTCTCAAAGCAATTAGTTCCAGAAATAAAACCAAAGTCCTGGTCTAAACTCAGCTCAATATTAATTCTAGGGTAGCATGCTGCCTTGCTAGCTTCATGTTGCCTTTGATATGTAACACTGCTGGATCAGGAAAAATGGTAGTGCATCATAGTACATTAAGAATTCAGAAGATAGCCCTGACCGGTTTGGCTGGTCAAGGGCATGTGCCTTGGTTGCAGGCACATTGCCAGTGGGGGGCGTGCAGGAGGCAGCTGATCAATGTTTCTCTCTCATCGATGTTTCTAGCTCTCTATCCCTCTCCCTTCCTCTCTGTAAGAAACCAATAAAATATATTTAAAAAAAAAGAATTCAGAAGATAGTATGGATAGAGCAAATTTGCTCTTTAACAAAGGAGAAGATAAATTTTCAATGTCTCCTTAAACCATCAAGTTTCAGACTAACTTTATACTCTTAGAGGCAAATAAAACAAGATGTGGCAGAAAGAGCACAGGCCAACATAAAACATGGATTCCACTTTGAGGCTTACCAGTTTGAAACAATGAACAGCCCCTTCCACGCTGAAGGCATTATTGCCTCTTCTATAAAACTGGGAGGCTGAGTTAACTAGATTCCATTAAGCTAGCATGGCATGGAGTTTTTCACCTATATCATTTTTGAGTATTTTCCTATCCCATTCTCTCAAGGTGGGCCGTGCTATTTTTTCCTTTATTCAAGTATTACACCAAGTCAATCTCCTTCATTTAGTGCAAATAAATGAAAGTGAACAATGTTATGCAAAATGGTGCTATCTGTATTACAATGCAAAATAGCAACTGTTTCTATTAGCAAGCAGTTTACCCACATGACATAATTGTTTCTAACTGTCGAGAACACATGGCTTAGGGATCATGAATCTTTAATGGGTTTTGAGTTTTAAAGGCACTGGGATAAAAATAGACGCTGGAACTGACAGGCAATGTTGATTATGCATTAAATTTTGCCATGCGTCAGAAGGATAATATGTCTCTATGAATTCTGCTTCTACTTCTCATTATCTACATCCTACATCATTAACTTTTAATGAATCTGGCTTTTATTTGCTGTGCCAATGTTGGAAAGGTTCTTTTTTCTCTCTCTCTCTCCAATGCCTAGTACTTTTGAAAAAACCCCACAAAGAGTATTTTCCTTTGGTCTGCAATTCATAATTACAGCTGGGTTTTATTCTTTTGAGTTTGTTATAGCTGACAAAAGGATGCGGGTAGTCCTTGGTAGCACATCTCTTTGAGAATTTTCCATCAAACCATCGTATCCTAAATGCAAAAAAAAAAAAAGATGTTGTTTTTTTCCCCCATGAAAGCTACGAGATTATGTCCTGACAAATTTTCTGGTGCCCAAGAAAGCCTAGAACAATGTGTATTAAAATGTTATGAACTGCCAAAACTGGTTTGGCTCAGTGGATAGAGCATCAGCCTGCCGACTGAAGGGTCCCGGGTTCCATTCTGGTCAGGGGCATGTACCTGGGTTGAGGGCACATCCCCAGTGGGGGTGTGCAGGGGGTGGCTGATCGATGTTTCTCTCTCATCGATGTTTCTAACTCTCTCTCTCCCTTCCTCTCTGTAAAAAATCAATAAGATATATTGATTATTTTTAAAAAAATGTTATGAACTGAATGAGTTTTTCTCAGACATCATGGGTTCAGACAATAAGACATGGCATCAGGGGAATATATATATATATAGAATTGTGGTCTATTTCATTGATTCTTACCTTCTACTAGAGAATGGCTCCTTTGTAGCAGTGATACATAAAATTACATCGGTCTTCATCTACATTATGGACACTGATCAGCTTGATTTAAATTGAGGATGACCCTGGCATGGGGCCTGACCTACTGATATAAAGGTAAGTGGAAAAGTATTATTTGTGAGTCTTCCATATATGAAAAGGTTGACTAAAAAGGTAATTTCCAAGAGCATGGGACATGATTGGGCATATGCAGAAGGTAATTATCACATCCATCGAGTTCCCTCTCCCAACTGAGACCCGCCTATGTGGCCCGAGCTTATTGTATTTCAGTGATCTCTGCTGCTGAGAGCTGGGGAATCTACAGAATCTTATTCAATTATTTGATCTTGAAGTAGACTGGGAACACTGTTCTGTTCATGGAAGCCCCATGTTGGCTACCAAGCTATTCAACCATGTGTATTTAGGGATGGAATAGAATTTTTCTTACACAAAAATTTTTCAATCCAATATACACGGTTACATTTGTATTTCTAGACTAAAAGGCCTCTGCTCTGTTAAATTATATCCTACCTTTTCTCAGAATATCCACGTGCCTTGTTGAGGCTTTGCTTAGTTTAATGCAAAGCCTCAGGCTATGGTGCTATAGGGAGCAAGTTTCTGGTTTGGGGACAATCTCATGTTGCCTTCCTTTCAGGAACCTCAATCCTTCTTTATTACCAACTCACTTGCTTCTCCATCTCAGTCATGTAAACCCCCTTTTCCATCCTGTACCAACAGGGATTAAAGAGATTCAACTAATTTGTTTTCTGAATCAGATAAGGTAATAGGAAAAAAAAAAAAAGGCCTTGCTTTTCCCCAAATGGAGATTAGTGCCAACTGAATCATAGTGTTCACAGTTGACAAAGAGGAAACTATTTTCCTATCCCCAGGTTAAAAATAAGCATAATTTTCTCAGCCTACAAATAGACTATAGCACTACTGGCAAGGATTTTAAAGTATATGTGGGAAGATTAAGATATTTGGAATTTGGTGAAAGAGTGGCAGACTCAAGAATTATGTCATAGTAGTCATCCCACTGAGAGCTGAAAGTGCCCCCACCGCCCAGCACTGACTCCCTCCTGAGCAGTCCTCCCTGGCTCTCTAGTAGCTGACCCATCTCCCTGGGCATTGTTCCTCCTCCTCTCAGAGAAGCACTTAGATGCATGCTGTATAGAACAGACTGTCCTATCAGGTGACACCACTTCAACACTTTATGCTAGTGCCCATTATTTTTCAAGCATCTATTTATATTGAAAGGATCTTCATCAAATTCCAGAAGCAATGAGAGGAATCTGTGTTTACATATCATGGTCAATGAAATCATCTCATCTCTCCTTTTTTTGTGTGTAATTTATTTTAATTGTTGAAAATATTACAGTTGTCCTTTTTTTCCTCCTTTGACACTCTCCTCCCCTCTCCTGCCCCTTCCTCACCTGTTTTTAAATGTATCATGACCTTGGGCATGAAATCTACCTATCCTTTCTTAGCCTAAAAATGGAATAATCAAAGGCAGAGAATTAGACATAACAAAACACTGATCATTAAGCAAATCTTTGCTTTTCTCATAGTGCATGACCTCATAAGTCAATTTCTTTCTCCTGTATTCAGTTGCCTTAATTGCAAATGGGGAGACAATTTGTTGAAATAATTTTTCTGGATATAGATTTTGTATCTCATTCTGACTGGGAGCAAGAAAAAGGGTTTGGAGGTGAGATTTAGGAATAGCTTCCCTTGACAGTCCTTAAAGCAAAAGCGGGACTAAAACCGGCCAGATCAGGAACGGACTGATCCAGGTCGGGGAGCAATGTTAGCTCAAGCACCGAGGTGGGAAGCACGGGTCACCACCAAGCCAGTGCCAAACCTAGATACCTTTTATCTATATGTGATAATGTACTTATACAGCTAAAGTAATCAATTACTAAGAGGTTATGAAAGCTATATTTATTCAATATAAAAGACAATTTTATTATATATGGTTTTACATTAGGCATCAGTAATGCTCTATTTAAAGAGTTTTAAAAGGAGCATCAGTAATATAAAATGGAAAATGTAGCCTTAAAAATGCACTAATCAGTCATTTAATTTTCAGGGTTGTGTTAGGATATCAGTGAAATAATTCACTATGTTGACCAAGTTTTATTGATAATCCTGAAACAAACTTCTTACTTGAATATTCCTTTAAACACATGGTATTACATTTCAATTACTGCTAATTACAGCAAGTTGCAGACTTAATTATATGTTTCACTAAACACAATAGCCAATCTGCAGATAGGTCTAAAACAAGACAAAAGGGATAAAACAATGGGCTAAAAAGGACGAAAGATGGAGTAAAGACAAAGCACAGGTGATTTTCAAAAGAAAACCACCGGAGTACAGAAATGAGAGAACGGAAGGTTTGGATGTCAGATAATAACAATACAATCATAGCACTGAAGATTTTTGAGGTTGTGTAGATATTCTGGGGTAGTACAGGTATTCCTGAGAAGGATAAGTCTTGGTATGCAATCATAGTTGTGTATAGATTGAATTATGTGGAAATCGTGTTTATAAGAACAAGAGAATGCCGGTGTGAATAACAAGGTCTTTCATATGATGGGGGAAGCTGGGAGAGATAGGAAGTCTGTGAACCAAGTTCTGGGGTGAACTAGAAGGCTGGGGAATGGCAGTGATGAGGAATACCATTAAAGTTCTTCATGGTATCTCTGTTCCTATCCGTACCCCTAGCTTGTCACCCAGCCAATATAGTTACTAATTCCAGCTTTAGAGGCTTAGGATCAAACGTGAAAAACAGTGAGAGCGGCAGCAGCTAGCTATCAGATGTAGCTATTCTCTCTGCCTGTGCTTCTAAATAACAGAAGATAATCTTTAAATTCTGGTACAAAATTTATCTTCTTTACTCTCAAGGCATCTGTCAATATTGTGCAAATTGAACACCAATCAATCATCCCTTATGAAAATACTCAAGTTTTCAGAGGTAACAAACATAATACTATAAAAGAAAGATTAATTTTATGAATAATGAACAGTTGTTCAAGTTGTAATAAACACGTGGGCTGTATATTGCTGTGTCAACTGGGGTATGCCTCTACCTGATAAAATAAAGCTGCCTTTTTGTTCCCATAAACCCCACTTTATTGTATTTTATCTGGCAAGGGAAATTTATTTTTACCCTCATATAGCCCAATACCAGGGAAAGGGAAAGGTTTAAACCAGAGAGAAATTCAGGAGAGTTACCCTAGGAATTTCATTAATTAAATAAACCCTTGTGAAAGAAAGGAACATTCTTCGTGGATAATGCCAGGGAATCATTGGCTGAGGGAAGTGAGAGACATTTTGAGAGACTTTGATGCCAACAAGAAATACTTTATCAGTCTTGCATGAGTGGCTTAATTTCGTCATGGTGTAAGCCTCAGAATTGGTGATTTGTGAAGAGAGAATTGCATAAGTAGGGAAATCAAGGGATGGAAATTGGTATCTCTAAGTTTCTCATTTCAAGTAAGAGCCCTTTTATTCTACTTCAGCACTAAAAAAAAATGACAATCACAATTTCATATACTCTGAATAGTTTTTGGATGCTGGTTTCAATACTATGTACTTATTAGGACATACAATGAATATATTGTCTGAAAAGAAGCAGTTTAAAGACCCCTAGATACCAGATATAGGTATTCCTGTGTTTCAAAAGTTCACATTATGCCACCTCACTTTACAAAAGTCCTACATTAGTACCTGTTTTACTAACCAGAAAATTCTGAAGAGGATTTTCACCTTTAAGAAAAAAGGTTAAAAGAAAAAAGCACTGTGTTTGCTTTGTAGGGAGTGACTTTAGAGGCAGCACACACCTAGAGCAGTGACAGCGCACCGCTAAGTTCCCTACCCAGGGACTATTTTTGGTCTCATATGTGGGTCTGGGAACTCTTAAAAAATTTGCATGCAAATTAATGGTAATTTATTTTGAGTTTATTTTTGTGTATGGTGTAATACGGTGATCTAATTTTATTTTTTACATGTACCTGTCAAATTTTCCCATCACCACTTACTGAATGAACTGTCTTTACCCCATTGCATATTTTTGCCTCCTTTGTCACAGATTATTCACTATATAACTGTGGGTTTATTTCCGGTTTGTCTAATCTGTTTCATTGATCTATGTGTCTGATTTTATGTTAGTACCATGCTGTTTAGATTATAGTAGTCTGGTAGTTGGAGATAGCATGATGCCTCCAACTTTGTTCTTCTTTCTCAAGATTTCTATGGCCATTCAGGGTCATCTGTGGTTCCATATAGAATTATTTGTTCTATTTCTAAATGTAACACCTGAAACCATAATATTCTTAGAAGAAAACATAGGCAGTAAGCTATCTGACATTGCTACTAGTAATCCTTTTTTTTCTGATATACTTCCTTGGGCAAGGAAAACAAAACAAAGAATAAACAAAGGGGACTACATCACATCAAAAATGATGTTCACAGTAAAGATAACTATCAACAAAATGAAAAGACAATCTATTGATTGGGAGAAGTTATTCAGCAATGATATTTCTGATAAGGAATTAACATACAAAATTTATTTAAAATGCCATGCAACCTAACACCGAAAAAATAACACCACCAAAAAGAAAGAAACAAACAGTTCAATTAAAATATAGGCAAAGGACCTAAATAGATATTTATCCAAAGAGGACATACAGATAACTAATAGACATATGAAAATATGCTCACTGTGACTAGTCAGAGAAATGTATATTAAAACCACCATGAGATATCTCACACCTTTCAGAATGACTGTCATCAAAAAAAAAAAATTAACAAGCAACAAGTGTTTGCAAGGATGTGAAGAAAAGAGAACCCTGGTACACTGTTGGTAGGATTGTAAATTGGTGAAGTCACTTAAAAAACAGTATGGAGGTGCCTCAAAAAAAATAAAATAGAATTACCTGATGACCAGCAATTCCACTTATGGGTATTTATATGAAGAAATGCAAAACATGAATTCAAAAAAATATGCACCCCTATGTTCATTGAAGCATTACTTACAATAGCCAAGATATGGAAACAACCTAAGTGTCCATCAAAAGATGATTATATAGCCCAGCTGGCATGGCTCAGTGGTTGAGCCTTGACCTATGAACCAGGAGGTCACAGTTAGATTCCTGGTCAGGGCATATGCCGGGATTTCAGGCTTGATCCCCAGTAGGGGTCCTGAAAGATATTGAATAAAATAAGATAGGAAAGGACAGATACCGTCACTTATACGTCAAATCTAAAGCACAAAATAAATGAACAAATGAAACAAAAACAGACTCATGGAAACAGACTGATGGTTGCCAGATGGGTGGGGACTGGGTGGGTGGCTGGTTGAAAAAGGTAAAGGGATTAAGAAGGACAAATTGTAGTTAAAATGTAGTCCTGGGGATATAAAGTACAGCATAGGAATGTAGACAACAGCATTGTAATAAATATGTATAGTGCCAAGCGGGTACTAGACTTATTAGGGAGATCATTTCAAAAATTATGTAATTGTCTAGCCACTATGCTGTATACCTGAAACTAAAATGAAATAATATTGAAGGTCAACTGTAATTGAAAAATAAAAAATAATAATACAACATGTGAATTAATCCATATGCATACTAGTTTAATTGACTAGTTATAGAAAATGGATGAAATAAATTATGGTAATTGCTGTTTTTATTTACAGCACTTTGGCTTACAAAAGACTTTATAGGATTACTCTACCTGTGATAGTAAGAAAAAAAACTTTATTTTTTCTTCTTTATTTGCCAAATAGTAATTTATCTTGGTATAGTTTATCCAGTTATATCATCTTCATAATTAAAGAATAAAACTGAGTTAAATATACATTGGACAGTGGCAGTAACAGAAATGTAGGATACTGTTTCTTCTAATACAATAATTTGGATACTAAGCTTGGGAGTAAGTTGAGCACCTAGATAAGGAGGCAAGAAAAGTCAAGAGAAGATTTTCAACAAATCCCAGTTTTGTTCATAATTAATCCTAATCTTTCACACAAAATTTTGCCACTCTCCAGAGCATTAATTCATTTGTCATTTCGAATATTATTCAAATTGGGGAGTTGAAAGACTCCCGTTCAGGGAAAATATGAGTAGTGCGCAAATACAAAATAATTAAATATTTCAGGTTTTTTAGACAACAGAGCTTAGGGCGACAACAATAGCTGTCACAACAATAGTGTGTAAGCAGAGGGAAGCAAAAGTGAAAGTTGAAAGTAAGCCCTAGCTGGTTTAGCTCAGTGGATAGAGCGTTGGTCAGAGGAATAAAGGGTCAAAGGTTCCATTCCAATCAAGGGCAGGAACCTCCATTGCAGGCTAGATCCAGGCCCTGGCCAGGGTGTGTGCGGGAGGCAACCAATCAATGTGTCTCTCACACATTGATGTTTCTCTCTGTGTCTCTCCCTCTCCCTTCCACTTCTCTAAAAATCAATGGATATGGTGAGGATTAACAACAACACAGAACAAGTAAGACAGGGAAATAGAGAAAATACAAGAAGGAACATTGGTTCTCAATAAGCATAACTGATGTCAGGACATTCTCAGAAAGCCCAAATAAAAATACTGTATCTAATGTAAATACATGATAGTAAGAACAGAGAATAAGTTATATACTTGCTTATTCTCAGGCTCCATTCCCTTTTGGTTAAAGCCTGTCCAGGATGTGTTACCTGGACCCCCATCTAAACTGTGGGGGATATTAGAGGTTTTGTGTATTCAAACTGGATAGCACATGAGATCCTTGCTCTGTGGCTGCAACAACAATTGCTACAGAAATATTGGTTTTAAACATCTCCAGTGCCATTTGGAGCAAGACAGTATCCAAAGTCTAAATTTAGGGAAGTAGGTGAGGTTGGATCATATCTTGGGTGGCATTTACCTTAGGTGAATAAAGACCATTTCTTGTGCCATTTTTGTATGGTTGAATTATGTAGACCAAGAATTACCCACATTTGTAAGAGTACAGATCCAGTTAATCAAAGTCATCACCAGTTGAAATACTTTTTAAAAAGTTAAATAAAAAGGCTAAGCAAAATAGAGGTGTCAATTCATCTCTTACCTGTCCCATCTATTTTAAATTTTCCTCACCCTGGGCCATTGTTTGGGCCGATGTGGGTTGCTTAATTGGAGGGATAGTCCATATTGAGTCCATGGTGGACTTAGCTGCTTTGTCCTTTGTCCTTGTTGAAAAGGTTGGTGAAATTGATCATCTTTATAAAATGTTGGGCACTGAAGCACCAAGATAAAACCTATTGGATCCCCTGGGGTAAAGATAGTCCCATCATCACCCTTGAGAAAATCACAGTGGATTATTATTAGTGTAACTTTTTCTTTGCTTGTTGGTTTCCCAATAAGAAGGCTCTAAATCAGCGGTTCTCAATCTGTGGGTCTCAACCCCTTTGGCGGTCGAAAGACCCTTTCACAGGGGACGCCTAAGACCATCCTGCATATCAGATATTTACATTACGATTCATAACAGTAGCAGCATTACAGTTGTGAAGTAGCAACGAAAATAAATTTATGGTTGGGTCACAGCATGAGGAACTGTATTTAAAGGGCCAGAAGGTTGAGAACCACTGCTCTGAATAGTAATGTGGCAACTCCAGGTTGCAGTTCAATGGATACCGTACTGTATTCTCTGGCAAGAACCCAGTTACACCCTCCCATCCTCAGCAAGCACGAATAATTACCTGACAGATCCCATGATTTTGAAATAAGAAGTGCAAAGTCCTCAAGTGGATAAATGAGAGTGATTGTGTGAGATGTTGATCTTACTTCCACTTCTTGATTGCTGGACCACTGTACTCTACCGGGGACACTGAACTCTATATAAATCATTGGCTCGGGACATGAAATACACTCTGGAAGACAGTGCCCAATTCCACAAGGTGATTTCAACTTGGTGCATTAATTAAGCCTTTGGCACTTCATTCCAGTAGCAGCAGTCCTGTTCAATGAAAACCAGAGTCATAAACCCATTGTCACTGCTCCTTTTCTATAAAAGTCAGAGGCAATATTGAGTGAGATATCATTAAATAGTGGTATGGTAAACTGCACACTATCAGGATTCAGGTTGGTTCTTGAGGCATTAACCATCAGTCCAAGTATTGATTCTAGTACAGCTGAGTTTCTATGTCTACCAAAATGGATGGAGTTTGATGATATTGATGAGTTTTTGGATAGCTGATATTCCTGGAGAGCTATACCATGTTAACATTTCAGCCTTTCTCTTTGCTGCTGGCATGTTAGATCTTCAACATTTTTAGAGTAGGGAAGGCCTGTTAGATGGTTCATGTCTACATCTCATTCATTGGACACATTGTACAAGTAATAACCAATGAACAAGTCACATTCACAACCACAGAATGAGTTACCCATGACTTGTGAAATTTTTGAGGAAATTATCTGTAGTGTTTAATTTCTGTTGAGCATTAAGACAAGACAAAAAATGGTTGCATTATTTGTTCTTAATGTCATAGTTCATGTAGGTACCTATCCTATATAATAAAGAGGTAATATGCAAATTGACCATACACCCTCACAAGATGGCAGTGCCCACAGCGGGGGCAGGGCTGGCTGCTCCATGAGCCTGCCACCGGAGTCCCCTCAGCCCTGCTGGGGGCCTCGGGTCCTCCTGCACCCCCCCCCCACTGACTGACAACTCGCCAAGGCTCCTCCAATGAGCTGCCCATCCTTCTCTTCCTCCCTACCCTAAAGCTGAAGCCTGACTGTGGTGTCCAACAAGTTGAAAGTTATAACTCATGTCATTGAGAGTATCCTCCATTCCTCAGCCAGGGCTGGCCGCTCTGCGTGCCTGCCGCCAGAGCCCCCTCAGCCCCACTGGGGTCTTGGGTCCTCCTGCACCCCCCACTGACTGAGGTGCGGGAAAGCCTCAGGTGGCAGCTGCCTACCTGCCCAGGGCCAGTCGGAGACTCAGGTAACCAGGGCTGGCCAAGGCTTGCGCTGCAGGCAGTGGCAGCAGCAGAGGTGTTATGGGGGCATCATTTTCCCCTTATTGCTGGGTCGCCTCCCACCCATGAGGGCTCCCATACTGTGAGAGGAGGCAGGCTGGGCTGAGGAAACCCCCTCATCCAGTGCATGAATTTTCATGCACTGGGCTTCTAGTTACTCAAATAACCTTATTCTGTATTTTATAATCTTGTTTTTTTTAGCCTCTAACTAAATAATGAAGTCATTCTCCACTAAAGGTTCAGGTAGACAGCATCTCCCACCAAATAGTGAGTTGTACTTCATCATTATGTTTAGGGCAACCCATCTTCTACTGAATAGTAGAAGATCTTCTCCAGCTAGTGTCAACATATTGCACTGGTTATTTATGAAACAGTCTTTTATTAATTCTTTCTTCATGAAGGAACCACATATCAAGCAACAAGCATGAATAGAGGGAGAGCTAACAGGTCAGCTAAGTTACATGGCGTGAGGGTCTGAACTTTTTCATCATGAAATGTAGTTATGCCTTTTGAACCTCTTTCAATACAATTTTAAATGAATCATTACCACGATAAAATAAATTATATCTATGCTCACCCCATCCTATGACTGGGAGTATCTGGGTACATAGTCTCTTGCTATCTAGTGATCAGGTATTGCTTCTTTATTAGTTCCAAACAGAGGAGTAGCTGAGGTCAGAAGAAAATGGGCATGTCCATTAAGTTGCTATACATAGTTTTAATGGGATTATAATTTTTGTAAAGTTTCATTGCTACTCCATGAAATTTCCTATCTTCCATATGTAAAAACATAAGCAAAAGTCAAACAACAGAAGAGTTCAGAAAGAACCAGCAACTGAATGCCTACAACTTCCCTATGTTGGGAACACAATAAAAAATATTACAAGTTTTACCATCTTATGAGCAATAGAAGAATAGAATAGAAAAATAAGAGTTAGTTTTTTAATTATATTTAGTGCTATAATAACATTAAAAGAGAAGACATACACAGTCATAATTTCCTTTTAGTGCAAAAGGAAAATCAATGAAAAAGAGATCATTTTTAAGCCAAAATGGATGACTTTATATTATTGAACTTAATGTCTGTGCAAACTTAAATACAGTGCCAGAGAAAATGCTGGATTGTCAAAATGAAATAGTGGTAATTGAGATAAGGCACAAATAGAATTACCATATACTTCTGTAGTAAATCCTTACTTATTTGGAAATTGAGACTTGATTCAGTAAAAAATAAGACTTACAGTGTACTTTTAGGGGAAAAACATAACTAACATGTGCATAATATTCTTGTACTTATAAAATGTTTTTGTATGCATTATTTTAATTTTATTACTTGTATTTATAGTGAGTTAGCAAAATGCTAACGTGTTGCCAAACAGAAATATTCTTGGACCTAATTTAATGAAAGAATAAGGAATATTGTAGTCAGTATATTATTGCTAGATTTTGTATAAAATACATTTATTTACCAGTTTTTTTCTCTTAAAATAAAGTCTCTCTAAAATTTGGCTTTATAATGTTCATTTTCATATGAATCTTCATTTAATAGAATAATAAAATATAAAAATGATATAGGTTTTGACTAAATTTAAAAACTTAAGAATTCCACTGCACATGAGATAATATCAAGAGATATACGTTTTGAATTTTAAGTATTCATGAAACTTTTTTTGGTTTGGGGGATGTTTGTAATGTTCAGTTTATATTATAAAGCAGATATATGTAAAAAGACTTAAGTCATAAATTTTATGAATGATTAAAAATTATTTTAAAATCAGGGAATTAATAATGAGAGATGTATGGACAATAGAAATGATTATGAACAAAGAGCTCATTTATGGAACACAGAGCCATGGATATAAATGCATTTGTGCATTGACTGCTTAAAAGAGTCAAAGTTTACCATGTCATCTCTGCCCCTTGGAATTTATTGGCTACCTGAGGAGTTTCTTAGGACGTAGAATTTTAGTTCTAAGCTCAAGATAGTCCCAGAAAACCGAGATAATTAACCACTCTAACTATTGGATACATTTGCTTGAGGTAATGAGTAGAAGCAATTTATGTGACTTATGGGAAATTCTGATAATCTCAGACATTCCTTTTGGAGATCTTATTTATGCCACTCCCAGAAGGCTCCAAGTACTTGAATTTATTTCTTTTTAAAGGGAGTAACTTTTAGAAAAGTAAATAGTAATTCTCTGTTATATCATCATTACTGAATTCTCAACAAGTAAATCCAAAGTTTTCCTTTCCATTCTCAACTATGGAGTATTTGTTATCACATTCTTTGTATTAACTTAAATTTTTTAAAAAATATATATTTTATTGATTTTTCACAGAGAGGAAGGGAGAAGGATAGAGAGCTAGAAACATTGATGAGAGAGAAACGTCGATCAGCTGCCTCCTGCACATCTCCCACTGGGGATGTGCCTGCAACCCAGGTACATGCCCTTGACCGGAATCGAACCTGGGACCTTTCAGTCCACAGGCCGACACTCTATCCACTAAGCCAAACTGGTTTCGGCACTAACTTAAATTTTTAATGCTGAAGAATATTTAAAGTGAATTATAAGCATTATACAATTCAAATGCCTCATCACGAGTCCCAAACATTAAAACATTTCTCATATATTGTCAAACATGACATGCCCACACTTAACAAACAATAGAAAGTCCAAAATGTCATCTAAAGCTCTGCACATATTCAAATTCAAACAAATAATGCAAATACCAAAATGGCAAGGAGACCTAAACAGACACTTCTCCCAAGAATACATATAAATGGCCAGCAGATATATGAAAAAAAAGATCAACTTTACTAGCTATTAGGGAAATGAAAATGAAAACTACAATGAAATACCACCTCACACATGTTGGGATGGCTATCATCAACTAGTAAGAACAAATGCTGGAGAGGTTGTGGTGGCTGCTCATGGGTATGTAAACTGGTACAGTCAGTATGAAAAACAGCATGGCAGTTCCTCAAAATATTAAGAATAGAGTTACCATATGACTCTGACTGAGCACCTCCTCACCTAGGTATCTACCTGAAAAATTTGAAAACTTTTATTGACAAAGATGCATACACCCCTATGTTCACTGTAGCATTATTTACAGTGGCCAAGACATGGAAACAACAGAGGTTTCCTTCAATAGATGATTGGATAAAGAAAATATGGTACATAAAGACAATGGAATACTCCTCGGCCATAAGAGAAGATGAACTACTGCCATTGGCAACAACATGGATGGATCTTGGGAGTATTATACTAAACAAAAAAATCATACAGAGCCTGGCGGGTGTTGCTCAGCTGTTGAGTGTAGACCTACAAACCAGGAGGTCATGGTTTGATTCTCTATCAGGGCATAGCCTGGGTTGAGGGCTCGATCCTCAGTGTGGGGCATGCAGGAGGCAGCCCATCAGTGACTCTCTCTCAACATTAATGTTTTTAGCTCTTTCTCCCTCTACCTTCCTCTCTCTGAAATCAACACAAATATGTATTTAAAAATCATACAGAAAGAGTTAAGCACCATATAATTTCATGCACATGTGGGTTATAAAACTGAAAGTCATAGAAACAGATAACAGCATGGAGGTTATCAGAGGGAAGGAGGACAGGGGCTACTGAAGGGGAAAGAGCCAAATATACGTGATGGAAGATAATTTGACTTTAGGTGATGGACACACAATGCAATATACAGATCACGTATCATAAAATGTACACTTGAAACCTATATAATCTTATTAACCAATGTCACAAGAAGAGTGCATTTAACCTAGGACTATGCATTCCATGAGGTTGTGTTGGCCATTTAGTTTCTTATAATCTAAAACAGCTTCTGTGTTTCTATCTTTTGAAACCATCCTTCCTTGACATCCATGCACCAGTGCTTATTGTTTTTGTTTTATTTTTTTCTTTTAAAACCTAATCATTGGTGGTCTTGCCATCCTTTGACATCTGTTTGTCTTATACTAGAATCTGTATTGATAAACCAGATTTCTGTGAATTCAAATCTCTAGAATTGACAGTTAGGTGCAAGAATCTGGATGCACACTGCATTCTAAACTCAATATTTCAAGCATAAATCCATGATATCCGCTCGCTCCTTAACACAATGAGGCTTACTCCTTTTCCCTTGTTCTTTTTATCATTTTATCAAGTAGGTGAGAACAGAAATTTTGTTTGTGTTTTTGCTTTTCCATAACCATCAAAACTTTCTGCGTATAATTCTGAACAAATTTTCAGTGTCTTTCCATTTACAAATTCTGATTTCATGCATATCTAATCTACAAACTGTGACCTTATATACTCATTAATGTACTTATGAATTTAAATGTGGCTAACTTGTACTTTTTTATCTTTCTCTGCTTTCTTTAATGTATATTTATTGGAAATTTATATATTATTATTTGTGTATATAATATCTTTCTCCCCCAATCATGTTATAATAGATGTCAGTACTACAGTTATCCAATTTGGAATTAAAAATAGGTATTTTAGCCCTGGCCAATGTTGTTCAGTGGTTAGAGCATTGGCACATGCACCAGAGGGTGCATGTACCTTGGTTGCAGGTTTGAACCCCTGGACACATGCAGGAAGCAACCAATTGATCTCTCTCACATCCATGTCTCTCTCTCTCTCTCTCTCTCTCTCTCTCTCTCTTCTTCACCCCTGCCCCCTTTAGCTCTCTCTAAAAAAAATCAATGGAAATAAATCCTCTGGTGAGAATTAACAAAAAAGTGTATTTTAATATAACAATTCATATTTAAATTATGCCTGAATATAAATTTAGGTCCTTATTTTTGAAAACGTTGAATAACTTTGGGTGATAACTTTCCACCATTTATTTGGAAATTTTCATTCTTAAGGTCATCCTCAGAGAGGTTCGTGGGAAGCATATCCCATATTTTAGATTTATGGTTTTCTTTCTGAGCTGATGATAGTGGGACTAGCTTAGTTCCAGCTTGGCCCATGTGCTTTTTACTAATGGTGTTTATTTCCTCCAGCCAACCAAGGCATTGCATGCAAACTGTGGATGGTTGAGCTCTGTTACTAGATGGAGGGCGCCAGCCTCTGGTTTCACAAGGTGAGCCAGGCTGATCCACAGTAATGCCAAGGTGTTTTTGGACACTGTTATCCAGCATCTCAAACTCCAGAATTTCCCCTTAAGTATTCAGCCCTCTATCCCATCGGGCACACAGTTTGGGCCCTTGCTTCCTACAATGTGTTTACATCCATATAATGGTCAATGGCAATAGTTTTCTTGATTTTAGTTATTTTATTTTTATTTATTCTTAAGATTGCCATTCTTGAAGGGTAGGAAATACTTAAATCCATTAACTATACTTATTTTGTCCAGAAATCCCCTGGTCACTTTTAAAGATTCCATCACGATGTCCTGCCTACAGTAATAAAACATACTCAGCACTTTCTGCAATTTACTCATCACCCATTCACTTCCCAACAGTTTGCAATCTGGGGTAAATTCCCAACATTTCAGAGAAACTATCGGGGAAGTCCTTGATGGTCTCTGCACCCCTCATTCCAAGGTCCTTTTTTTAAAAAAAAATCTTTGAACTCTGCATCTGGATACTTGCAAATCTCCTCTTGCTTCACATTGCTTTGCTAGTCTTATTTCCATACTTTACACAAGATTTTATTCTGGTATAAGTGTATGTATGTCGAATCAAAATAAATAAATGTAGGCCTCTTAATGTGCTCAAGCATACTTTATTTGTCATGTAGAAGGACCAACTCAAGATAACAGCTCAGATTAATACCTTTATTCATTGGCTTTCTACTAATTATGTGGGTCAAAATTAACCACTTAAAATTTAAACAGTTATGCAGATTTTTTCTTTTTCAGTGATCTTATCTTCCTGCATATAAGTGCAGGAACAAAAACTAGTGAAACAAATGTGATTTCCAATTCTAAGTGGCCAGCCAGGTTGCTTTAGACATACTGATATATAGGAATTTTTGAGTAACCTAAAATTACATTTTATTTTGCATCATATAAAGAGAAGTTGTTATAAATTAAGGCAGTCAATGCATTTCTCAATGTAGGTCTCATTCTAGAGATAATATTAAACTCTTGGTGGCATAGGATAGTAATACACTATTTTCAAGTGAAATGTTGTGGAGATACCTGGAAATTCACATGTTATTATTAGAAATAATCAATAGGAATATTTTGAAGAACTATACAATAATATTATAAACAGGATATTAGCAGTAATATAATCCAATGATCTTATTCATATTTTATTTTACTTGTACAGCTGTGTGTGAATATTTAGTTCTATATGATTTTATCACCTGTATAGACTCATGTATCCATCACTATAATCAAGATGCTGAATAGTTCTGCCAATCTAATTTAAAAATGAACAAAAAACATGAGGAGAAATTTCACCAAAAGAAATACGCAGAGAGCAAATGAATGCATGTCTCATATTTTAAGAAACCACCAAACTTTTTTTAAATTGATGATACTGTTTTTCTATTCCCATCAAGAATGTATAAAAGTCCTGGTTGCATCATTTCTTTGTGAGTGCTTGAATTTGACAGTCTTTAAATTTTAGCTATTCTAGTACATATATGTTAGTACTACAATGTGCTTGTTTTTTTTAAAAAAAAATATGTTCACAAATCCTCTGATACTCTTTCATTCAAGAAAAGTGTGCAGATATTTTGACTGGTACCTGAATCTGTCAATAGATTGTGGAAGAATAACATTAATTCTATTCAGTTTCCTTCATCATGAGCATAGTATCTAGCTGCTTATTTAGGTCATCTTTATAAGGAACCAAGACTGAGTTTCCTTTGAGATGGGATCCACCAGGAGCGACTGCCTTCTCCCCAAGCTTGATGTGCTCTGAGCCCATCTATTTCTGGTCATGTCGGGTCCCGGGCTGCTGGTCGGGTGGCAGGTCCACAGGTTTTCTCTCTGTCACCTTCCTAGCCTCCTGAGCAATACCCTCCAGACCGGCGCGCCAAGGGGCTGTCGCTAGAGCTGGGACTCAGAGAGTGAAGGAGCTGGCCTGTGCCAAGAGGGATCCTCAGGTGGCCAGGCAGTGCCCCCCCACCCCACTTCTCAGTCTCACTCATGTGCATCAGGCCAAAGCCTGCTGCCTGAGACGGGTGCCACATGGGGAGGGTGACAGCAGGGAGGGTGGCACACTGACCTGCCAGCCTTGGTGAAGATCCTCTCAGTGCCCAGCTGATATCACTGACCTGCCAGCCTTGGTGAAGATCCTCTCCGTGCCCAGCTGATAGAATTCGTCCCACGGAGCCTTCATCTCAAGCTGCACGCTCATGCTGGCCACCGTTGCGTTCTTCTTTACTGGCACCTTGGCAGTGGCTGTGCAACTGGCCCTGGGGATCTCTGGCTCTGCAGCAGCACTGGTGGCAGCCCCTGTGGCTGGTGTGTCCTATTGACCAGTCGTTCTGGTTGTTCTGGTCGTTCTGCCATAATGGTTGCTGGGCTTTTATTATATCGACTAGAGGCCTGTTGCACGAAGAGATTCATGCAATAGGCCTTCCTTTCCACTGGCTGCTGGCCCCGGTTTGCCTCTGGCACCCAGGGCCCAGGCCTTTGCTCTGGCTGAGTTCTGGCCGGAGCTGTCCCCGGAAACATCAGGCTTTGCTGCTCCACTGGCCCTAAGCCGTCAGCTTCGCTCCACTGCTTGGAGCCTGCTGGCACCGGTTTGCCTCTGGCACCCAGGGCCGAGGCCTTTGCTCTGGCTGAGTTCTGGCGGGAGCTGCCCCCGAAACATCAGGCTTTGCTGCTCCACTGGCCCCGGGAAATGTCAGGCCTCGCTGCTCCACCGGCCCTAAGCCGTCAGCTTCGCTCCACTGCTTGGAGCCTACGCATGTAAATTAACCGCTATCTTTGTTGGTGGTTAATTTGCATATCACACTGATTATTAGCCAATAGGAGGCATAGCAAAGGTATGGTCAATTACCATGTTTGTCTATTATTAGATAGGATGGTAATTTTAATGCTTTTACTCTTTCCAGCCAATCAATAGACATGGCATACCCTTTCATTTATTTATAGCCTATTCATTTTTTTCAGTGTCTTATAGTTTTTAGACTAATAGGTCTTTCATCTCCTTGGTCAAGTTAATTCTTAGATATTTTATTTTTTTTGATGCAGCTATAAAGATTGTTTTCTTAATTTATTTCTCTCTCTCTCTCTCTCTCTCTCTCTCTCTCTCATTGTTTATGATTTTCTGTTTTTGTTTTTCCTCTTTAGTATTTATTAGGATCTCTGGATTTGTAAGTTTATAATTTTAAGTAAATTATAAATACTTTAGCAGTATTTCTTCAAATAACGACTCTGCCATCTCCCTTCAGCTCTTCTCCTGAGACTGCTGTTACCATTATGTTAGGATTCCAGATATTGTATCAAAGATCACTGTTTTCTTTCCAATATTTTTCCCTGGGTAGTTTCTAGTTCTGATTCTTCAAGTTCACCAATTTTTTCCATTAGCAGTATTTATAGGTTTAACAACTTCCAGAGTATTGTCTGTGTCCGACATTCTGCTTTGTATATCTACAAGTTAAGCATCTTTTATATCTTCCATATCTCTCCTTGTTATCATTCTTTTTCCTGTATGTGTGTGTCTGTGTGTGATAGAAAGCTTCACATTCTGTGACTAATGTATTCATTAACAATTTTCCCAAGTTTCTGTTCCTTAAAAATGTGAGTTTTTTTTCACATTTTCTCATAGATTGAAAAAATGCAGTGAAAAATATCTCTAGTTAGGAAAAAAATGAGGAAGAAGAAAGTCATATCTGTTTATTACTAAGAGTGTCAGTTTACTGCTAAAAGGATCAGTTTATCTAAAATCATGGAATTAATAACTCAAATGGGGATGTATAACCTAAGGCCTGGAAATCCAAGGGCTGTGTTAAGGTTCCAGGTGCCAGAAAAAGAAGAATTACATATTTCACTCTTAGGCAAGTAATAATATTAAAGCTATCTGATAATCTTTATTTTAATGAATGAATAAATTCATAGGAAAATATAATTAGAAATATCTTTGATTTAGATTTCTGTTGATGTTTATTATTAAGATCATTTAACAGTTGGCTATCAGTTGGATCCCCAGTATGTAAAATGAGACTTATATGTTCTGAGGTTATTGGAGTCAAGGTAAAGCATTACCCAAACAAGTCAGGTAGAAATGTCTTAAGCCAAATGATGATCAGATCATACTCTGAATATAGAAATGTGTCTCTTTATTCCCTAAGCCATACATTCAAAAGGGTTAATATGTTGGCAACTTTAGTGTAGTTAGCTTGAATGATATTTACACAGAGGGTAATTCCCTCAAATGAGCATTGTTCACAATGATCTCACATTTTAAATATAATAACAATATCATGGAGAATTGCTTTCCACAATGCACAGGGAGCCAACAATCATATATTACAAGTGCACAAATTACTTAAGTTGTCTCCAGTTGCCATTTAGATACATTTGGAAAGAGGCATTTGTTTGCTTGCAAAATTAAATGTTCTATTAAATTAGCTGACACCTAAACAAATATCATCTTTAGTTCACATTGGATTTCAGAAACAGTGGTAAAAATTGTTGGAGATTATTTCCAAAATGAGAAAAACAATAAACAAATGCTGAACATTTTCCTAAGAAAATTATAGAATTTAAAAAATAAAGGGACCTAATGAAAAAGAATCTTATCTGACTTTGGAGTTTTTCAATATTTCTTCAATTTCTCTCTTACCTCCTATCATAGGTATAGGGCAAATAATAACAAATAACAAAAAAACCTATCATGCCTGTGTGAATTCAAGCATGTTAATACTAGAAGAAGATAGTTTTCTGAGAATAAAGTATTTAGAACCTATTCACCTATCCACAATCTCAGACTGAGAGACCGAATATGAGCAGGAAGTACCAATGCTTGTCTTCTAATATGGTTTCCCCAAGAGGAGTCCATCATGTAACATGGACTGAGAATAAGTGGTTTTACTCCCATGAATGAGAGGAAAAAACCCATGGGAGACATTAACTTCTTCAAAGATGCCAAATCCTTAACTATGGCTGCCATATACTATTGGTAGGAAATTAAATTATAACTAACTTTTAAAACACTGCATTGCCAGTTTATATCAAAGCCTTAAAAGGTGTGTTTAACTTCAATTTTAGATTTTTTTTTAAAGACATAAACATGTTCTTTGGCTCAAAGATAACACTTCATGGAATTTATCTGAACAGATTAATAATAGACTTTTATACATTTTCTAGAGGCCCAGTACACAAATTCGTGCACAGGTGGGGTCCCTCGGCCTGGCCGTCAATCAGGATCAATCAGGGTTATCTTGCCCATTACCCATTGGAGCCAGTCAGGGCCACCAGCCAGGGGAAGGGACTGCAGGAGGCTGGCCAGCTGTGGGACATTGACAGTAGGAGTGCACTGACCACCAGGGGCAGCTCTTGCATTGAACGTCTGCCCCCTGATGATCACTGTGCATCATAGCGACTGACAACCAGTCATTTGGTTGACTGGTAGTAACAGTCGCTTAGACTTTTAAATATATAGGTGTATAAGGATATTCATTGCAGTAGGTTTTATATGAGTAAAATAGGTTTTACCACAATGGTTAATTCTGGTATCATAAATCCATAAAATGTGTTTTAATTAGATTATTAGTTTTAATATAGACACCAGGTTATGGCACATAAATCTCTTTCAGTATATTCTTGGCTGAAAGAAACATAATGCATAATACTACCACATTTCAGAAGAATAAATTATCCTTATACATGCATAGAAAAAAAAGCTGTAAGATTTATAGACAAAAAAAGTAATGGTGTGTAAATCTGGATATTGAGATTGTAAACAATCAATATTTTATTACCTGCATTATATATTTTTAATGCAATAAAATATATATTACTTGAAACATAAACAAAATAATATTTAAACAAAAAAGACAAGATAAGCTGGTTTCAGTAATGCTAAAAGAAAACAATATCAAGACAAAAGATACATTAGCATTAAAAACAAAGAACAAAGCCTTTCTTTCTCACCTAAGACAAAGTAAATATAACAGCCAACCAGAGACAGGAATGTTGGGAAGAGAGTAGAGGGTGCTTATGTGGGAAAGGACATATGTGTAGAAGATCACAAACCCACTAAAATATTGTGAGTTGATCAGAAGATTCCAAAATATATCCCTTCCTTTATATACAACCTCTGCACCAAGAAGGTTCTAGAACAATAACCATGTATGATAGCAGAAAGTGCCACAAGATACAGACTCATTCAAAGCAGTGCTTTAAAATCTCTAAATCAAGATGAGAGGTAAAAACAAGGATCCTAGAGGAAATTGAATTCTTTGGTACTAATCGCTATAGCAACCAATAAACACAATCCAACCCCTAGCCAGAGAATTTATTTAGCATAAATTCTCATTTTAAAAGCCTATTTAACTCCCTTCTGTTGCTGCTACAATGTGTCTGGCTTTCAATAAAAAATTGAAAAAGGCAGTATACTCTCAGTTCACCTTTCTCTCATGTTCTATAGCCAGTCCTAGATCTTGAATAGTTCTTAGAATATGCTCACTTCTTCTTGCCCTAACCAGTTTGGCTCAGTGGATAGTGCATCAGCCTGCAGACTCAAGAGTCCCAGGTTCAATTCCGGTCAAGGGCATGTACCTTGGTTATGGGCACATCCCCAGTGGAGGGTGTGCAGGAGGCAGCTGATAGATGTTTTTCTCTCATTGATGTTTCTAACTCTCTATCCCTCTGCCTTCCTCTCTGTAAAAAATTAATAAAATATATTATATAAAAAAAGAATAAGCTCATTTCTTTACTGTTTCTGGGGAGTTCTGACTTTTTATTATTATATTAGAGGCCCGGTGCACAAATTCATGCATAGGTGGGGTCTGGCCAGCCCACTCTGATTGGGGCCGATTGGGCTGGGCTGGCCAGGGGGAGGGGATGTGGGAGGTTGGCTGGCCAGGCCCATCCCTGATTGGGGTGCAAGGGGACCGATCGGGGGTGGTGAGGCCAGCTTGGGGAAGGGGCCCACCCCTGGTCAAACTCTGGTGGAACTCCCGGTTGAGGGGACAACTTGCATATTACCCTTTTATTATATAGGAGGATAACAAATTTCCTCAAAACTGTACTATATTTGAGGAATGTTTCTGCTATGAATTTTGACAGAACTCAGTAGGATGGTTCTTTTGGTGTGGTGAATACACACTATAGTGTACAGATGATGTTTTGTAGAATCGTGCACCTGAAGCCTGTATAATTTTGTTAAACTAGTGTCACCCTAATAAATTAAATAAAAATAAAAGGACAACCTTCAGACCATCTCAAGCTTTGTAGGCCATTATAAAGATGTTGTACTTTATCTTAATAAAATTGAAAACTTCTAAGGATTGAAAAGACATTAATTTCATAAAATACATAAATTTCTGTTGGCAGACTACTTGCTGCTTAATTTATGAATCTTGAACTGTTAATAATTTGGGAGTTAGATCCATCTACATTTTCTCTTTTTTTAACAAATACTGGTTATTAATCTGAACATAAGCCTGAGATATGCATTCTTTTGTGAGGGTGAAGCATTATGGGCTCAAATCCTTTCTATGTGTAATGTGCTGCTTTAGGAACTTGAAGTGTACTATGAACCTGCAACTACACAGCAAAATCAGAAATATGTTTCTGATATATCAGTTATGATATTTTCATTGATTATATAGTCAGGGTTTTATACCTTATTTAGATAAATAAGTAGCGAAGAAACCTGGGAGAGGCAGGATTGCTTAAGTAACTTGTTTGTTGTTTATTTATTTACTAGAGGCCCGATGCACAAAATTCATGCAAGAGTTGGCCTGTCTTCCCCAGCTGTTGGCACCATCTTCCTTCTGGCACCTGGGATCCGGGCTTCCTTCACAGCCACCAGCAGGCACCCATGACCCAGGCTTCCCTCACAGCCCCAGCTTTGTCCAGAAGGTTATCCGGAAGGACATCTGGAAGGATGGCCGGTCTAATTAGCATATTATGCTTTTATTATTATAGTTTCTTACTCTGGCCAAGGTGAGAGGGTGATTTGAGAAAACAGAGGATTTTGTTGAAAGAGAAAAATAAACTTGCAATAATACAAAGTTTTCTTTAAACTGGCACGTGACACCGCCTTTCAAGCTTCCTGATTACTCATATTCCCAAACCACGGGGAGGTGTTATTCATGGGGCACCTGACTTACATTTTGTAAGCGAAGGAAAGGTTATCTCACAGTCTATCAGTAGCCCCAGCCTCCCCTGTAATTAACAGGGTGAAAGACTGAACCTCCTTGGCAGTGGCTGAATTCATGTCATAATTTTACATCTCTTACTTTAGGAAGTTTTCAAATGAAAACCAACCAGCCATTGAAATTCCAATATTTCCCAATAATGCATTGTTTGATTTACTGTGTCAATAGAATTGTATGGGATTTATGCTGAAATGTAAGGGAGCCATTCACATGTTAAGAACCCATTTTTGGAACACATAAAAGCCATGGGATTTATTTTACAATGTGCTGAACATTTATGATGAGTCAATTGCTACAATTGCATTAGCAGTAAACATGTAAGCTAGACTATTGTTAGCCTTACAATTTATTGCTACTGAATATATTCCTCAATGTCTAATCCCTGAGCACACCAAACTCTAAATATTTTCTTTCTTTTCTCTTTTTAAAAATATAATTACAGCCCAGCCGGTGCAGCTCAGTGTTTGAGCATCCACCTATTAACCAGGAGGTCATCATTTGATTCCAGGTCAGGGCATATGCCCAGGTTGTGGGCTCAATCCCTAGTGTGGGGTGTGCAGGAGCCAATCAATGATTCTCTCTCAACATCGATGTTTCAAACTATTCCTTCCTCTTGCTTCCTCTCTGAAATCAATTAAAAATATATTAAAAAGTATAATACTTTACTTTTTACTACAGATTTAGACTTAAGTATAATTAATTGAGCAGATAGTACACAAGATTGCATACACCTGCCTATCTCCCCAGTCTTCTGCCCAAAATGTCTGCTATTATTTGCTCCTTGCATTGTTGGGTTAATTTGTTAAAATTAATGAACTACTATTTTTTTAAAATATATTTTATTGATTTTTTACAGAGAAGAAGGGAGAGAGATAGAGAGTCAGAAACATCGATGAGAGAGAGACATCGATCAGCCGCCTCCTGCACATCCCCCACTGGGGATGCACCCGCAACCCAGGTACACGCCCTTGACCGGAATCGAACCCGGGACCCTTCAGTCCGCAGGCCGACGCTCTATCCACTGAGCCAAACCGGTTTCGGCAATGAACTACTATTGATACATTATTATCATTACCTATATTATTACCTATAGTCCATAGTTTTCATTAAGGTTCATTCTTTCTGGTGTATAACTCTATGTGTTTGACAATGTATAATATCCAGCATTAACATTTTATACGCAATAGTTTCACTTCCACAAAAATCTATTTTTCATATATTCGTATTTCCCCTTATTTCCTGCACAACCATTGACATTCTTAACTCTCTATGGTTTTGTGTTTTCCAAAATGAGATATAGTCAAAGTCATACATTATGTAGTCTTTTTAGACTGGCTCCTTTCATTTATCAATAAGTACTTAACGGTCTTCCATATTTTTGGTGGCTCCATAGTGAAAGGGTTAGCTATCTAGTTTAATTAGGCAGGTTTAGGAAATCTTAGAGGTAAGGAGGGTCTGTGGGGAGAGGAATACATAATGGAGACTTGAAGACTCCAGGGTGTTTATCTTACTTATACAGGGAATAAATAAATGCCACAGGCAAATAGAAATATATCTGGCCTGTGCAATTAAGACAGCCATAAACCAAGGACAGAGGTATCTCGGGCCTGAGCAATTACAGTAAAGTGACCATAAGTTAGGCCAAAAGTAGCCCTGCCCTGAATAAGTAGGAAGGGCCATAAGATAAGGTTTTCTCTGCCAGCACAACTGGGAGAGCTATAAGATAAATCTACAGTAACTCCAACCAACAAGATAAGCGGGAGAGAAAGTAGGAAGATACCACGTGGGCTTTGAGCTTCGAAATCTAATTCTATGTAGCAGAATGACCAATAAGAAGGGGTCAGATTCAGACAAGGACCTGCAGCCTATGTAAGGCCTCAAGACAAAGAAAGCAGCCGTCACCCTTCTCAGGGGGCCCTCTGTCCCTCCAGGAGCTTAGAATTTAGAATTAGGTTTTAGAGGTTGTGTCTGCTTGCAATTAAGTTTCTGTACTTTTCACCAATCACCCTTTGTCTGTGGTTTCATTCTTCAAATCCATCAGAACAAGAACCCGGGAATTCAGGGGGTTCCGGTTCAATTTTTGCATTTCAATAGCTCATTGAAAAATATATTAGCCCTAGCTGGTTTGGATCAGTGAATAGAGCGTTGGCCCAGGATTGAAGAGTCCGGGCTTCCATTCCTGTTAAGGGCAGGTACCTCAGTTGCAGGCTCGATTCCCTGGAGGCAACCAATCCATGTTTCCCTCTCATATAGATGTTTCTCTCTTGCTGTCTCTCCCTCTCCCTTCTACTCCCTCCAAAAAGAAATGGAAAAGTATCCTCAGATGATGATTAACAACAACAATAGCAATATATATATATAGTTTTTCTCAAATGAAGCAGATATTGATAAAAATATTTTTATTATAAGAGAGTCTTTTAGTGGGGAAAAGAATTCACGCAGCTTGTTCCTGTTGCTACCTTAGTTGCCTCTCAACTACAAAGTTGAGTGATTCTATAGGGAAGGCAAAAGAATGAGATAGAAAGAAAATACATAATCAATGGGATCAGAGGGATCAGCAGAAAGGAAGAGAGAATGGATTGTAGACCTAGAGGAGCTATAAGGTAATTAAAAAGAAGCTTGAGGTACAAAAATAGGTGGTAAAAGTCATTATAATATCTGAAGACCGGTATCCGGGATGACAAAAAAAGAGATGTGAGAGCAGGTAGGGCAATGGGGGCTCTCAGGGAAACCACAAAACAAGCTTGACCAAAGAGAGAATGGCTGGAGGTGGGGAATGAGAAATTAAAAATACAGTGTGTGCTTGAAAGCAGAGTACAACTGTAGTTACTGTTTGTTATGCTTTAATAATTTTACCTGTTGAGAGTCTATATTTACTCTATGCATAAATCTTATTCATCCCCTGAAATGAGAGAACTGGGAAAAACAAAAAACAAACAAACAAACAAAAAACTTGGTCAGTCTTTGATACTTTATTGCATTTAGAGATCTTTTTTTTTAATGTGTTTTTATTGATTTCAGAGAGGAAGGGAGAGAGAGAGGGTGAGAGAGAAACATCAGTGATGAAAGAGAATCATCAATTGGCTGCCTCCTGCATGCTCCCCACTAGGGATTGAGCCTGGAACCCAGGCATGTGCCCTTGACCCGAATCAAACCTGGGACCCTTCAGTCCGTAGGTTGATGCTCTGTCCACTGAGCAAAACTGGCCAGGGTGAGATCTCTTTCTTGTTCTCTTAAGAGAAAAGGGGAAGAAAATAAACTGAATTATTAAACATCATTATCTGTATGTCTAGAGAACAACAGAAGCAATTACTGGGAGAGATAAGGAGATGGGAGGAACTGAAAGTAGTCAGGATGCATTTCTACTACCTACATTTCAGAAATGGATGGAGGGTAGATGAAACAAGGGCTTTTTCAGGGTTGATTTTTTTTTAGTTGGTTCAAGGTTGTGAAGCAGAAAAAGCCAGTTAGTGTTGACCTCCTTCCATGAAAATATGTGATCCTTCCTCCCTGAACCCAGCTAATGGACCCCTCACTGCAGTTGTTCTATTCATTTGAAAGTCCATCTCATATGACTTGATTAGTAAACCATGCAATTGATAAATATTAAAATTTATTAAAATATTAGATTGTTAAATTATTTAATTAATAAATATGCAGTAACCTAAGAAGATGGATCTCTTGTCTGTGAAATTTTTATAACTGTGCTATTTAATTCAGTGGCCACTAGGAATATGTAACTATTAAAAATGACTAATCTATATTTCAGGGGGAACTGAAATTCATGGAATTTCAAATACTATAAAAATGTAAAAATCTCAATTTAGATATAGATTACATGTTGGAATAGTAATATTTTGGAAGTGTTGAATTAAATGAAATACGTTGTTTAATAAATGCCTACTTTTATAAACTTATTTTTAATGAGACTACAAGAAAATTTATAATTATATATGTTGACTGCATTCCTGTTTATATTTCACTTTCTTTAGACAGTGCTATTCTATCATACTTAGTAGCCGGTATTGATAATGTAGCCTGTATTGACAAGATCCTACTGCTTATCTAGACAACGATACACCCACTCCCCATTCTTAAATAATTCCACAACTTAAATATATCTCTGTTATTGGGGACAAACTCTGCTTTCTTAAAATTCAACTCCATAGACTTTAATGCTGCTCTTTCTATTTACAAAAAAATCATTAAAATGTTTTAAATATACCAAGTTCATTCAACTTTCATAACATATTAATAACTTAATCTGTATCAATGTAATAAACCTGCAAACTATTACATTTGCATATTTTGAGGTGATTTAACTTGTGTTTGAATCTCTGGAACTCATTTAGGCTAGTAAGGGGGTTTTGGGCATAGATGAAACTTGGAGTCTGCCAAATTATAGCACGTGATTTGGGCTCTTTCAGTTTTATGGCCACTATCTTGGAGTCCATACATAGCTTCCTCCATGCTTCTGTTATTCCTCTCACACTCCCCTTTGCCCTGTTGAAATTTTTGTGATGGCTTTTTACATGAGGCAAAGGCAAAATCAGTCTTTGAAAACATTTCTTCTGCATGATAAATCTCCTTGATTATGGGGGATGTAACGAGGGTTCCATAGAAGAACAAGGGGATGATCAACTCAATTAATAAAAAAGATCAGCAGCTCAGATTCAACCAACAGGGTTTCTTCCAACACTGTTCCATCACATTAACCCTCTTCAAAATTACTACTTGAGAATTATTTTCTTCCAATTTTATGGCACTATCATAGACTCCACAGAACTGTGTGACCTTCATGTGAGCTTTTTGGAAAGCGTAATTGCTTGCTAAATCCTGGATCTGACAGTCACCATGCATCTTGGTTGTAAACATAAAATATGCAAGTTTGACCATTTTTGCTGCTCTATGGAGATGGGACAGGGTGTGAAAAATACTTTTCTCTGTAATTAAAGGGAAGTGTATGATTTAGTATGATCATTCTCTGTATGCTCAGGAGAGTGCTAGGTCCTGCTTCAATCCCAAGGGAAGGCTAATCTTTTTCAGGAGTCATTCCATCATCTATATGGTGGAAAAAACATTCCCTAACCCCAGCTAGGAGAGAAAGTGCATCATATGAGTGATTATGTAAGGCTCTAAGCATAGTGGGAACAACAATTAGAATAATCCTGTACATTTGAAAAGTGCTTTTGATATTATTGTGATTTTATATACATGATTTGTTTTGTCCATGTCTATTATAACCAGCTAGAGGCCCGGTGCATGAAATTTGTGCATGGTGGCGAGTGGGGGGGAGGGCAGGGGAGCGGGTGTCCCTCAGCCTGGCCTGCATCCTCTCCAATCCAGGACATCCCTCTCAAAATCCAGGAGTGCTGGCTCCTAACTGCTCAGCTGCTTGCCTGCCTGATCACCCCTAACCGCCTGCCAACCTGATCTCCCCTAACTACCCTCCCCCTGTGCTGGCCTAGTCACCCCTAACAGCCCCCCTCTGCCAGCCTGATTGCCCCTCACTGCCCCCTCTGCCAGCCTGGTCACCTATCACTGCCCCCCCTGCCAGCCTGGTCACCTCCAACTGCCCCCCATTGCTGGCCTGGTTGTTCCCAATTGTCCCTCCCCGCTTCCCCTGCTGGCCTGGTTGCCCTCAACTGCCACCCTCTGCAGGCTTGGTCGCCCCTTACTAACCTCCCTGCCATCCTGGTTGCTCCACGCAGCCTGCTTGTTTAATTATTTGGTTGTCCCTTACTAACCACCCTGCTGGCCTGGTCACCCCACACAGCCTGGTATTCAGTCATTTGGTCGTCCCTCACTAACTCCCCTGCCAGCCTGGTCTCGCCATGCAGTCTGCTGCTCCATTGTTTGTTTGTCCCTCACTAACCACGCAGCCTGTTTGGTCGTCCTTTCGGTTGTTTCGGATGTGATAGCCCCTGGCTCTTTATATATATATAGATAGATAATTTTGGTGTTATCATTAATATTATAATATTAAACTTTAACAGTTAGAAAATCCAACCATAAATATATTAATAGAATAAAAAATAAATGTTATAGTTAATTTGTGGTAGAACTGGGCTGTGTTAGGTTATCTCTTCAATCATACTTACTCTTTAAATATACCTAATGGGAGTGCTATCAATATTTTTGGCTTATTCTCTTTTATTTTTTAATAGATTTTTATTTATTTCAGAGAGGAAGGAAGAGGGAGAGAGAGAGATGGAAACATCAATGATGAGAGAGAATCACTGATGGCCTGCCTCCTGCATAGTTTGATGCTCAACCACTGAGCCATGCCAGTCGGGCTGGTTTACTACTTTTCAATGAAATGTGCACAAGTTACAAAGGCAGTAGAAGATGAACATGAAAGGTACCTCTCTTTGGTTATAACAGGTAGGATTTATTTTCTAAATTCAAAAACAGGAACTGGAATTTAAGTGGATGGAAGGGAGGGTGGTTAAATATGAGTGGCATTTAGTGGGTGGAGGGGTAACATGGAGAGGAATGAGAGGGGTTAAGACATGGAGAAACAAGTATGACTCACCAGACATCAGTGTGGCCTTGTTAGAAACATGTCAATTTAGACAAGAAGCTTTTCCATCAAACCTCAGGTAAAGAAGTGTCATTTTAGAAGAGGCTTGGTGTCATGAGGTTTTAGAGAATTGAGACCTATTTCACTTAGCAGCTCAAAGGTTGTGGGAAAACACCTCCTTTCTTTTGATTCCACTGACATAATATGGCAAATAACAATGAGTGATGTGGCAATCAAGGGGCTCTGTGAGAGTAGTTGGACAAAATAATTTTATAGATGGTCAGTATTTTTGTGATAATAGGGGATTTTGAGGCCCTTTTAATTTATGGAATGCTTTGTAAATGAGGCTATATTTCATTCATATTTAGCTCTAGCAGAAAACTGCATCAGAGGAGTTATTTTTGAAACCCATGTTCTATAGTCAGTGACTAAGCTGAGTCAAGGGTGGCATATCTGAAAAGTGTGTCCTACAGCAAGTAGCTTAATGTTGCTGAAAGGTGGTTGAAGATGCTGGAGCTGGAACACCTAATGCAAAGAAATGGGAGACCATGCACAAAACTCAAGGATGCACTGTCTCCTCTATGAATGTCACCACAGCTAATTCTAATTACTAAATAGAATCATCAGTTCTTGTCATTTGGTTGAAGAGAAATTGACAGCAAGGATGCATTTATTATTATCTGCGTAAAAGTAAATATATTTAAAAGAAATCAGTGATGGTGTAAAAATTATAACTGGAATTTGGCAAATAATGTCATCACTTCTAATCTGCTCAGATTTAGAGCAAATGGATATGGGGAAGCTCATGTGTGCAGGTATGCACAGAGCCACCTGACACTAATCGGATGCAACAGGAGTGAATGAACTCAGGCACTTGGGGAAGAAACATATCCGTTCATACTAGCAGAATACAAAACACATGAATCCACGGTGTGCCTTCATTCAACATCCTTGGAAATGTATTGACAAATAGGACACAGGCTTCCTCTTATATTTTATAAATAAGTCAACACAGTGTGAGAAATGTACAGATATCAAGACAAATATAAAGGAAAGAAGAGCATAGAACATAAGGTCAAAGATCATTCTATCAAGAAATACATAACTTCAAATGCAAAGAAAACTGTATTAGGTCTCCCCAGAGAAACAACTACCAACAGGAAATATATTTTATAAAGGGTATATATGTTATATATCTGTTATATGTATATAACAGTATAACCATAAAAATAATAGTATAACATATAATAGTATATATGTTATATATATGTGTGTAGGGCAAAAGTAGGTTTACAGTTGTGATTACATGAAACACACAATTTATTCTTATATTATTGTTTATAAGCTTTGTATTTGAACAATTATAAACCTACTTTTGCCTCACTCTGTATGTATATTTATTTGTTTTTCAATTCGGAATGCTGGGGGTGGGGTGGGGGGCATCACCCCAGTTGAGAACCACTGGCCTGGAGAGATACCTGAACCTGCAGCGGGTTTGGTTACAGGAGAACAATGAGCAGGAGTACCCACTGCTTTATAGCATCTGTTAGTAAATGTGGTCTTTTCTACAGAGAGACATTACCTCATTCCTCAAGGTGGCTCATCACAAACACAATGATGGCTGGACATAGCAGCCTGGGCCTTGACCTCCGAGTATAACCATCAAGACAGATTGGGGTGTAAGCGACTCATGGATAAGACTCTGCCAACCACCACACAGTGCACTCGACTTTCGTTCATTAATAAGCATCCAAGGAGAAAATAAGACCAAAATACAGTCTTCTCCAACTTGCATTTAAGTTCCCATATTTAATGTCCCCGATTTACTCTTCTCAATTTTTAGTGTGTTTTTTTCTCTGACAATAGAGCCTCATTTAGACTTAGTCTGGATTACATCATCACTTGAGCATCTTGGGCGTCTTTCAAGTGTAGTGAATTGAGCCAGTTCAGCACTCCTAAGTGCTTGCAAGGAGTAATATATAGCCTACAGAGCAAACTAATCAATGTGTCTTAGTCATTGATTACTTTCTTATGTGGTCTGGACATCTCAATATCATATGGAATGGCTGTTGTGAGTAGAAAATATTCCCTTGAAGGTTGTGGTTGATAATGGCCCCTTGAATGGCAGACCCACATGATGAGGACGAAAAACGAAATAAGTTTAACTTCCCAGAATTCACAGATGGGAGCACATAGGTCACCACTTCTAGATTTTGTACAACTATGACCCTACAAGCCCTACAAGGGCCACACTGCTACTGTTGGCCAGAACTTTCTCTTATCAGATAATAAGGAATTGGAGGCGAAGGGAACTTGTCACCATAGTCATTCACAGAAAATTCACTTGGACTTAATACCTCATCTCTCAGTAAATAGCATTTTAAATGCTACTTTCTTCTTGTGAATTCATAAATTTAAAATTTTCTTTTATTGGCAGCTTTGGTCTACAGATCCTAACTATGGTTCTTTTCTTCCTATAAATGTCTTTCAGAAACCTTTAAAACCTTTAACATTTCATCTTGCATTTTATCCTTATTTCCTTTGTGTGCAGTGCTCCAAAGAACATGAGTTCAAGGCAGAACATGCCCTGTCAACAAAATGATACTTGTAAGTCCTGTCCACAGATCAACGGTCTTTCTGTCAAGTGTCCCATAGCTCAGGAAGCTGCACACTAGGATCCTCAGAGGTTTAAAGGTATATTTCTCCATTGATTTGAATCCACTTCTAGCTTTAAAATTGTAAATGGTTTTTGGATCAAATAATTATTTGTTATCACATGTAAGTTCATTCTCTTAATTCCTCTCCTTTGTTCTGTGGATCTATGCATCCCATCTATCACCTATCTATCAATTAATATTTTCAGGCCTGCTTATCTTATCTGATCCAGAATTAACTAGAAATTGTTCAATTTTTAAAAGCAGGTATATATTAAGACATCTCTGTTTCTTGTTTAAAAAATAAATTTCTAGCTGAGACATTAATCTAAGGAGCTGAAGCTTTCAACCTCTTTTTCCTATAATTTTCCCTCTGTCTTTTGAAACTAGATGGATGGATAGATAGATGATAGATAGATTGATTGATTGATTTGACTCTGGCATTATCAATTTATTTTTCAGCATTAGCTTTTGTAAAACTTTTATTGACCTGGTTCTGAACCTCATCTCAAGCCACTCACTTAACTACTGTACAATCAAGACATATTCTTTACTTAACCGCCCACCTCCATTTAAATGAATCTTTACGCAATGTTTCAGACTATTTTTCCAAGGCAAACATTTTTATGCTCCTGATTTATTGAACTTGCTCTTTTGCAATCCAGAACTAAATTAGGGCATCAGAAGCAGTAGGACATCTATGGCACATTTCATATAGACTACCCTTGTTTTCTATCTTTTATCATTGTTCATTCCACCCTCTTTCTATCCCCTAGATTAAGAACTAGATCTTTTAGGTACCCTCTTCATGCTTCCCATTTGTCCCAGGATACAACATAGTCCCAGCTGAACTACCAAGCCGCGTTCAACTGATTCTGTCTGTGTCTGAGGCACTTTTTCATCTTTGCAGCCTCAGCATACGCTACATGTCATCAGCTTTTGTCCTGTGTGCAGTTTCTGATGGCTCAGCAAAGAAGGTAGGGAGAAGGAGGGTCATGCAAATAAAAGAAAGGAAGTGAGGAGCTTCAACAATAGACCGAGATTTATTCCCTTTCAAAATACCTGAATTTAAATAAATGCACCTTGCCAGCCAGCGTACCCATTAAGGCTGACTTGGCAGGGACCCTCCTCCTGCGTGGAGACTGGAGCCCTTGCTATCAGGCACAGCCAGCACTCACTGGGGTGCCTTCAGGGCAGTTCTGCGGGGCAGTGCTTCTCTTTCATGTGTCAACAAGCACAAGTCTTGTATTTCCTTTGTTACACTTTAAAGTGAGATTAAGTTAACTCCAATTTGGTGGAAAACTTTCTAAGGGAGAAAACTCAGCCTACTGCCTTGGTGCAGATAAAGGATATTAAGCTTTAAAAAAACAAAACAAAACAAAAAAAGATGGTGGTAACTATAAGTGGATTCTAGTCCAGACATTAATGTGAAACAAGGGTCATCAGAACCTGAAACTTTTCATAAGAGGCGGAAGGATGAAAAGAAATGTTCTATGTGCAGTAATTTCTCCCCAAATGAACCACAGACCTTTATAAACACAGTCTACTGAGGAAAGGAACCAGGGATAGCACCGGTTCATTTCTCCTCCTATGGACACGTCCTGTCATCGCCCTGAACTGTCTCAAGCCCCTACTGTTCTTGCTTTGGTAAGATTATGTCTACATAGCAAGCTGGGTTGACCTTCCCATAGAGAGGCCGAGGCCCTGGAATCTCCAAGGATCCAAACAATTAATTTATTTGTGTCTTCTGTTATGCTTGTATTCCTGACTTGTTTTGATGATAAAAATTTATACAGCTTTCTCAAAAAAATATTTTTTAAAATTCTTTCATTTAGCTTATCTGAGAATTTCACGGTTCTGTTTGAGATAGCACTATAACTATATGTCTTGTAAATTAGTACCTTGTTATTACTAATGAAGAAATCAGTCGCCCCCACCTCCTTACATATGAACTTTACTGTGAAGCACCTTCGCATTAACAGATAGTGGAGAGTATCATGCTGAAATGTGGAAGGCTTGCCTCGATTCATTGGACCCTAGAAGTGAACAGAGATAAATACCGACCTAGATTTTCTTATCCTAATAACAGCACTACCATAACCATCTAAACTACACCCACCTCCACTCAGAACAACTGACAGAAATATCTGAACCACTATATATCAACTAAAAAAATGAACTGAGAAGATTGAGCCTCTGAAATGTGAATCTAGAATATCTTTCCTATCTGTAATATAGCTCCTTCCTTTCCCTCTCCTCCTCCTGGTTGCAATTCTTCTTTTCTCCTGAAAACTGGTGTACAGAAACAGGGACATATAAGTTTAACAATGCACTCATGATTACAATCAGTATACAAAGAAAGAAAGTGGATTTCCTGGCATTCTCTCTCTTTTGTCTTTTGATATCTCTTACCAACATTCTACCTGGGACAAGCCCCATAGTTAGCAAGGCCCAGTGCACAGTGAAATGCAGCGATGCTTGTTCAAGAATGACTCAGATTGTCCTCAGGGAAACAGAAGAGCTTTCTGTTATTGGTGGAAGTGGGGTATCCCTTTCCCCACCCAGTGCTTGGGATGGAGTCCTTACAATCTCTCAAGAAAAAGAATTTGCTGAGACTCACATAGGAAGGTGAGTGATTTTTTTAAAAAATATGTTTTATTGATTTCTTACAGAGAGGAAGGGAGAGGGATAGAGAGTTAGAAACATCAATGAGAGAGAAACATCGTTCAGCTGCCTCCTGCACACCCCCTACTGGGGATGTGCCCACAACCAAGGTACATGCCCTTGACCAGAATCGAACCTGAGACCCTGAGTCTTCAGGCTGACCCTCTATCCACTGAGCCAAACCGGTCAGGGCGGGTGAGTGATTTTAACTTTACATCTCTGAGTTTCCGAAGTTCCATTCCCCTGAATCCAGTCCTGGGAGAAGTGCAGCTGCGAGTGCAGCACAGCTAGAAGCAAAGCCAGTGTCCAGGGTTTGCGTCCCTTGGCACTGGTTCCGGAACAGCACCAGGCTAGTGGCAGTCCATCAGTCCATTGTGTGGGACCCACAGGGCTGTGATCCACATGGGCGAATGCTAGGAAGCCAAGAGAATGTGCCCCCTGCAACAAGGATCCCAAGAACACCAAGAGCCAGGAAAGCAAGAGCTAAGAGAGAGAACTCCTTTGTTTAGGGGATTAAATATCTCCAATCTTTCAGCACTTGCAGTGGCCACGCCTACCCTGCCCAATGACCTGTCCCCAGGTGTGACTGAGGAAATAAGTATCTTCCCTATTTCACCCAGACTTTACTGGGCATGCATCTATTCTCCATCCTGTTCTGTCCCTTCTCCGCCTGCGATCTGCAGGGAATAGACCAGTGGCTTCCTGAAAACTGTTAAACGTCAGCTTCCGGTCAAAGAAGCAAAAATGACATACCTATAATATTTAGCCTCCCTTTGCTTCTTTCCAGGCATTCATAGCTAGATTAATTACCAGTTTTCATACTGGTATCAAATTCCACCAGCATGAAAACATTCTGAGTTGTGGGGCCCTGTGTAGATTGCACAAGTCACACACCCTGAAGCCAGCCTCAATTCTGTCCCTTCACAAAAGGCCTCTTGTTCTCGGAGATACATGCTATGTAAATAAGAATGGAAAGTATAAAAGAATGACAGA
>NW_006283767.1:82869-91703 GCF_000327345.1 Myotis davidii | reverse complement strand
AACATCAATGATGAGAGAGAATCATTGATTGGCTGCCTCCTGCACACCCCACACTGGGGATCGAGCCCACAACCCGGGCATGTGCCCTTGACTGGAATCAAACCTGGGACCCTTCAATCCACAGGCTGACGCTCTATCCACTGAGCTAAACCAGGCAGGGCGGGAGTAGACATCTTTATCCAATGGCCACCCAAAGAACTCAAGAGAACCCAGAACCCAGAACCCAGATGGGGATTGGAACTTTGGTGATATAAAGTTTAATATTTAAAAACACCAATTTATTCATGGTCAGTGAATGAGAGAAGCTGCCCTCCCCCAAAAAGTTTCTCATTTGATGCCCCAAAAATGCAGTCAGATTAATTTCAAGCATGAATGGAGCTTACTCATGCACTCAGGCAAGAACAAGCTCTCAGGCTCCCTGCCCAAAGAAAAGTACAGATTGCTCCATAGTCCCTGCTTTCAAATTCACCTTTTTTTTTTTATGGAGAACATGCTAACGTGTCCCACTTACAAATGTATGACTCGGTGAATGCTCACAAATACTGTTTCTAAGCTGACAAGCCCCAAAGCAAAGAAAACTGTCACAAAATTCAGCGTGTGTGTTTTTCATGCTTTTAAAGGTCTCTTTCTTGGTTGATATCTAGCGAATACAGTAGGTTTTTCATTGTTTCTTTTTTTAATATAAGGAACTATATCACATGTGAGAATGGGACTATGATAATTTTAAACTTGTGGACAATGTCAGAAGCAGTGACAATGTAATTATATCTAAAGTGCAAAAGGGCAGTGAAGTGACAAGGGATTGCCTGTGCTGCCAAGTGAGTAATACCACAATAATATCTTAAAGCTACACCTTTACCTAAAAATGTCTACTTAATCACTTATTTGGGTGATAGTATGCAGGTGTTGATGGTCCTACAAAAACCAGAAGGTCATCTACAATGTTCTAAGCCACTACCACCTACTGGTAGTAGGCCTAGAAAGCCTTTATCATTATTTTTTATTAATTTTATTATTATAGTATTAGGTCAATGACATTGCACATGAAAGATTCAAGGGACAAAATACAAAATGACATGAGGAGAGTGTGCCAGTGAAAATATGAAAAATTGGACAAGATGAGCATGGTGAGAGCTAAGAGTATTATGAAACTGTATTTTCCTAGTGAGGTCAGTTCTCCCATTGGAGAAAGCCCTCTAATGGAGACAAAGACAAAATACCCAAACTTCTCTTACGTCACCTACTTGAGCTTTCTGAAATTTAACTAGAGAGGACAGGAATAAAAGAATTTTCCACTTGTGTCATTTCTTGTTAAAGAAACACCTCTGGTTGTTTAATAGGCATTAATTCCCATCACTACCTCCCTTTTAAATATTTTTTTAAATTTATTTTTAGAGAGACGAAGGGAGAGGAAGAGAGAGAGAGAAACATCAATGTGAGAGGGGAAGATCGACCAGTTATCTCCTGCACACCCCCTACCAGAGATCCAGCTGCAACCCAGGCATGTGCCCTGACTGGGAATCGAACTAGCAACCTTTCAGTGCAAGGATGATGCCTGAACCAACTAAGCCACACTGGCTGGTGCCTTACTTTTTTTTTTTTTTTAATAGCAATGTTTTTCTGTCTCTGAACTGTGAACTCTCATTCGATGCATACACACACACACACAACACATTTATATTTCTCTACTCAGATATGTTCTTATAATGTTCATTTTCCGAGTAAGGTAATTATATTGAAACACATAGAAAATACGGGCATCAAGAGCTGCAGTGTCTGCTTGGCTTGCTGAAGGTCAAAGTGTGGCTCCCCATGGAAGAAAGCCCTCTAGTGGGGGGAGTGCATAATTGTGTCAGGACTGCAAAGATAACATCAACTTCCCTTCCAGAGCCCTTGCCATTGTTCTGTGCTGGAAGGGCTCATCAGTAGAGGACTTCTCTGAGGAAGTTGAATCAGCTTTGGCTGGGTTCATTTGTACCGGCATTGAGAGGAGGCTGGTATGGGCGCTGATGAGCTGCTTATAAATGATTGTTTTCTCCAGCAGTATTTTATAAATGGTTGTTGCATGAAAGAGTAAATGAGACTTCCCCGAAGAACACACTCCACCATGCCTTTAATGCCTTTGCTGACACATCTGTGAAGACAAATGAACCCTAAAGAGCTAGCTGCAAACTAAGTGGGTCATTTTTGTCTCCTCGGGATGTTTTATATGCTGCAACATGTGACAAAGGCCATTACAGAGATTATATTTCCCAGCAATGAATCCACTGTCCATCCTCTGCTATTGCAAACATTCAGACAATTGCTATGGGATTACTTGTGGCCCTGAACGCAAGCAGTCGTTGACTTGATGCCCTGCTCCTTTCCCTGAAGATAGGGCAATGGCAGTACATTTTCCAAATTGAGATAGACACTGACAATATATTTTAAAAATTATTTTCTAAACATTACTCATTCAAATTTTTAAAAAAAAAATATATTTCAGAGTTTATGTTGACAATCAAGGATAAGATTTGGATGATCAATTAAAAAGAAATGTTTGATTCTGGAAAATATATATTGTTGGCTTTCCCTTAAAGTGAGTATCTGTGCAAGCTGGCTTTACAGATGTTAGACTGGTCATGTTAAATCAACTAAAACACTGCTCCTATTGGTTGAAAATTTCTAAGCTGGCAACAGGGTATATATAAAAGGCTAATATGCATATTGTCCCCTTGGGAGTTCAACTCAGAGACCGGGAGTTTAATCACTTGCTATGATGTCAGCTGACCACCAGGGAGCAGTGCAGAATGAAGGAAGGCCCAAGCTGGCAGCCGGAAGGCCCCAATCGGCCCTGATCACCGTCCAGGCCTAGGGACCCTACCTGTGCACAAATTTCATGCACTGGGCCTCTAGTTATGATAGTAAAATGAGATCACCCACAGGCAGCAAACGTGTACAATGAAGGGGTGAAGTATGTGCTACATATCTGAAAGCATTGACAGTAGTACACTTACCAAATGCAATCACTGCCAATGTTGGGCTAATAGGTTTACAGTTATAATACAAATAAATAATACAAAAATTCACAAACAGCAAAACAAGAGTAAAGTCTGTGTTTCCCATAATCACAACTATAAATCTACTTTTGCCCACCCCGTATGAGTTTGAATTGGAACTCCCTGACAAGGTTACCTTAGGCAAATAACTTCAAAACACTAATTCTCAATATTCTCATATATCAATAATGTGGATCATATTACCTTAAATATTTTTTGTGAAAAGTGAATGAGATTATGCATACTTGGCACATGGTAAGCACTTCATAAATAATGTGAAATTCAAAGCATCATTAAAGTGTGTATACAACTTATATTCGTTAAGCATCTACCATCAGCTATTGATATTACAGATACAACTATAAATAAAACAGATTAAATTTTCTACTCTCATAATACATTTGTTCCTCTGGGATAAGAATACAAATAAAAATTAACAAGAACAATCTATATGGAGTGTGTGAGACAGTATTGAGTACTGTGGTGAAAATAAAACCGAAATTACAGTCCAGGCTTCAGGAGTGGAAAGAGAATGTCACAATTATAAATGAATGGATAAGCAAAGTTTCTCCTAAAATGTGGTATTTAAAAGTTTGCATCTTCCTAAAATTGTATGTGTGCAGAACATTTCTGATAAAGGGATTTCCCATGCTATTTTATTTTGGCTTAGAAACTATATGTTCAATATAAATTGCTACATATTTACTTCTATATCACATCGGTCATCTTAATCAGCACACACACAGATGCACATATTTTGCATATGTTTATATATTTATACTTTTTATGAATTCATACATAATTCTCATTTTTTTTCCATATTTATATACCCTTATTTTTATATGTACCTAATATTTTTCACAAATACTTGTGACACTTGTATTAGGAATGGGCAACCTAATTTTAGCTTAGTTTTTGCTAGGTAAAGTTGCTCTCTAAAATATCTGCATTTTTCCATCTACACTAAGGAAGTTCTAGATGTGCAATGGTGCACACAGTAGATAGACGAAGGCCTAGGATTGCCACTATTTGAGAAGCACAATTGCACTGGGCTTTGAGAATGGTAAAAAGGCCGGGTAAAATTCCATCTAAACCAATTACTAGAGGCCTAAAGCAATAGAAAGCACAAAGTCTTTGGGAATTCCAGAGATCATGGAAGTATTATGAAGAAATTATCAAGTTGTTCTAATTCAGGATGATGATCATGGTGTTAAACATAGAGGGTAAGAGGAAGTCAGGAGAACTTTTATAGCACATTGCATTCTATCTCAGACAGTCTTTGGTGTGACTTTCACTGAATCTTCAAAGCCAAGGACTGACCAGACACCATTGCAGGAGGCTACTGCTCCCCCAGCCCAGTCCATTTCATGTCTGACAGAGGAATGGGGGGAGACCTTGACATTCGTTATCAAATGCAGAAGCATACTGGGTAATTGCTTTTATTTTATGCTCAATACATGAAAAACACATTTGCTCTTTCAAATGAATGAAAATTAAACAAGAAAAGAAAATCTAGATAGCATACCTCATTCATCAGAACAAAAAAAAACCTATCAGCATTTTACTTAGCAGTACAGGCTTAATTATGTTAGTTAATGTAGAAGGTGAACTTGAGGAGTAAGGTCTTCTGCTGAATTAAAATTGATTGACTCCAGAACATGTCCTTAAATTGAAGAAAAGAAATAACTTGACCTTTGAAGCCATCAAAGTTATAAAGCTTCCTTTAAAAATATAATTTTCTCTTGGGGAAGTTTGATTGATCACTTCTAAGCACGCTGTCAGCAAATGTTATAATTTTCCAATAATTTGGACAGGCTTCCTCTAAAGATGGAGAATGTTGTTCAGACAGCAGTGGAAGAAACATTATTTGCAACCCCGGATAGGGGAAAACATTAATTTCCAATTTATATGCAAAACAACAAATATGTATAATCCATTCCTTCTGGCTTAATTAGTAAAAACAATAAATAAATAAATAAGTAAGTAAAAGGGAGTGAGAAAGTCTGACTGAGCAACACTGTATTCTATGCATAATATTGGTGTTTGGAAAGGGAGCCAACTAATTGGTCACATCAGTGCTTTGCCAGCCTAGCAAGTCACACATGATGAGCTGGGCTCTGTCCCTGACTGAAAAGCATACAAGCCAAGGCTCAGGGAAGACAATGAGTGGAACATTGGAATACATTTCTGAGTATGTACTTGAAGATTTACCAGGTACAGAGCACAATCAGACATTGGATGGGCAATAAAGGAGAATGTGCATTCTAGTTGCATTTTCCACTGCATTTCTAGGGGGCGGGGGACTTCCTTAATTTATAATTAAGTCTCAAATAAGCTTTCTGTATCCTAGTTCTTGTTTAAGCTTATTCTCTACCCCCACCCTCATTCTCTCTCTCTCTCTCTCTCTCTCTCTCCCTCTCTCTTTCTCACACACACACACACACACTCACACACACACACACACTCACCCACACACACACACTCACACACACACACACACTCACCCACACACACACACTCACACACACACACACACTCACCCACACACACACACTCACACACACACACACACTCACCCACACACACACACTCACACACACACACACACTCACACAGGCCCATGCACACAGCATTGATTTTACACCTGACCAAACTTAATAGAGAATTTAAATGGAGAAAACCTGGCACTCTAGCATTCAACACACTCACACAGGCCCATGCACACAGCATTGACTTTACACCTGACCAAACACTCTAGCATTCGTACAGCTGAAAAATACCAGTCTAATGTAACCTCATTTAACTCTTGTGCAAACATACTATAGTTCAGTTATCGCAGAAAGGGGTCATCTTTACATTTTAATTGCAAACCAAACTTAAATCTACTGTGAAAAGAAAGTAGGGAAGCTGCAGTTGGAAAACTGCAAGCCGTGCTAAATAAGAAAATGTGTCTTGTGCTAATGATAGCTTGACATATTCAGTGGGTCTAAAATTCTACCAAAAAGTCATATATTTGAACGAACAGGCTGAGGTCAATTGCAATATTCTGAAGTCCAGCACTCTTTTCCTAAAACCTATCTTTTCTTCATATCTGCCTTCCTCTAATGGATGGGTCCATCCATACCACACTATGCCCATTCTAGATCTCTTTCTGCTTCTACTGCATGTGTGTGGATGTTTGTATGTGTGTGCGTCTAAATGGTGGCTGGGTTAATTATGAAAAGATAATATTCATCAGTCTGTTCTATGATGAATTTCAGAGGGAAGGCGGGGGTGGATGGGTGGTGAGTGGCAACTGGTTAACTGAGGAACTTATATGTATATATGCACAGCCCATGGACACACAAACAGTAGTGTGGTGAAGGCCTGGGAGGGGACAGGAGTAGGGAGGAGGAGTGTCAATGAGGAAACAAAAGGGGGACATCTGTAATACTTTCAACAATAAACATAATTTTTTTAAAAAATCTATATAATAATTTTATAATTAATGTCTCAATATCTATACCTGCTGTTTGTGCTCTGTAGCTTTAGTTATTTATCTTGTGTGGTACTAATATTTCTGACATTGTCTTGTAGGCTCCCTGTATATTTCTGCCATTATTTATGCTCTCACAAATCCCAGCTAAATTCCCAAGAAACCTTGTGTAATGGAAATCATAATGAACTCTGAGAATCTAAGAGATTATGTGGTTTGTTTATGAAAAAAATATTTTACATTCGTAAGTACTTGTATTTCTTAGCATGACAGTTACTTAATATGGGAGAAAATAAATTTTCCTCCTTTATAAAATGAAATATTTTGAGTAATTGTTGAGGGATTCAATGAAAATGTGTTTAGAATATAAAAAATCTGATATTAATGATATAAGAAAAACTTAGGGCTTTAAAATATCTTTTATATTTTTATGTTCTTCAACAATGGGGCAAGGTTTAGGATATTTTTCACTTAATCCCAATCCATTGCCCTTGATATTAAATACATTGTATGACTAAGATCCCATAATGTTATTCAGTTATGCTTCTGTCATACTTCCTAATGGTTTAGTCTTTGTAGTAGTTACCAGTTCTTGGAAGATGGCTGAAGGTTTGCAGAAAAGTAGATGTATTCTGAAACAGAATCTTAAATGCTGTAAAGGGCAAGTACAGTTTCAAATATTTGCATGTTAGGGGTATATTTCTAGGATCAAAATGATTACTCTTTAATGTTAAATTGAATTGTTATATCCATAAATAATTATCTGAGTGCTTCAATAAACATCAGACCATAGCAACTGTAGGAATTCAGTGGAAAGCTGTGACTTGATTGTGTGAAAAAATAGTACTGTTACGTTTGTGTAAATAATAATTTGCTAAATGCTTACTATATTGTAAGGTATTATGATGGACACTGGGAAAAGAAAATACAATGGTAGCAAAATAGCTCAGGCCTTCAAGAAGTTTAAAATCAAAATAGAAATGGCCTAGCCAGGGTTACTCAGTGCGTAGAGCATCAGCCCTCAGACTGAAAGGTCATGGTTCCATTCCAGTCAAGGGCACATACTTTGGATGTAGGCTCCATCCCCGGCCTGGTTGGGGCACATGCAGAAGGCAACCAATCGATGTTTCTCTCTCCATTCCACTCTCTCTAAAAAATCAATGGAAAAAAATATCCTCAGGTGAGGATTAACAACAAAAAAGTCAAAATAGGGATGTATTTTGAAAAACCAAGATGGCGGCGTAGGTAAACACTGGAGATTGCTGCCTCTCATAACCACTTCAAAAATACAACTAAAAGACTGAACAGACATCACCCAGAACCACAGGAAGGCTGGCTGAGTGGAAATTCTACAACTAGAAGGAAAGAGAAAGCATACCGAGACTCAGAGGAGGTGCAGTGCGGAAGTAAAATACTAAGGTGCGGAGATGCATGCGGAGTGGGCTGGTGGCTGAGGGTGTGGTTGTCTTTTTCAATTGGGAGGGAGTCTCAGGTTCTCAGCTCCAGCCCCGGGCGAGTCTCTGGGGACCCAGACTCAAACGGGAGAAGTGGGATTGTCTGGCATCGGTCAGAACTTGAGGGCAGCTTTCTCTCCAAGGTACTTGGAGCAATTGCTGGGACACTGAGAAGCAGAGCCTCTGAAGGCAGGACTGAGAGCAGCCATAACTGCTCACTCCGCCCATCCGGTTGATCCCCTGGGACCCACCCCGCCCAAGCCTTGCACGCAGGCATTTGCTGGATAGCCTCAAACAGAGGCTAGATTAGCACCTCCATAGGGATCAGGACAGAAGTTCTCCCAATACAGACACAGCTGATTCTCACAGCCAATTGGCCTGGAGGTCAAATCACCCCCAGGGTTACCTACAACAATCAAGGCTTAACTACAACAAGACTGTGCACAAAGACCACAAGGGGGTTCACCAAGAAAGCATAAAAAATGCAGAGACAAAGAAACAGGACACAAGTGACAGAAATGGAGGAAAGCAAACTGCTGGATATAGAGTTCAAAAGCACACTTTTAAGGCCTTTCAAGAACTGTCTAGAAGCCACCGATAAATTTAGTAAGACCCTCGAAAATACTGGTGCGACCGTCGATAAATGTAGTGAGATCCTCAAGAAATCTAATGAGACCCTCGATGTTGTGATAAAGGACCAACTAGAAATTAAGCATACACTGACTGAAATAAAGAATATTATACAGAGTACCAACAGCAGACTAGAGGATCGCAAGAATCAAGTCAAAGATTTGAAATATGAAGAAGCAAAAAACACCCAACTGGAAAAGCAAAATGAAAAAAGAATCCAAAAATACGAAGATAGTG
>NW_006283767.1:75801-82642 GCF_000327345.1 Myotis davidii | reverse complement strand
GAAATGCTGAAAGGCGTCCTTTAAGAAGAGGAAGAAGAAAAAGGTAAAGACACAAATTATGAACAACAAATACACATCTATCAAGAAGTGAATCTAAAAATCAAGGGGATACATAATCTGATGAACAGAGTGAACTAGTGATTATAATAGAATCAGGGGCATAGAAAGGGAATGGACTGACTATTCTTGGGGAGGAAGGGGATGTGGGGGATGCGGGAAGAGACTGGACAAAAATTGTGCACCTATGAATGAGGACAGTGGGTGGGGAGTGAGGGCGGAGGGTGGGGTGGAAACTGGGTGGAGGGGAGTTTTTTGGGGGAGGAAAGAGGAACAAATGTAATAATCTGAACAATAAAGATTTAATTAAAAAATCAAAATAGAAAAATAATTTTAGAATAATTGTTACGTAGGGGTGAATAAAGGTCACCTTCCTCTAGACTATCTCATATGCATAGTGTGTAACAACAAATCTTTTTTCATCTAACCTTATTTTGTCAAGAAATTATGTTACCCTCATCTTCTGTTTGACACTCTGCTTTTCTTTCTTCATTTTTTCTATTGTTTTCTTTCCCTTCCTTTTCTGGCATTCCCATATTTTACATTGTTTTATTTCTGCCAGGAATCTCTCTCTCCCCTGAAACAGGGCATATTTTGAATAGTGTTATATTTTCTGTAATAACATACTTGCTTTAAAAATGTACATATAGTATACATATAGTATATATGTGTATTTCCAAGTATTTTGCTTTAGTAGGCAGTTTGCAATGAAATCAATTACTTTCTTTATTACATTTAATGGAGTGATATTGGTTTATAAGATCATATAGGTTTCAAGAATATATTTCTATGCTACATGATCTGTATATTGCATTGTGTGCCCACCACCCAAAGTCAAATCATCTTCCTTCACCATATATTTTTCCTTATCTTTTATTACCCATCACCCCATCCACTTCCCTCTACCACAGTACTGTTGTATGTGTCTATGAGTTTTAGTTTTATATCCCATACTAGAGGCCCGGTGCACAAAAATTTGTGCACTTGACGGGGGGGGCGGGGCGGGGGGGATGTCCCTCAGCCTGACCTGTGCCTTATCGCAGTCTGGGACCCCTTGGGGGATGACCACCTGCTAGCTTAGGCCTGCTCCCCGAAGGATTGGGCCTAATATGGCAATCAGACTTCCCTCTGGCATCCCGGCACCCTCAAGGGATGTCCACTTGCCAGCGGGGAGCAGGCCTAAGCTGCAGTTGGGCATCTGTAGTGTTGCTGAGGAGGCGGGAGAGGCTACCACCTCGCTTGGGTGCCTGGCCAGCCTGGGTGAGGGGCTGATGGCTGTTTGCAGCTGGTTACACCTCATTCAGGGTGGGGGTCCCCACTGTGGTGCCTGGCCAGTTTTGGTGAGGGGCTGAGGGCCGTTTTCAGGCTGGCCAGCGACAGAAGCTCCAAGCTTCTCCTTTCTTTCTTCCCTTTTTTTTTTTTATTCTGGGATTTATTTACCTTCTATAATTGAAACTTCATTGCTGTCACTGGAGCTGAGAGCTGGCTCCAGCTCTGAGGCCACGGCCTGCTGAAAGCAGGTATCTGGGGTTTGTTTAGCTTCTATAATTGAAACTTTGTTGCTTTCAGGCCGCAGAAGGCGGGGAACCTTGGCTTCTTCCATCACTGGAGCAAGCAAGCCTTCTGCTCCCTTCAGCCGCATGGCTGCCGGCTGCCACGCAGGTTGGCGGTTATTTGCACATCACCCTGATTAGCCAATGGGAAGCATAGCGAAGGTAAGTTCAATTACCCTTTTTGTCTTTTATTAGGATGTTTGTATCATTTTGGTAAGGAGAAGAACAGTTAAGAAAATAATTTATATCATTATGTGCAAAAATGGTTGATAAAAGTAATTTCTTAATTTTTGGAAATCATTTTTAAAGTTAAACTTTTTATTATTTTAGATTTTATCAATTCTTGAGATAATGAATTAAATAAGGCCATACTGCTTAGTATGTAAATGTTGGTTTACTTGAGCTTACAATCTTTAAGATGCTTGAGGTAGAGGGTTTAAAACACTCAATATGATTTCTTCTGATAAGACTTGAAGTCATGCTCAATTTGGTAAATGTCAGATGAACAGCAATGATTCTAATAGCTATAAAATTTTAGATGTTGAATATTAGTAAAAAGTTTCATTTCATTAATATACTGTGCTAAATGAGGTAACTATCTACTGACTATTTTCCCAGATGTTTATCTTTATATAAGAGGTAGCTTCAAAAGATAAATACTTAGAATTATCTATATTAAATAATTTCTACATAAACCTATGCACAAAAGTTGAGATTAAGTGATTAACATCACATCATAGCAAGATATTGGCAAAGCCTAGAATTCAATAGTTCTAATAGCTCCTATATTCATTTTACACTTTCCAGGAAAAGGAAAGATTCTTAATTATTTAGTGTGTGCTCCTAGAGCAGCATATCTATGCTCATATCCCAGGTAAGTCTAGTTGTTTAAGTATGTATGTATATAAATATAAGAATGAATAGTGCAACCTCATAATGTATTTTCATTCCCTAACATCCTGCATAGCACAAAATGAATATTTAATCAATAGGTACTTCTTAATTTGAAAAGAAAGGACAATTTATTTTGTTTTATTTCCCTTTTGTTTGCTTGAAGATGTAAAAAACAAACAAACAAAAAACAAGAATGGAAGATTTCTTGTGAGCAACATGATCAGAAAAAGAGTACACTGTTTTATCCAGAAAAACATAAAATAGACTACTTTAAGCTGATAGGAGCTATGATCCTATAAAAGAAAATGTGGTCTTAAAACTCTAGATAATTTCTACTTGTTTCAATTATAATTGAAAATAATCAATTCTCAAGAGTGGCAGGTTTATTACACATTGATTTTATGGTTCCAGGGACTGCTTAGTAAGAAATCTATTTTGTAATGCCATTAAAATTTGTATAAGTTAGATATGTACATAGTTGCTTTGTATTAAATAAGTTTGGCATTTTAAATCTGTAATTTTGGGTTAAGAATTAATTCATTTAAGTGATAGCTAAGAAAAATCCAATAGTAATTCCCTTAAAGTTAAAATAAACAAGACAACAAATACAAGAATATTATTTCACCTCTTCTGCTGGATTCATGCTAAAGTAATTATGCAATCAGCAATTAATCACTTCGAGGCAACAGTAGGGTATTGTAATTATGGAAAATAATGTATTCTCCTAAAATGGTTGGATAATAACCAACTGAGCTTTTTAACACATATATTGAGATAATAGAGAAGAGACAATAAAAATTAGTTGTGCTCCTCTGGAAAAGCAAACACAAATTAAATTAGCATGCAAATATGCAAATTACTGAATGCCATTTCTGAATGTACATTAAAATGGAAGAAACTAAGCTAAAAAAATGTTCACTTGGGTTTCTACAGTGATGATCTCTTTCTTTGCCTATGCCTGTTATGGATTATTCATATTGACTAACATTTTAATAGCTCAGAAATATTTTAGATGATAAAATCCATAGGCTAAAAGAAAATAAAACTATATGAATTAAATGAATAATAATTTGCCCTAACCGGTTTGGCTCAGTGGATAGAGCATCAGCCTGTGGACTCAAGGGTCCCAGGTTCGATTCCAGTCAAGGGCATGTACCTTGGTTGCAGGCACATCCCCAGTAGGGGGTGTGCAGGAGCCAGCTGATCAATGTTTCTCTCTCATTGATGTTTCTAACTCTCTATCCCTCTCCCTTCCTCTATGTAAAAACTCAATAAAATATTTTTTAAAAAACGAATAATAATTTATAGTGATTATTGTGAAAAAATGAACCATTAACCCCATATATATATATTAGTAATTGCCATTTTTTCTACCTACCAGGAAAAGATAGCTTCAGTTAATTTCTGCATATCTTTTCTTAGAAACAGCTGAGAAATAAAAAGAATGAGGGAATTCTAACTCTAAGCCTTGTTTACCCATTTACTTGCTGTCTTCAACGAATTATTAAGCTCTTCAAAATTTTAGAAGATATCTCACAGTTTTTTTGTTTGGGTCCAGTGTGATAATTTATAAGTTGAGCCTCATGATTGGATAGACTAAATATATTACAGAGATAGATGATAGATAGATAAATAGCTAGTTAAAGAGAAATATTTTTTTTCTTATTTACTTCTCCCATAACTCTATCCACTAAATACCTCCCACCTAACATATTTGTCTTAGCATAAGTTGTCATAATTTTGGAAATCGGTATAGTCTGATTTGTATTTTTATCGTTTTTCTATATTCCACAATTATCTAAATTAGTGATAAGCAAGGGTAATTTTTAAGCTCTTTAATATCCTGAGAAGTAGTTAGGCAGGCAATGGTACAATTTCATAAGAAAAAGAAAAATTTATAGAATCTGCTGTTAAACTAAAAAGACAAGATTTTCAATAAATAAATTAATTTAATGCACAAGCAATCACACTGATAACTCCAAATTAACTCATACCTGTCCCCTTTGTCTTAAGAATTTATTTACAGAGTTTTATGAAATAGCAGAGGCCCAGTGCATGGATTCGTATACATTGAAAGAAAATTAATTTGAAGGTGGCCGGCGGGGCGGAACTGGGCAAGACAGGTGGAACATGCCCTGGAGCCAGTCTCCCGAGGCCCCTCTCCAACTGGCCGCACCTGGGGTGGCTCAGGGGCTCAAAGGGCATCTGCAGAGTGAGCAGGGTCCCTCTGGTAGGTGGGGCCCCTTGGCCTGGCCTGCAGGGATCAGGCCAAAATTAGCAGTCCCACATCCCCAGAGTGGTCTTGGAGTGCCAGAGGGCACTCTGCAAAGCTGCTGTCACTCAGCAGCTCCTGGGTTGAGCATCTTCCCCCTGGTGGTCAATGCACATCATAGCTACTGATCAATGTGTCTGCCCCCTGGTGGTCATTGTGCATCATAGCTACTAGTCAGATCTTCGAACGGTCGAACAGTCAGAAGGTTGCTTAGGCTTTTATATATATTGGTTTTCTCCTCCAGAAAACTTGTTGTTAGAATGAGAAGTTGGTGGTAAGAGAATACAGTAGTAAAGTATTAAGGCTGGTGGATTTATAATGATAGAAAAATTGAGAAATTATGTGCATTTAAAGATTATTTTGAATATATATGCAATGACTGACATTTAAATAAGAAACATCTGAGGTGCTTTTTATACATTATAATTCCAGCTGCCACATTGTCATGCTAATTCAGTTGAAACTAGGAGTGTAGTATAGGAATTACCCTTAGGTGACTATTAATTTCATCAAATTTGAGAACTCTTAGCCTTGCTTCAAACATAATACCTTATGAGTTTTAGCGAGCTCTAGATTCTCCACAGGCGGAGAAAAAATTTAATCTTTATAAACTACCAAAGAACATTAGGTCACACCAGGTTATAATAGAAAGAATCTGTAGTTCCAAGAACTTGCTTATATCACATTCCATCTACTAACTGCTATGCTCCTTTTGTTAACTCTCATCTTTGTGGTCTTTCTTTCATCCATAAGTTAACTATGATCTAAGCTGTTTTTCTAATGAAAAAAACCAACATGTATATAAATATACATATAAAAAAAAGCCAGGCACACTGGGACATTTTCTCAGAAACACCAAAGTCATCAGAATTTTAATCACTAAGCAAGGATTTTGAAGTCTAGGAGGGGCAAAGTACAGTTCCTGTGGTGTTGATTCTAACTATGCTTTCCAAAGGATTTTCTCACCTTCTTAGGTATAGCATCTTAAAAAGAAAAGATAATATTAGAGATATTTCTCCTTTTAGGAAGATGGGATAGATATATTTGCCCTACTACTTCTTCTAAGTATAATTAAGAAACCTGAACTTTATATTTAAAGCAATAATAATAAAACTCAGGGTTGAAGAGAGAAGAGTGGAAGACTAATAAACCAGAGCCCTCAGAACCTGAAGAACTACATGGCAATGAATTCTCTTTTTATTTTTCTTCTTTTTTAAAATTTTGGTTTTATATATCCCAGATATAGAATAGAAGAAACAGAAAACCCCAAAATAACACAGAATGAAATGGTGAGCACAGAAAGAAATGCCGACAAGTGTCTCCTTTCTCTATGCAGAGGCCAGCAAGACCAAGAGGATCAAGAAAGATACGTTGTGTATATAATGTTATACCTAGAACAACCTCTAAGAAAGCTGTTCAAGGATAGATACTCAAAACACTATAAGTTAATCAAAATGTAAATACAAAATTGTTCAAGTAACTCAAAGGCAGAAAATTTTTTAAAAAGAATAAACAAAAAATTAATAAAATACCTGACAGAAGCCCTAAAATATCAATAATTAAATCATATGACTCAAGTACAAAACAGAACAAAGTAAAAAATGGAAAAAAACATAAATCTAAGGATAACAAAAGTGGCTGTATCTGGTACAGTTTATTTCAGGGCAAAGAAATAAGAGGTATGAAGTTTATGCAATGAGTAAAAAGTTTTTCCACCAAAAACCTAATAATCCTCACTGTATATGCCCCCCTCCCCCAAAAAAAAGCTGCAAAATATATGGAGTAAAATTTGACAGAATTGAAAGCAAAAATAGACAAATTCACCATTGTACTGTAATACTTCAGTACCCCTTCATCAGAACTTGTTAGGACATCTAGATATAAAATCAGCAGAAATACAGAAATAACTAAACACACTATCACCCAATAGGACAGGGGTCCTCAATCTATGGCCCGTGGGCCACATGCAAATACAAATATTGTGTTTGTTCCCTTTTTGTTTTTTTACTTCAAAATAAGATATGTGCAGTGTGCATAGGAATTTGTTCATAGTTTTTTTTTTTTT
>NW_006283767.1:72773-75752 GCF_000327345.1 Myotis davidii | reverse complement strand
CAGAAAGTGTAGGGTCTCAAACTTTATTATTTTTCAAAATTGTTGTGACTACTCTGGGTCCTTTGCATTTCCATAAGAATTTAGCTTGTTAGTAATATGCCCCCCCCCCCCCCAAAAAAAAAAGCTGCAAAACATATGGAGTAAAATTTGACAGAATTGAGAGCAAAAATAGACAAATTCACCACTGTACTGTAATACTTCAGTACCCCTTTAACCTGAGCATGTGCCCTGACTAGGAATTAAACCTATGATCTTTTGGTGCATAGGATGAGGCTCACCAAACTGAGCCACAACAAGCAGGGTTGTTTTAAATATGTTTTTATTGATTTTAGAAAAATAAAAGGAGGGGAGAGGAAGAGAGAGAGAAACATTGATGTGGTATAAAAGCGAGTAGTGTCTCCTGAGTAATAAGAAGGTGTGCTTTGGAATTCAACAAAACTTTCTTCCAATTCTGGCTTCACCACTTTCTACTGTGTGTCCTTAGACAAACAGCTTAATCTCCTTGAATCCCAATTTTCACTCTGTAAAACTGGGATAATATACGTTTGTTCAAGTCAACATGAAGATGAACAATAAGAATGTAGCCCAGCTGGTGTGGCTCGGTGGTTGATCTTCCACCTATGAACCAGGAGGTCATGGTTCGATTGCCTGTCAGGGCATATGCCCAGGTTGCAGGCTAGATCCTCAGTTGAGTGTGCAGGAGGCAACTAATCAATGATTCTCTCTTATTATCTCGCTCTCTCTCTCTCTCTCTCTCTCCCTCTCCTTTCCTTTCAAAAAATCAATAGAAATATATTTTAAAATAAATAAAAAATAATAGTGTATATAATGCGTTCAACTCAGTGCCTGGCTTAAATTACTTAATAAAGGACTATTTCATGTAATTATCCTTTTTTTTTTTTTTCTAGGGCTGATGTTTTTCTATATAGGCCTGGAAAAGTAGGAGATTAACGATTGAGTGGATAAGGAAAAGTGAAGGGGGAACTAATAAAAATATATAAAACAAGACAAGCCCCACCTGGGGCTACCCTGGCCTATTGAAACTTTAACTTAATCTTTTCCAAAAGTTGACTATTATACTGATACAATTTGGTCATTTATACAAAACTATCTTTCTTCAAACTATTAGTATAGAGATAATTAGAAATAGGATAAGCTGATGACTTCATTCTATCTTAATAGACATACTAAATTAACATGAAAAGGGAAAAAGGATAAAGTAACAGCCATTTCTTGCTCTGACTCAATCCAACACTAGCTTGATCTATTTATCACCATAATTAGAAGCACTGCTTTGTTCTTCAATGAAGGATACTGTAGATAAGTCAATATCATCCATTCATTATCCTTGAATGCTGAATAATTAAATGAACAGTGTTTGTATCTCAGGTAAGTAGTCTTGGATATTCCCCATCTCATCGTCATTCCTCCACCAAGGTTGAGGAACAGTCACGGGAAAGGACATACTATTGAGATGCAGTGTACGTGAGGAAAAATTTTAGTGTAAGAATGAAAGCAATTCACATTTTTGCCTGAATAATGTTTTCTACATCCACTTACTCAGCTTTTCTCTCTTGCAGATCCTGCAAAGTACGGGCGGGGAGAGCAGTTCTTGTCTGTGAAATATCCTAATCTGAACACACCTGAGATGAGCAGCCTTGCCTTGATATATTACTGAAAACAGACATTTCCCTATGCTGACTCATTTGCTGTCTCTGATGGGGCCTTTTTCTGTTCTTACTGCATAGTTGTAAGTTGCGGAGAAGTAAATTAGGCCCGGGGTTAATCAGAACAAAAGCCAAAGTTGGCATCCCCTCCTAACTCTAAAGAGGGCAAAAGGAACTCTTCATTTGGCCTTCACAGTAGATCTCAATGTGGACAGCACAACAGAACCATGTGAGGAGGCATTGCTTCAAATTTAGTGACTGCTGCCCTCCGAAAGAGAAGCACCCCAGATGGAAGTCTTACGTCTCCCTCAGCCCTCACTTTCCTGTTCATGTTCTCTGCGTCTTCCAAGTTCCGTGCAGCTAATTCTTAAAACTTCTGGGACTCGAAATGGCCTCTTGAGTCTTAGTTCAGTTCTCTTTCCTTTGTTCTCTGTCATTAGAATAAAGAAATCAAAATGCTATCGATTTGTTAAGACATTGATACAGGCATCCCAGAACTCCTGTGATGTCCTTAACTCCACTGATGTGAGAGGCCTGGCTTTTTAAAAAGTGTGGCCAATTTTGCTTGTGGGATTGAATTGATTGTGCAATGATCTGTTCAATTGCTCACCGGCTTACCTGCAAAGAATCAATCTAGCTAGTCATGTAGATATGCCTTCCACTCTCACTAATTACAATGAATGAATCCAGTTTCTATTTAATATACCCATAAAGAGGAGGATTCAGCAAAACAGACAGAAATTCAAGAGCTATTTGGAAGGAAATTACTCATCCTTTCCTATTCATATGTAGCCTGAATTGCAATTACGATAGGAGAGTAAATGTGTTGTAAATGTTTCAGAATAGACTGATCCTAACCAAATTTATGAACTGAGATTTTATTTATTTTTTTAGTAACCTAAAACACCCTTCAGATGAACATTGGCCAAATATATACATACAGGATGGGCAAAAGTACGTTTACAGTTGTGAGTATGTGAAACTGAATTTATTCTTGTATTATTAGTTATTAATTATTGTGTTATTTATTTGTATTAAACTATAAACCCAATTTTACATTCTATTAGATAGTAGCTAAGTATCTTCTCCCATCAACCCTGTTGTCAAAACTAACTTTTGAATCTGGTAAGAACACATCACAATTTAGTTTAAACACATTTAAATTCAAGCTTTTTCCTGGAAAAGAATGTACAGTAAGGTTGACAAAATACATACCATTATTAAATTAGTAAAAATGAAATTTTAATGATGAAACTAAAGCATAATTAGTAAGTAGAAATAAATAAAATAATTTGTTAAATAGAATAAATTT
>NW_006283767.1:71928-72610 GCF_000327345.1 Myotis davidii | reverse complement strand
CAAAGAGAGTCTAGAATTTATTAAATTGTTCTAAAGGCTCATATAAGTACTTTATAGAAGGTATGTATATCTGCATTTAGCAGACAAGGAAGCGCAATAGGTAAGACATTGAAAGAGTCATTCACACAGAATTAAATTTGCCCGCCTAATTGTATCACCTGAAATAATTTACTTTTCTTAAATGCAAATATTCACATCTCTGAACTTAAAAGTAGGACATTTCTTTTCCCTCTTTAATTTTTGTCTATTTCACCCCATTTTTATTTGCTTAAAAAACTGAAATACAATAATACATTGGAAAGAGCTATGGATATTACATTATACAACATTTTAATAGGTTACACAGAGTTTATTCTTGTATTATTATTTATCAATTATTATATTAGATATTAATTATTGTGTTATTTATTTGTATTAAACTATAAACCCAATTTTACATTCTATTAGATAGTAGCTAAGTATCTTCTCCCATCAACCCTGTTGTCAAAACTAACTTTTGAATCTGGTAAGAACACATCACAATTTAGTTTAAACACATTTAAATTCAAGCTTCATTTCCTGGAAGAATGTACAGTAAGGTTGACAAAATACATACCATTATTAAATTAGTAAAAATGAAATTTTAATGATGAAACTAAAGCATAATTAGTAAGTAGAAATAAATAAAATAATGTTAAATAGA
>NW_006283767.1:70495-71848 GCF_000327345.1 Myotis davidii | reverse complement strand
CTAGAATTTATTAAATTGTTCTAAAGGCTCATATAAGTACTTTATAGAAGGTATGTATATCTGCATTTAGCAGACAAGGAAGCGCAATAGGTAAGACATTGAAAGAGTCATTCACACAGAATTAAATTTGCCCGCCTAATTGTATCACCTGAAATAATTTACTTTTCTTAAATGCAAATATTCACATCTCTGAACTTAAAATTAGGACATTTCTTTTCCCTCTTTAATTTTTGTCTATTTCACCCCATTTTTATTTGCTTAAAAAACTGAAATACAATAATACATTGGAAAGAGCTATGGATATTACATTATACAACATTTTAATAGGTTAAATTTACCCTACATTCTAAGCAGTCAGGAGTATAAAATCCTGGAAGAATGTGTACAAATAGTACAGAATTTAATTCATGTAGTGAATTCTAGCCAGGTCTAGTGTAATCAATAAGAATGCTCAATTGATTATTGTTCTTAGTGAGGATCTATAAACTAGAAGCATTATAAATTCTACAGACAAGTTCTATCTGTGTCTGCACTGCTTTAGGAGACAATGCAACTTGTTGCTACTTAAGCTCAGTGCAATCAACACAAGTAGCTCAGTATGTAGTTTGTTATAACAGCCAGCTGCATTCACTTATATGAAATTGCCATTTCTACCCCAAGAGGATTTTAAAGTAATAAAAATAAACGTAACCTCAAAGCCAAATGAAACACTGTATTTCAGTTGTTGACATGGTGATGCAAACTTATCTACTTTTTATTTAAGTCTATACTACAATTAGGCCAAAAACATAAGGTGTAAATCCACACGGATATAAAAATAAGATGGGGAGCATCCGCTACTATGCAGATCAATAAATTTCCACATCACAATAGTATAAATGGCCCTGGCTGGTATGGCTCAGCTGGCTGGGCATCTTCCCATGCACCAGAAAGGTTGTCGGTTTGCTTCCTAATTCAGGGCACATGCCCCAGTTACGGGCTTAATCCCCCGTAGAGGGCTTGCAGGGGGCAGCTGGTCTACGTTTCTCTCTCACGTTGATGTTTCTCTCGCTCCCTCTCCATTCCTCTCTCTCTAAAAATCAATTTAAAAAATCTTTAAAAAAGATAGAATAAATGGAGCAATATTTGCTATATCAAAATAGGAGAAACTGCATCCTTGAGAGTGGGGAAGCATGGGATTTGGTTGGAAAGTCTGTGGGAGGATTTTTTTTAAAGGTTGGGGGCCTCTAAGAGGGACCTTGCTGAAGGCAGCAGCGCCTACCTTGACTTTTCCAAACAAGTCCGATCCCTCTGGGTGTTTTATTAGAATCTCTATGTTTAGTCTTTAAGACCGACCTAGTAGAAGCATGTGTG
>NW_006283767.1:69318-70461 GCF_000327345.1 Myotis davidii | reverse complement strand
CACGGGGCTGGGCTGGAAAGTCTGTAAGGAGGAATCACTGAAAGGTCGGGGGCCTCTAGGGGGACTTTGCCGAAGGCAGCAGACCATGGTTTGACTTTCCAAACAAGTCTGAGCCCCCGGGTGTTTTACTAGAATCTCTATGTTTAGACTTTATGTTTAGACTTCAAAACGTCCTTGTTTGAAAGACACTACAGATGCAGGTGTTTTTTCAAGGATGCTTACCCTGCTGATGGTCTCTAGAGGTTAATTTTAGTTCAAGCTATTGTTCCAATAAAAGCCAAAGGAGGCAGGAGAACAGGGCTACTTGGTGGCGATGGCCAAATAGTCCTTTAGCCTCTCTTTCACAGAAACACGTGTCAGAGTAATCATTCATCTGTCATTCAGGGTCTGCCCTTCAGGGCCTGCCAGTCAGTCCCGGCACTTGAGTATGTGGCATGGAGGGTCAGAGCTAACGCAAGAGGCTGCCAACCCAGCAGAAACCTGAGAGAGTTCAGAAGTACCAGGACTTTATCAAGTCCTCTAACCTCTCTAAATTCCTTAGATTTCTCATATGTGAAATGAAGATGATATTAATGATACCTACTTATAACTTTCTTTTTTTAAAAAAATATATTTTCTTGACTTTTTACAGAGAGGAAGGGAGAGGGATAGAGAATTAGAAACATTGATCAGCTGCCTCCTGCACACTCCCAACCGGGGATGTGCCCTCAATCAAGGTACATGCCCTTGACTAGAATCGAACCTGGGACCCCTCAATCCGCAGGCCCACGTTCCATCCACTGAGCCAAACCAGTTACTGCTGCGGGAGGATTTTTGAAAGGCTAGAGGCCTCTGGGGGACCTTGCCGAAGGCCACAGACCCTGCCTTGATGTTTCCAAACAAGTCAGCCCCCGAGTGTTTTACTAGAATCTTTATGTTTAGACTTTATGTTTAGACTTCAAAACGTCCTTGTTTGAAAGACACTACAGATGCAGGTGTTTTTTCAAGGATGCTTACCCTGCTGGTGGTCTCTAGAGGTTAATTTTAGTTCAAGCTATTGTTCCAGTAAAAGCCAAAGGGGGCAGGCGAACAGGGCTACTTGGTGGTGATAGCCAAGTAGTCCATTAGCCTCTCTTTCACAGAAACACGTGTCGGAGCAATCAT
>NW_006283767.1:46647-68981 GCF_000327345.1 Myotis davidii | reverse complement strand
AAAAAAAGGAAACCAGAAAAGCAAAATAAAGTTGGTACTTAAGGCATAAATATTAGAGGCTATTTGAAAAGTGAAAAAAAAAAAAACATATTACCCTGAGTAGGAAGTATATAGGTACTAGAGATATATCTAAATGATTAAACAAATAGATAGCAGTGTAGACATTAGAAATATGACAGTAACTACCAGAAAAAAACACGAAACAAACAAAAAAAAAAACAGCTCTCAGATGGTGGAAAAATCCTAGGCCAGAAATTCTGCTTTTCATTGTGAGCACTTTGCACTATTCAATGTTTCAAAAGAACACAATTTATTGTTTTTATTTTTAAAACAAAATTCAGACAAAACAACAGCATGTCTTTAGAAATCTACATAGTACACCACAGTTTAGATTTTTTTTTGAGATCAGAAATAATTGAAGCACTGTTATTTTTTAGTACCTGTAAGTCATCAGTGTGAATCAAAATCTTATGAATGTACTGGGTAATAGAGTTTTTGTTAGTGGGATGTCACAAAAATTATCATTGTGGAATTATCAAATTCATTCTCTTCCTTTATTCTTTTCAGAAATATTTTTTAAAGTTGCCGGGTACATCAATTTGTTATCAGTACAGTGGTGTGTAGAGCCAAATGAGAGAGGGGCATCTGAGTTACCTCTCTCTCTGAGGGCCAAGAGGTAAAATGCTATTCCACTGTTTACCTGAGTAAAGTTATTGAAACATCAGAAAACTCTAAGCAAGTTCTGTTGAAGAAGAGAACATATTTTCCAGTGAGAAGGGTAAATTTTTCATTCATTTTCCAATAGCAAGGAAGACAGCTGCCAAATATCGTTACCTAAAATCAAGAACACATCAGGCAGAAATGAGAACTTCTAGATTAAACCCCAGCTTTAAAAATTTTTCTTCTGAAAACTAGATTTCCAGACAGATTTTGTATGCTGTTATTTTGCTGAATCTGTTTAGTCTTATATTTTAAAATATATAAAATGAAAGCATTTTTGCATATTTAACATGTAGTCAATAAAATAAAAGAATCAATAAAAGAGAAAAATTACATTTTCTAAAGAAAATGGCAATAAGTTCTGCTGAAGTATATTTTCCATTTTTTAATTTAAAGTTAATAGTAAAAATCAGTGCTTTGTATGGATGTCCTTGCCCTGAGATATCCACATGAAAACAAAACAAGTTGAGTGAAAAAATGTAAAAGACTTAAAAAAAAAAACCCATTAAGATAATCAAAGTCATTAGATCAGATCTAATAGACTAACTGGGCATAGAAGGGGACATGTGTGATTTTGTTATCTACATGGTTCTCTTCAAGAAACACAGGCATTTCCAGGTAAATAATGACACAACCCAATGGCCTCCATACTATTCGACACTATAGAATTAAGAAAACAGCTGTTAGTATCATCTGAAGGGTCTGTCTTATTAGATTTATTGTATTACTTATTCATTTATTTAACTACTTAATCACCAAACTTTTTACAGAGTGCCCTCTATGCCAGGAGCTGTACTAAGCAATGGGAAATAAGGAAAAGTGGATGTGATTGGTCAGCATCAATTGAGTGTTCTTTGGTGCTATTAACACCGTGTGAATACAAAGAAAGGGGAGTATGAGTGTCCTTTGGCTCCCAGTCCAGTAGGCAGTTCAGACAGACTCGATATGACCAATTTGTGTTACATGAGTTCAAATATCAACAAACATTTGTCTATAGGGATCACTGTATGTTAGACTTTGTGTCTGGACCTGTAAGGCTCTTAGAGATGGCCAATGATAGGCTCCGTGATGTCATCCATCTTGTCTCTTTCACGAAAAGATGCTTACCAAAAATATTTAATAATGTTCAAGTCTCTCCCATCATAAAACAAACATATTTAAACAAGCAAAGGCTAAAACAACCACACCAACCCATACCGGTTGCTCAGCTAATCTTATTTTGGGAGAAGGGTGCGAGGTGACATTGTTTTCTCCTCTCTCAGAAGCCAAACTTTTGCCAAAATTCATGTTTCTACACTTCGTTGCTACTTTTTTTTTCTTTTGTAAAAAATCTCCTACCTTTATTCCTAATTCAGTCTATCGTTATATCTCTTTGGCCCCACTCGTAATGAACACAGGACCCTTGCTAAAATCACCAGTTAACTATATGTTGCCGAACTCGTGGAACATATGTTGGGCTTTCCTTAATTTTATTTATCAGAAGCACCTCAAATATTTCCCATTATTTATTACTTTTTAAAATTCATCTTTATTGTTGAAAGTATTACAGATGTCCCGATTTTTCCCCCACTGGCCCTCTCTACCCCACTGTTCCTTCATCTTCCATGACACAGTGACCTCTTTCTCCTGGTGTGAAGGCTCTTCCTCAGTCTCCTGGGCTTCCTTATTCTCTACCTTGACATCCCATAATACAATTTCTAAGGCTCATCTCTGGCGTTCCTTTAGTTCTCATCTTCCTCATTCTCCTTAGTCAGTCTTATCTGTGCCTAAGGTTCGCATTACTAAATGCTGATGACTTAACTGTTATTCCTGAACAAACCTCTCTCTAACCTAAAAATAATATACATAACCTGCTAAAATGTTTCACTCAGACATTCTAAGAATACTTCAGGAGGAAGAGTATTCTCTTTGCTTCACTCAAGCTTTCCTCTTCCTCTATATTTCTGTAATTGGCACAGATATTCACCCAATTGCCAAAGCCTAAAAACCTGAATTATCCTTGAAACTGATTTTTCTCTCTCTGCCTATACACAACCCATAACAGAGGCTTACTTATTTTTGTCTCATAAAACTGTTATGGATATCTACACTTTTCTTCTGCTCCACTGAGAACACTTTGATATATGGTAATAAATATATTTCTGATCTCATCATCCAATATATGGGGTTGGTGGGTGGGAAGAGATCAAACAAAGAATTTATATTCATATATGTGTAACACATGGACACAGACAATAGTGTGGTGAAGGCCTTGGGGGTGGTCTAAAAGGGGCCAATGGTGGATAAAGGGGGACATATGTAATACTTTCAACAGTAAGGATATTTTTAAATAAGTCATTATTTGTTTTGTAACCAGAGGGGGCATATGCATATGGAAAATTTATTGTTATTCTCCTGTTTAAAATCCTGTATAATAAAAGCCTAATATGCTAAGTGTCTGGTTGGCCGTTCAACCAATCAAAGAGTAATATGCTAATGATATGTTAAGACCACTCAACTGCTCCCTATCACGTGCACTGACCACCATGGGGAAGATGCTCTGACAAGTAAGTTAGCTTGCTGCTGGGGTCCAGCCCATCAGGACTGAGTGAGACAGGCTAGACATGCCCTGGAGCCCTCCTTTAGTCCTTCCCCAGCTGGCCAGCCTCCCGTGTCCCTCCCCCACCCAAATCGTGCACGGGTGGGGTCCCTCATCCTGGCATGTGCCCTCTCACAGTCTAGGATCCCTCAAGGGATGTCAGAGAGCCAGTTTCAGCCAAATACTGCAGGCCAGGCTGAGGGACCCCACTGGTGCATGAATTTGTGCACCAGGACTCTAGTACTTAAATAATTTCCCAAACTCCTATACAAAGGTCACAATTTTGTTCTCTGAATCTTTGTGATCATTGGGAGCTTGGCAGGACTTATAAACTCTTTAGTTCATCATCTCTCTGTTTGTACCACACATTATCAAATAATTAGTGAATTTCTGATAAATACTACATCAGTAATACTCTCAATAATAAACATGACTTAAAAAACTAAGCAAATTAACAAAAAAGCAAAGAAAATTTTAAATTCTAACCTATATTATTTTTTAAAAAGCCCTTTTCTTTTTTAGCTCTGGAGGTTTCTATCTCAGTTTTCATAGTAATTAATTAATATACTCACTTACATTAAAATATATATATTTTTTTCACTCTGGTAAGGCCAAAAAATGAGCTCAGTCATAGTACCTGACCTGCAATCTAGTAATAAATTATTGTTGTTTCTTAATATTTTCATTGATTAACATATATAATAAAGAATCATTACATTTATTACTTTATAAAATATATATATTTTTAATGATTTCAGAGAGGAAGGGAGAGAAAGAGAGAGCTAGGAAACCTCAATGATGAGAGAGAATCATTGATTGGCTGCCTCCTGCATACCCTCTACTGGGAATGGAGCCTGCAACTCAGGCATGTACCCTTGACCTTAATGAAACCCAGGACCCTTCAATCTAGTCTGCAGTCCAACACACTATCCACTGAGCCAAACCAGCTAGGGCTACATTTATTACTTTTACCTGTGATGCCATTTAAGGGTCTCCCCTCTCCCTTTCCTTTCTGCCTTTTATCAGGCCAGGAAGGAAAGAAAGTCCAGGTGCTCTGGGAAGATCAAACCATTTAAGACCCTAATTTAGCACCAAACCCCCACCTCAGTCCCACTCCCCTAATTACCATAAAAGCCACAAGCATCCAATCTCCTCCCCTAGCTCTATAGAACTATTTTTGGACCAGTTGGGAAGCGTACTTTACTCTCCTCAGAAAACCACATTATGTAACTAATAAATCTTTTCCTAGCCTCTTGGTTTGCATAGCATTATGAGTCTCAGCATTCAAACCAAATTTTGGGTGGAAGTCCATCTCATTTCTGTGGAGTGGTTGCTTGTCACTATTGGAATGGAAGTTGAGTAACCATCACATTCATTTGGCGATATGTATCAAATTTACATCGAAAACTTTTAAAAAATGAATAGCTGATCCAGTTAACTTAGAGTGATTGTGAATGCATAATAGGCATATGTATAGCTCAAAAGAAATACATATAATTCTGTTTGTTTGTTTTTCTGGTTATAATTCTATAAGTTGTATATGAACCTTCACAATCACCAACTTCAGTCAGTTAATTAAAATTCATTAATGAATTATATATATAAAGAATATCACTGTAAGATTTGGAGATTTGGTATTTTTATAACTTAAAATAATTATGATTGATTTCTTCTAGCTCAAAATTCTAGATAACATATTCCATGAATATAAATCAAAAGTAACCTCTGAATACGTGTTTTAGAAAAAAGACAAATCTAAGCTAGTAAAGTCATCTGAATGATCATTTTGCTGAAAATCACTCAGTTTCCCAAGATATGATTTAGACATATATTTTGCATTTACTTTCATTTTTTAAATGTCTACCAAAAAATAATACATTCAAATCCATTTGGTATTATCTAAAAAAGGAAGGCAGTTTTTTTATTTCCCATTTTATATCAGAAACTGAGCGTATTTGTTGGGAACATAAGAAGACAAAGACATATTGGATGACAATACTACATAAAATATACCAGGAGGGTCAACTGCTAAAATATGTCTAAATCATATCTTGGGAAACTGTAATTTTCAAAAAAATGGTATCCAGGTGACTGTATTGGCTAGATAATAGACAAACATGCAGATTTATAATATCAGGGTATAAGCTACAGATTAAATTATCCAAAACTTTTAAAATAAATTTTATTGATTTTTTACAGAGAGGAAGGGAGAGGAATAGAGAGTTGGAAACATCGATGAGAGAGAAACATCGATCAGCTGCCTCCTGCACAACCCCTACTGGGGATGTGCCTGCAACCAATGTACATGCCCTTGACTGGAATCGAACCTGGGACTCTTCAGTTCACAGGCTGTTGCTCTATCCACTGAGCCAAACCGGTTAGGGCCAAAACATTTTTTTTTTTAAGTTACTTGCTCATTCATAATTCAACAAGTATCAGTTGAGTTAACTTCTATGTTTCAGGCCTAGAAGTTGATAGTAAAAAATAACTATGGACCTTTTTCTGTTTATAGTAAGAGAGAGTTCATAATATTTTTACCATCTGGTGTCAAAGAATAGGCATTATCTTAACTATATGCACAATGGTCTTGGTTTAAGTTTGGAGAAAAAATGCCATGGATTTTATGCTACTGTTGGCCCTCATTTGTGCAAGAAAGAGAGAATCGAGATAACAAGGAAGGAACTCATGTAAGGAGAAATTAAACAAGAATTAAAATGCATGCAAATATACTCATTTTTTACTGTTATTTGTGTTATGGTTTATTTCACAAGTAATAAAAATAACATTCAGCGCCAGAAAAGTCATGGAATGTTTAGACAACAAGAGGGTAGTGATTCATTTCTGAAGGTTGTTTGTTAAGTAACTAGCCTTGTGGTTTGAAAGGTTTTGGAAACAGGTCTTTATATAAAAAAAAAGTGGATGAAATGGATATACTTTAATTTAATGAATTAAATTTTTTTAAGAGTGGCGTTAATATTGGGTTGAAGGGTAGTTTTATGCAAAGACATATTGTACCTGGAGTTATTTTATTGGTTAGTTGTACATATCAAAGTCATTAGTGGAAACTTTGTAATTTCAGAGTGTGTGGCAAGATAAAATGATCAACAAAGGCTTATGTCACATATGTCTATTGTGCGTCATGAACAATGTGATGAGTTCTTCACCTGGCTGTATACAGAGTCAGGAGGTTTGTGGCAACTCAATTACGGTGAGTGAAAGCTCGTGCAGTGATGACAAACTGCTTTACATATTTCGGAATTAGTCTGGTACACAGGCATTGACTCCACCTGGTTTCTCTCACAGTCCTTGTCTCTGTCAATTTATCAGGCCACAATATGTGATGTCCTGTGGTACAAGATTAAATGGGATAATTCATGTGGAAACATGCTGAAGTTGTAGACTGAGTATTCAGTTATGTTCTGCATTATGCATGAACAAGTGTGATATTTCAGACCAAACAAGCTGGATAGTAGATCACTTGTTATTTTGTTGGCACTGGGAATAAATTCCGGTCTTATATTATTCACAGGTTTCCAGAGGAGCCTATATTTTGGGGTTATCCTTAATGGGAAAACAAGTGTTCTATTTGAAAATGTCATGCTCTTGGGGAAACTAACACACTAAGTTACTGGTATTTTCATATTAAAGTAAAATAGCATATTTGTCTTTTCCTTTCCTATTTCCCTTGATAGCAAAACATTGAAAAAATGAGGATCTTGTAGGGAAGATAAAATCAGTAAAAATATGTAGCAGAGAAGACTTCACTGTACAGGGCAAAAGTAGATAAATGACCCTGGACAGCCGGAGGAAATTGAAATAAATGAGCACTGCCCACCCAATGTGACTCAGTGGTTGAGCATCAACCTATGAACCAGAAGGTGGGTTTGATTCCGGGTCAGGGCACATGCCTGGGTTGCCGGCTCGATCCTCAGTAGGGGGAATACAGGAGGGAGCCAATCAATGATTCTCTTTCATCACTAATATTTCTACCTCTCTCTCCCTCTCTCTTTCTCTCTGAAATAAATAAAAATGTTATTTTGTTTTGTTTTAATAAATGAACTCTGGTCAAGAGGTCAGGAGAATCCTGTCTGCATCTTGGCTGTGCCACAGACTGGACTGTTTTTATGACCTTGAGCATCTATAATTACTATAATTTATAGTAAATTTACATATTTTGCTAGCAGTGTTGTGAAAGTGCTAAAATTTTAAGTTGTTAAGAAGATGTGAGCACCTTCTAGGAAGCATTGCTTCTGTGCAAAAGATCTGATAACAAATGGATTTATGGTTAATTTATTCCCATACATTTTACCATGGCACATCTAGTAGCTCTAATAGTTTATGAATCTTTATTTTGCCTTATTTATGTTTCCACTTTATTAGTTATTTTAATTTTGTAACAAATTTATGCCAGGCTTATTATTAACATTTTATTGTCTTTATATAAACTATAACTAAACTTTCTTAAACTTTCATAATAAGATCTTATTTTCCAGATAATTATAAAAATTCCCCAAACAGTGAATTCAAACAAAATTTAACAAGCAGTGCTTCCAAGATTAAGTGTAAATGAGTAGGAAACAAAGAGATTATGTGACTTTAAAGGGAAGTAAATAAAAGCAAACAAAACTCTTTTGAATGGACAAATTTGTAGAATTTAATAAGATATACATAATACTGCATTTATTCTGGTTAACCCGTTCTTTGCAAACTGCTATAAAAAATTTTTAAGAGTGTTTCCTCTACCAGTCTACAGGGAGTATTTGATTAGATTTACTATAACCTGCTCATTCTTTTGAAATTAAATACTATATATTGAAGCTTTAGTAAATTGCTTAAAATCAATGATCCATTAGCTAGAGGTAGAAGACAAGCATAATTTTTTTGAATATAACATATAGAATTGCCCTGGCTGGTGTGGCTCAGTTGTTTGGAACGTTGTTTGTACACTAGATGGTGGTGGGTTGGATTCCCGGTCAGGACATATACTTAGGTTGCAGGTTCTATCCCTGGTCATGGTGCATGCAGGCGGTAACCTATAGATATTTCTCTTTCACATTGATATTTCTGTCTCTCTTCCTTCTTTTATCTCTAAAATCAATAAAAAATGTTCTAAAAAATGTGGAATTGAGAAAAAAATGTATGCTCTACAACACCTTTTCCAGAAGAAACTCAGCTTTCTTTACATGTCACATTTTTATTTAATCCACTTTTAGGTATTCTGATATTGAGCCACTCTCTTATGTTTGATGTCTTTTGTCTTGCCTTCACAAATTAGGTTTATGAAACAAAGGTCAAGTAGACAAAGAAAGAAAAGCAAACTTTTGCTTTGGTTTTCTATCACTTAGTACCATATTCACACATGCCACAAAATATACAATCTTTAATGCCCTGTTCTCTATGTCTTAGTTTTTGTTGGTTTAATTTTTTGGTTTGTATGAATTACTTTTAGAAATTATGATATAACCTTTAGGCCTGCAAGGCTCCTTTTAGGTAGTCACTCCCCTATCGCAGTGTGCATTGAGCATCATGGGAAAACGGAGTTCCTGTTACATATTACGTATAGGCTCAGATTCTGAAGGGCTCTCAACAAAGTCTTGCAAATGTCTCAGTCATTTCTGCTAATGACTATGCACTCTGGTCTCCTGGATAACGCTCACCTCGTACTTTGCAATTTGTTAGAGTTTAAAGGATTTTCTCAGCAATGATTTCACTTCTCCTCATTCCTACAGCTGTTCCTCAGTGAGACCTATGTCCCTCTGAGACTGACTGCACATGACAGGCTGTACCACCTCCAAGCACCCATTGTCCTCACCAGGAAGAAGGGCACTGTGTAAACAGCCTCAACATATATTTTACCAAAATATTTTAACCCCTTTCAAATTGACCCTTAAGGTAAAATGCTATAATTAAATTAGTTAATGATAACTTATATTTATTAAATTAAATATCCAGACCTGATAATGAGTACATTTTTATGTCTTACAATTCAGGTCATAAGGTAATATTGAGATACTTATTTAAAATGAGGAAACTGAGATACAGAAAAGTTAATAACTTTCAAACAATCTGTCAATGTCACAGAATAGGTAAATAAAAAGCTTAGATTAATCAAAATAAATAGTTCTGATTCCAAAGTTTATTCTCTGCCCCTTTCCTTAAAAATATAAATTAGATAGATAGCTACATAGTTAGATATACACTCTATAAATATGTATATAAAATAAAGACATATTATTTACCATACAAGTAATATTTGCTTAATATGAAAAAATGTTTAAAATAAATGTAAACTAAAAGAATATCAACAACAGAAAGTAATCTGGAATAGTAAAGATCTTTTAAAAATCCACTTTTTATAAGGGCAATGAGAACATTAGCAAAACTGTCCAAACCAATCATTTTAGAACTTTCGGAAATTTACTAAATGGATGCAAAAATCAGAGGAGTATGTACTGTTTTTTAAATGATTAATCCTTGGAAAAATAACGAGGTGTGTGACAACTTACTTGGCCTAATCCTATAAACTTTGGGGAGCTTTGCAGTAGCTTCCATAACCAAGAGACGCATAAGCTTTGAAAACAACATTGAACAATAACTGAATAAAGCAGATTAGGTTTGGTATTTCTAAAACTGTATACCTGGAACATTTTCACTACTTGATCTGATTTACAATTAAGTGAAAAGTTCAATTCCCAGATATTTCTTATTACTCTACTGATTCAGAGTGTGCTTTCTCAGAACAGCCTTATCTTGTCAAAAACAATTAGCAACAATTGTTTAAGATTACAGATGCTGAGTTGGGGATATAAACCAAATTTACAAGAGGCTGACCAAAACACTTCCTACAAAATTTAAAGAGTGAGATGTCCATAGAAGTGCTCGATAAACACCAACATATACTTTTGAATTTATAAAGCCATGTACCCACACAGGGCTCTGAACACTTCCAAGAGTGCACGAATATAGTTCTAATCTCTTACGTCTAGCTCATCTTCAGCTCATGCACATACAGAAAGTGAAGACTGAGACAGAGGGATTAGCTGTCGGACAAAGGTTTTAAGAGGTATCACAACTCACACATACAGTTTTGGGGAATTATTTGTCCAAGATATTAATATAACATTAGTCCTTTCATTAGCTGACCAGAAAGCTATCTAATCAGAGACTTGCACACAAAAAAGAACAAAATTTTACAAAATATTCCAGAAAAGGTGGGGATTGATATGCATATCAAAGAATTGATATGCATATATGTATAACTCATGGGCACAGACAGTAGTGTAGAGAAGTCCTGGGGGTGGAGGGTGGGCAGGAGCAGGTGCAGGCTAGGAGGGATCAATGGGGGGAAAAGTTGACATCTGTAGTACTTTCAACAATAAAGATAATATTTTTAAGAATTGTCTAAAAAAATCACTAAAAAAACAAATGGCAAAAAGTACAGCAAATAGCTACAGAAGCAAACTCTGGGGTTCTGATTTCCAGGATTTACATACAATATGATTTAAAATATCCAGTTGTTTGGGCCTGGGAGTCAACCTTGGAATGGATCCATTCTCATTCAAGACCTGCCTATTACCATGGAAAGATTTAACAAACTTGTTGCCCAAACAACAGAGTCCCACCCCAGGCTACGTAGCCTTCTTCCTCATGCCTGTAATCTCTACTTCCGCGTGTAAACCTTGTCCTACCCTATATAAACAGCTGGTTTATGGGGGGCTGCAGAGCAGGTTTTTGTGGATGACCTGCTGCTCTCCCATACTGCTGGCAGTATTGGAATAAATGTTCATATATGATTAAAAAATAAAATACCCAGTTGTAAACAAAAATTTATGAGAACTACAAAGATACAGTATGGTATGACCCATGAAGAGGATTTTTAAAATCTCAATAAAACCAAAAGTGAGGAGAACCAAATATTGAATTTATTAGACAAAGGCTTTAAAGCAGGTCTTATAAATATGTTCAAACAATAAAATAAATCATGTCTAAATAATTAAAGTAGAACATGAGAACAATGACTGCCCAAATAATAAGTGTCAATATAGGCATAGATATTATAAACAGAATACAATTCTGGAGTTGAAAATTGCAATAACAGAAATAGAAATCCCATAAAGGGTTTTATGATTGCATTTGAACTTGATGAAAAAAATCTACAAACTTCAATGCATGTCAATTAAAGTTTTTATTTTGAAGAAATATATTAAAAAGTGTAAAACATTGAATAAAGTCTCAGCACCTGTGGGCACCATCAATCATACCAGCATATGCAAAATGAATGTACCAGAGGGGAAAAAAATATATAAATGACAAGAAAAATGTTTTAATGCCTGAAAGCATCCCCAATTTGATGAAAGATGAATAAACACATTAAGAAGTTCAATAAAATCTAAGTAGGATAAATCAGAGACCTATGCTGAAACACATCATAATCAAACTGTTGAAATATAAAGACAAGGAGATAATCATTTTTCGTTTTTTGCTTGTTTGAATATATAGCATTAAAAAAAGATTTCAAAACATTAGCTGAACACAAACTAAGGAAGAGACTTTATATGAAAAGGAATATGGTCTCTGCAAAAATAAATGAGAAGCCAGCCTTAAATAATTTTTAAAAAGTGAGAAAAACCTCTGAGGTATGAGAACATGATTTCCAGAGTCATGACATTATACTATTAAACTGCTCAGTTTTCTAACAAAAAATTGTAAAGGATGCAAAGACAGAAATATGGCCCTTTCAAAGGAACAACAACAACAACAAAATAAAATATTACAGTAACTCTTTCATTTGACCCCAGATATCAAAATTACTAAATAAAGACTTAAAACAACTGTCTTAAATATACTTTCAGAACAAAATGGTAACATAGACAAAAGAGTGGAAAAAAAATATGGGAATATCTATGAAGAGATGGTAATCATAATAAGGAACAAAACAAAATTTCTGGATCTGGTGAGTATAGTAACTAAAAATTCATTAGAAGAGTTTAATGGCAGATATGAGAAGGCAACAGTCAATAGGCAAATGTTAGAATAAAATAATTGATTTTACTTAGTCTGAGGAAAAGAAGGAAAGAATAAAAATGAACAGAACATTAGTGACCTGTGGAACACGCTCATGTGTATGGCATACGCATGATGAAAGTTCTTAGAATGGAAATAGGCACACAGAGAGAAAAAGTATATGAATAAATAGTAGGGCAAACATTTCGAAATTTGAAGAAGGATATGAATAGACACATTCAAGCTCAATGAACAAACTCAAAGAGAGGTCTGAGACATACTGTAATCATTGTTTTGTTGTTGTAAGGAAAAGACAAAGACAGAAAATCCTGAAAGCAGAAAAAGAAAACTGATCCATCATATACAAGGAAACCTCCATAAGATTAATAGCTGGCTCTTGATTGGAAGGCATATATTCCAAAAGGCAGTAGAAAGACATTTTCATAGTACTGAAAGAAAGACTCTCAATGAAGAAACCACTTAAAACCACTATTATTATACTTAAAACCACTATTGTTTTGAACAAAGGAGAAACCAAGACATTCCCAGGTAAACAAAAACTGAAAGAATTTGTTGCTAACTGACCTGCCCTGTAAGAAATATTAAGAAGACATTTCAGAGTTAAATGAAAGGGCATCAGACAGTAACTTGAATCCAAAGAAAAGTAAAAACAGAAAAAACATATTTATTTCCAACTCTTCTCCTGAATCAAAATGCAATTTCATGCAACTGGATTTATAAACTGTGTTTATAGGTTTACCTCTCATATGAGCTTCAAACAGGGATTAAACCAGAAAGCTATGTAAGTGCCCTGACCAGGAATTTAACCTGCAAACTTTTTGGTATAAAGGATAATGCTCCAACCCTCTGATACATTCAGCCAGGGCAGTACTTGTCTTTCTATATCTGATTTATTTTACCATAATGTCCTCTAGGTTCATTCATGTTCTCACAAATGGACTTTTTCCCCCCAATCCATTCCTCCATTGACAGACATTTAGTTTTCTTCCAAATCCTGGCTATTGTGAATAATGCTGCAATGAACAAGTATGTTCAGGTATCTCTTTGAAATCTGTATTTTGTTTTCTTCACATATATGCTCAGAAGTGGAATTCCTAGCCCTGGCTGGTTTGGCTCAATGGATAGAGCGTCGGCCTGCAGACTGAAGAAGTGGAATTCCTGAATCATAAGATAATTCTATCTATATATTTAAAAGTCTAAGCATCTGGCTGACTGGCCAACCATTCAACTGTCTAACCAGTAGCTATGACACTCACTGACCACCAGGGGGAAGACTCTCACCACAGGAGTGGAAACCACAGGCATGGAAACATGGAACAGACTGATGAATCTCAGAGGGCAGTGGGGAGGGTGGGAAGAGATTAACCAAAGATCTTATATGCATACTAAAGGCCCTTGGCCTGGCCTGTGCCCTCTCACAATGGACATTTGCATGTCTGTATTTTTAGAAATTCTAGTCAGGGTCAGTACCATACTGTTTTGATTGCTGTACCTTTACAATATATTTTGAAGTCAGGAAGTGTGATGCTTCAGGCTTCGTTGTTCTTGCTGAAAATTGTCTTGGCTATTAATGATTTTTTTCTGGTTCCATAGAAATTTTAGGATGCTATTTTTCTATTTCTGAAAACCATGCCATTAGGCTGTGATAGACATTATATTAAATTTGTAGGTCACTTTAGGTTTTATAAACATTTTAATAATATTCATTCCTAAAATCAATGAATGCAGTCTGTCTTGCTATTTTTCTGTGTGTCCCAATTTATTCATTGACATTTTATATTTTCAATGTACAAATCTTTCACCTCTTTGGTTAAGTTTATTTCTAAGTATTTTATTCTTTTTGTTGCTATTTTGAATGGGATTTTTTATAAAAGTTCATTTTTAGTTTGTTCATTGTTTATGTAGAAAAATGAAATATTTTGTTATTTTCACTTTGTATCCTGCACTATTAACTAAATTCATTGTGTGTGTGTGTGTGTGTGTGTGTGTGTGTTAATTCTTGTCAGAGTGTATTTTTTTCCATTGATTTTTGGAGACACTGGATGTGAGGTGGAGAGACAGAGAGAGAGAAGATCCATGTGAGAGAGACACATCTGTTGGTTGCCTCCAACACATGTCCCAACCAGGGCCAGGGATTGAGCAGTGCCCCGGACTGGAATCAAACCCAAGACCCTTCAGTCTGCAGGATCAATGTTCTAACCCCACTAGGGCAACTGAATTAAATTTTTAGTTCTAACAGGTTTTTGCTTGAACCTTCAGGCTTTTCCACATATTGGATATGTCATCTCAAGCAGAGATAGTTTTATTTCTTCCTTCTTTCTTTCTTTCCCAATATTTAATTTCTACTTCCCTTTTGATGATCAATTCAGTCTTCAAGTTATTTTTCTCTCCTGGCATGTTATTATAATCTCTTTGGAGGAACGATGTTGCTCCATCAACACTTTGCTTGGAGATTTCTCAGAAAAATAGTCAATTTATCTCTTGTAAGTTCAACCTTCCACAAAACATTAGGACACAGACACAGTTGAGGCAAAATGTTTGCCAGTTTATTACAAAGGTGGCCTTTCCTCTGTTGTTGAATGACATGTTCCTTATTTCCTGTGAGATTTTGTAAGAATGGCCTTTACCATCCACACTTCTATCCACATTCTGTTCAAGATTATTTACGTATTCTATAAGAGCAAGATTCTCTGTACAGCTCTCCTCTTTTCATCCTGAGCCCTCACCAGAACTATCCTCAATGGTCCAACAACAATGGAGACTTTTGCTAGCATGCATCTTCAAACTCGTTCACCCTCTGCCCATGTCCCAGTTCCAAAGCCACGCCCACATTTTTAGGTGTCTGTTACTGCAGCTCATGTACCTCCTGGTATGGGTTTTCTGTCTCAGCCTGCTGCCATAACAAAAATGCCATCGACTATGTGGCTTATAAACAACAAACAATTATTTCTCTATTCTGGAGGCTGCGGAGTCCAAGATCAAAGTATCAACAGATTCAGTGTCTGGTAGAGCCAGCTTCCTAGTTCATAAACTACTGTCTTTTGCTGTCACCTCCCATGGTGGAAAGGGCAAGTGAGCTCTGTGGGGTCTCTTGTAGCAGATAATTACTCCCACCCATGAGGTCTTTACTCTCATGACCTAATCACCTCCCAAAGGCCTCACCACCAAATATGGTCACATTAGGGAACAGGTTTCAGCACATGAATTTTTGTGGGACAAAAACATTCAGCCTAGCCTAGAACAATTATTTAAGATGGTTTTTCCTGGAGATAATGGGAGTGGAAAAATCTGAACGTCTCTAGATCTTTGTTTTTTTCTCCCTTAAGGCTCTTCTTATCTTACATTTCCTTGCAGTGTCATTATTACTATAAGCTGTTCAACTTTATTGGTATAATACAGGAAAATAAAAGTATTATCTATGTCCAAATTGTTTTTCACTTTTTTTTTGCAAATATCTTGCAGTCAGAATATAAATTATGTACCTTAGTATCACAGAAGACAAAGCAAATTCTCACAGTCATGGGGAGAATTCAATTATCTATAGAACGACTAAAGGGTCTGAGTTTGTAGTAATTTAAATTCTGTTAAGAAGATAGAAATATAAACATAGAAAACAAGGTTTACACCAAATCTTGCAAAAAGAAGTGAAAATCAAGTTTAGATAATTGCATATGGGACAGTGAATGATCTGCCCCGGCTCATGTGAGGCAGCTCTAGGAGCCGTATGATGCATTAAAGGACTTGACTTTTTGACAGCTGGGAGTTGTTTGAGGAAAGACATTCCCAGGAGTAAAAGTGATTGAAGAAGAGAAATATCTGGAAGACAAGATGCTAGGGTGAGATGCCTCCCTTGTGATATGCCAGCAGATGTTTCAGAAAACGTAGTCCCCATGGAACTTTTACAGTTTCCAAAGAGTATGACCCATAATTACAGAATAAGAAGCTTTTGCAGTTATCATTTAAAACCCCTATTACCTCATTTGTTATAAAGTTCACCCAACATTTCTTTCATGACTAATGTGCTCAAGACATGAGAGGTGGCATAGAGAGCGATGGAGAAGAAACAAGACACAGTCTCCAATAGCAAAGGGCTTATTTTTTTTTTTATTTCTGCAATAAATGCTATCAGGGTTGCAGGGGTCCTCAAACTTTTTAAACAGGGAGCCAGTTCACTGTGCCTCAGACTGTTGGAGGGCCGGACTATAGTTTAAAAAAAACTATGAACAAATTCCTATGCACACTGCACATATCTTATTTTGAAGTAAAAAAACAAAACGGGAACAAATACAATATTTGTATTTGCATGTGGCCCGCGGGCCGTATTTTGAGGACCCAGGCTATCGGCTTTAGCAAAGACACTTGATGCAGCGGAACAGCTGCTCTAATGGAACTGCTTCCTGTGCGGGGGAGCATGTGTTGGCAGAGACATTCTGCCTGAATCCATTCAGAAAAGAAGACATCTTGCAGATTATGTAATCTAGGAACCAATGATCACTCTGTTTCTCCAAATATCCATGACCTGATCTAAAAGAAAGGCTATTTTGGAGTTATAAATGGGAAAGGTGAAGTCAGTAGCAGGGAGTGCCGTTGACAAAATCTGCCCTGCCTGGGATGGGATGCCAAGGGTCTTTGGGCTAATCTCGTTTAGAACAACATGTTAATGATTTTATAAGGATCAGATGTTTTATTAAACTTGATAATGCCCATTTCATTAATGAACTTCATCAACACAGGCATTCATTCTTTTACCAATTAAGACAAAAGGTATGCAATAATTTCCTTAGGTATGCCAAGCTATTACACATGTTTAAAACACATCTCATTTTAAAGCCCATCACTGTATGCTTAAATTTAGTTACTTAGTTGAAAAGGATGAAATATTCCTACCAATCTCATAAACCGCTATCACTCAAACCCTTCATGTTAAATGCTAAAAGTCAGAGTCTTCTGTTCACATTATCGTAAAAGTCACTGGGCTGCAGCAAACCTTAGAGGACATAGAGAAGCAAAACTGAGACCCAGGGCGGGTTAGTGACTCGGTAAAGGTCAAACTGCTAATTGGCAGGCGTGACATTTAGAAGCTGAAGTTTGCTCCATGAAACATCTCTTTGAGAAAATACATTTTTGCAGAAATCAAACAAATAATCTGACAGCATAGAGATTTTCCTGATGGCCAGGAAAGGCTTCCGACCGGAGAGTGGGAGAAGCAGTGAGGGCAGCAACGGAGGGCGGGTGATGTGTGTGATGTGCCCATTAGAGGTTATTTACAGGGAACCTTCCTTTATCGCTCTACCTGTCAGTGCACCAGCACAGTGTAGGCTTGTAAGGACAGGTGATGGATGGAGTAGCTGGGCTTTGAATCCCAGCTCTGCCTCTTATTAGCTCTGTGAACTTCACCTATGTGCTTACACTCTGTGTCTCTGTCAATGAACGGGGGGATAGAAAGGGGGAACATATGTAATACTTTCAACAAAAGAGATCTAAGAAAATATAAAAATGGAGAAAATAAACTATCTCATAAATGACTGCAGAGTTAATATGTTAATAAATTTTGGAGGGAGCCTATGGCATATTGTAATCCCCAAGTTACTATTGACTCTTCTTAACTGTAGCAATGATCTCCAGGAGGACTGTGTATATGCTGGCTTATCTGATCTGATGGAGAATTAGGAATATTTTTAATATGTTTTTATTGATTTTAGGGATAGAGGAAGGGAGAGGGATAGAAACACTGATGAAAGAGAAATCTCAATGGGCTGCCTCCTGCATGGCCCCTACTGGGGATCAAGCCCACAACCAGGGCATGTGCCCTGTCTGGGAATCGAACAATGACCTTCTGGTTCACAGATCAATGGTCAATCACTGAGCCACATGGGCTAGGCAAATTAGGAATTTTTGATGAGGTAGAAAAAGCTGGAGAGATGAAGACTTTGGAGACTTAACTAGTCAACATACAAATGTGGATCTCTGTAGTGAGAGATGGATTTGGAGTACATGTTTCTCTGTGTCACTAGAAAATCAGTCTCACAGACTGATCAGTGGGCATAGCAGTACAATCTGAAAATACAAATAGAAACGTTGAATAAAGCGTTTGCAGCACAAATGAAAGAAAGGGGAAGAACATACTATCCTCTTTTCCTAGGGTCCAATTCCGAAACCCTGAAATATAAATTCTGTTACGATCATTATAAGAATACTAGAGGCCCTGTGCACAAAATCTGTGCATGGGTGTGTGTGTGTGTGTGTGTGCGCGTGTGTCTGTGTGTCCCTCAGCCCAGCCTGCACCCTTTCCAATCTGGGACCCCTCGAGGGATGTCCGACTGCCCGTTTAGGCCTAAACCAGCAGTCCCTGGAGGCCCAATCACCCCCGACTGCCCTCCCCTGCCAGCCCGATCACCCCCAACTGCCATCCCCTGCCGGCCATCTTGTGGTAGAGTGATGGTCAATTTGCATATTACCTCTTTATTAGATAGGATTAGAATTCATTTAGTCCAGCAGTCCCATTTTAAAGATATAGAACTCAATTTTCAGGAAAGCGATTTTTATCAATATCACATCTTAACCTAAAAAAGAATTGGAAGAAAACCCACAGTTTCTGGCTCCCAGGCTAGTGAACTCAGGTAAGCACAGCTGTGCTAACCAAACTGGCATTGACACTAATAGTTTATTTTATATGTGGCTTTCCTCTTTCTTGGTAACTCCACCTCAACCCAACAGTGTGAATTTCAGTTTTGCAGAATGGATCAGAAGTGCCGGAGGCTGGCACCTGGGCAGTCTCCAGGGACAGAACAATAGCCAGGAGTCTCCAGAATTGAGCTTTCCACATGGAGCACTGAGCCCATCAAGCAAACGGGTTGTTAGCACAGCCATTGGGGCCCACTGGAAACTAGAAAAGAGAGTCCAAACTCCAACGTAATGTAATGTAAAGGTCTAAGCAGAGGCACTGTTTGAAGAACTGCTGCATTGCATTGTGAGTACAGAGTGAGGGTTACTCATTCCTAGGGCAGTAAAACAGTATCATATTGTGGGGACAAGAAATAACACACAAGAACTCAATAATCAAAACCAGGCCACAGAATCATAGTAGGCCCAGCTAAAAGACTGACCAGATGCTAACCACGGAAGACTCAGCCTCAGGCCCTTCTGGTTCCTGTTGATTTGGGGGATAGGTTGCTAAATGGGAGGCATAGAGGAACTTGCAGGTGAAGCGTCCTCAGCAAAGTCAATTTAAGTGTGTGAGGGAAGAGGCGGGAGAGGCAGTGATGCTGTTCAGCACCTCTGGATGATGACCTGTGAACTTATGATCTTGAGAACAGTTCAGTTCAATGGTCACAAACTGATTGCGTAAACTTAGAGTTGCTCAGGGATACTCCTGGTTTAGGGCAAAGGCAAAAGGGCCAAACAATTGGTGGTGCCCCCTCATTCTCCTTTTATCTATTTTAAATGGAGGATTTTTTAAAAATATATTTTATTCATTTTTTACAGAGAAGAAGGGAGAGGGAATAGAGAGTTAGAAACATCGATGAGAGAGAAACATCGATCAGCTGCCTCCTGCACACCCGCTACTGGGGATGTGCCCGCAACCAAGGCACATGCCCTTGACTGGAATCAAACCTGGGACCCTTGAGTCTGCAGGCCGACGCTCTCTCCACTGAGCCAAACTGGTTAGGGCTATATGGAGGATTTTATATAACTTTTATTTGAGGGACAACAGTCCTGTCAAAATGTAATAATATTTAAAATTATTATTGAATATTTTTATTCCTACTTATCCAATTTTTCTCATTCCAAACTCTGTTCTTTCAGTCTTAATTAAAAAGTAGCAATGTTTAGGCATTTATTTAACCTACAAAATGATCACCCCAATAAATCCAGTACCCATCTAACATCATACATAGTTATTACAATATTATCGACTCTATTTTCTCTGCTGTACTTTACATCCCCGTCACTATTCTGTAACTACCAATTTGTTCTCTTTTATCCCTTAACCTTTTTACCAATCCCCCTAAACCCTTTGGCAACTATCAAAATGTTCTCTGTATCTGTGATATGGTGCATCAACTGTAACTGAAAAATAAAATTATTAAGAAAAACTAGCAAATTGTATAAGCCTGGTTAAACTCAGATTTTTACAAGTGATAATAGCTTTGTTCACTCATTCAGTCATCCATTATCCATCCACCCACTCTCTCAGAAAACAATGAGAGACTATGAAGCACGGGAGACACAGTATTGACGTTCTGCAGTGAGATGCAGATATGGACTTCCATGGAGGAGCAAGCTCTGTGGGTGGAGTTGATGTTAGAGGACAGTTAGGGACCTCCTGGAGTACATATATATTTGATGTCAGCAGAAGGATGCTTGTATCAATCATGCAAGAAGAGTCCGACGGAACAACATGCTCAAGGGCAAACTGGAGTAAGAAAAATGTCAATATTTGGCTTCTGCTGGTTACTTTAAGATTAAGGCTGACTCTCACTCACGTGGAGCTCAGTTTTGAGAATGTGCATCTTGTTTTCAGGGCAGGCTGTTGGGGAGGCCGCCTTGGGAATGACCCTCACCACCATCCTGGCTCCTTTGTCTATGTTATAACTAGCTCTGGACAGCACAATCTCTGGAATTTTTTGTACTAATGAAGATTTTTCCTGATTTTTCTTAAATGTATGAACTAGTACTTAATGCATTTGTGTGTTTTTTTAAATAATTTTTAGAAACATATCATCCCAACTGAATATTAATATTCAGGGGGAAAGCCTGGGACTATGTCCCTTTAACAACAGCAAGGAAATATTATGATCACATATATCTTGGCATTGGTAGGACCACGTTCATGATACTCTAAAGAGAATATTCATTTAACTAAACATTGGAAACACACTCAAGGATAAAAAGGGAGTGTGTGTATACATGAATGCAGTGTGTGTGTGTGTGCACGTGCATTACTATTGGAATGTGCTGAACTTGGGCTTAAATCAGACTTTGGGAGGAAACTGCTTTCTGAATTCTAAGCCTTATTCTAAGATTTAACTTTATAATGTCTACATGTTCTATAATGTATACATGTTTGATTAAAGTAAGATATTGAGCATATTTTTAGAGGCTATTGACTTACTCGAACTGTGGTGTTCTAACTAGAGTTGAGATTTTGAGGCAGTTCTATGCTATCTGTATGCTGGCTGCTACTTCTCTCTTTATAATCAGCTTATATATAATTTAGGACTGCTCATCGCTGATTTCAAAGCGTGTGTATGCAGCCCAACTGTGTCTTTTTATTCTCTCTCTCTCTCCCTCTCTCTCTTTCTCTTGTTGCTCAGTGAGCTCTCATATTACAAATAACTTTTGGAAAACTTTTCATCTGTACCCTTTAAAAAACTCTAAGGATGGTTCTCCCATACTATCCAATAACTTGTTTATTTTCTATACTAGAGGCCCAGTGCACAAATTGGTGCATGAGCTGTGGGGGGCATCCAGCTGACCCACCCTGATCTGGGCTGATTGGTTTGGGCCAGCTGGGGAGAGGAGCCGCAGGCAGTTGGCAGGCAGGCCCCACCGCCTGGTAAAACTCCCCGGTCGAGGGGACAATTTGCATATTAGCCTTATATTATATAGGATAATTTGCAATTAATTTATTATGATTATTTTAAAAATTATCAGAGTTTTGTGTCTTGGGACTTTTAGTGCTTGGGACTTTTAGCTCAATGTGTGTGTGTGTGTGTGTGTGTGTGTGTGTGTGTGTGTGTGTGTTAAGCAAAATTAGGATTAGCCTTTTTTTGAGGCTCTGCCCTCCAGTTGGGCCTTTCATATCCCATTGCATTTTTTTCCTCTGAGAAATGATAATGTTACGAATATGGTCAGTCTTCATTTTTTTAATTTAAAGACCCAGACAGAGCAGTTTATGATTTAGCAATAGATTGCTGTAGACTGATTTCAGAACTTTGTTTTAGCCTTTTAGCTTCACGTTCACTAGCTCTCTACTTGTTGAATACGTCACTATAATATGATTCATCTA
>NW_006283767.1:41748-45050 GCF_000327345.1 Myotis davidii | reverse complement strand
AAAACTTTTCATCTGTACCCTTTAAAAAACTCTAAGGATGGTTCTCCCATACTATCCAATAACTTGTTTATTTTCTATACTAGAGGCCCAGTGCACAAATTGGTGCATGAGCTGTGGGGGGCATCCAGCTGACCCACCCTGATCTGGGCTGATTGGTTTGGGCCAGCTGGGGAGAGGAGCCGCAGGCAGTTGGCAGGCAGGCCCCACCGCCTGGTAAAACTCCCCGGTCGAGGGGACAATTTGCATATTAGCCTTATATTATATAGGATAATTTGCAATTAATTTATTATGATTATTTTAAAAATTATCAGAGTTTTGTGTCTTGGGACTTTGCATATTAGCCTTTTATTATATAGGATAACTTGCAATTAATTTATTATGATTATTTAAAAAATTATCAGAGTTTTGTGGCTTGGGACTTTTAGCTCAATGTGTGTGTGTGTGTGTGTGTGTGTGTGTGTGTGTGTGTGTGTGTTAAGCAAAATTAGGATTAGCCTTTTTTTGAGGTTCAGTCCTCCAGTCGGGCCTTTCATATCCCATTGCATTTTTTCCTATGAGAAATGATAATGTTACAAATATGATCAGTCTTCATTTTTTTAATTTAAAGACCCAGACAGAGCAGTTTATGATTTAGCAATAGATTGCTGTAGACTGATTTCAGAACTTTGTTTTAGCCTTTTAGCTTCACGTTCACTAGCTCTCTACTTGTTGAATACGTCACTATAATATTGATTCATCTAATTCTTTAGGGAAGTGTGTGAACCTGACTGTTGCTAACTTAATATGAGCTTCACAACTCTGTGAGGATTCAGTATATTGAGGAATGAATGTGCAGTGCACATTCTGTTGTGAGAAAATATGATAAAGAATCCATTTGTAAGTGACATTATGTAGAACATATTTAGCCTATTGAAAAGAACAAAGCTATCTAATGGCTCTAACATATCAGCTATCTCTAAGCAGATAGATTCTGCTACTGTAATAGCCAATAGAAACATTAAAGGATCTCTCCTTGGAAATAGTTCCTAAGCAATATGTTCTGGTTACTGTGTGATTTTTGAAGTAGAATTGCCTGGTTTACAAAGACTTTCCTTCAACTTTACATCACTTTATTTACATATTTATTCAACACAAATTTATTTGGTGTTGAGGTTACAAACATGAATGAGACATGCTCTCTTCTCAAGGTCTGTACAGCTTATGAGAAAATATACATGTAAAGGATATGAGCAAAAAATGTTATAAGTGCAGTTGTTTTAATTAATTAAAGAATGATTTGTCTCAAAGGGAAAAATGCTAACCTTTTTTCCTAAAAGGATACATGACACAGTGTGCTCTACTAGTAGAGTGAGAGAATAGCATCTACAATGCTCAAGGGAACACATTTTTTAAACAGAAAGTAAGTCATCTGTATGACTGTACAATGAGTAAAAGGTTATGAGCCTGGAGGTAGGGGCTTAAGTTAAAAACATTATTAAATTATACAAGATAAAATGTAGACCATCAGCAATGTACAAGGCTTCCAATTTCTCAAAATCTTCACCAACACTTGTTATTTTCCATTTTTTTATTACAGCATCCTAAGTGTGAAGTAGTATTTAATATATTTTTATACTCAATATGTCTTACATTACCTTACACTGAGATTTTATTTATATTCTAGAGGCCCAGTGCACAAATTCGTGCATGGGTGGGGTCCAGCTGGCCTGCCCCCAATGGGGGCAATCAGGGCTGGGCCAGTGGGGGTGAGGGGAGTGGGAGTTGACTGGTAGTCCTACCCCCGATCAGGGTGGGTGTGACCCCTGGGGGCATGGCCTGCCCTGCCCCTGATTGGGGTGGTGGAGCCAACTGGGGGTGGGACCAGCCAGGAGGATGGGGACAATTGGGATGGGGCTGGCTGGGGGAAGGAGCCAGCCAGCCCTGCCCCTGATCAGGATGGGGGGCCAATTGGGGGCTGAGCCAGCCAAGGGGAGGGGCTATGGGAGGTTGGGGAGGCTGATCAGGGAGCATACCAAGCCAATTGGCTATTGCAGTGAGGTCATCGAACATCCTTAGTGCTGCCATGGCTTCTTGATGAGCAGGGCTTCCCACTGTGGGAGAGCACTGACCACCAGGCGGCAGTTCCTGCATTGTGCATCTGCCCCCTGGTGGTCAGTGCAGAGCATAGTGACCGGTTGTTTGGCTGTTCAGTCAATTTGCATATTAGCCTTTTATGATATAGGATATATAACTATATGCATAAACTATATATGCATAGTTTATACATGTATATGTATATAATTTAATTTTTCATTCAAATTTAAAGTAATTCTTTTTTTTAAATATATTTTATTGATTTTTTACAGAGAGGAAGGGAGAGAGATAGAGAGTTAGAAACATTGATGAGAGAGAAACATCGATCAGCTGCCTCCTGCACATCTCCTACTGGGGATGTGCCCGCAACCCAGGTACATGCCCTTGACCGGAATCGAACCTGGGACCTTTCAGTCCGCAAGCCGACGCTCAATCCACTGAGCCAAACCGGTTTCGGCTAAAGTAATTCTTATAGCCCACAATTTCTTCACCTAGGTGTGCACTAAACACAAATTTGTAATATTTTAATAGTCAACAAAAGTATTGTGTCTGTAGAGTGATATATAGATTGTGGACATTCATGAAAGAAAATGCTATCCAACAATAAGTATGAACTAATTACTTCACAAAAGTAGATGAAACAATAATAATGCTGAGAGAAAGAAAATCCATATAAAGACTGCATAAATGTAATATTATTTACACTTCAAAAACAGGCAAAAATATGTCATCAATGAAGTAAGGGTAGGTTTTTTTGTTTTTTGTTTTTTTGTTTTTTTTTTTATCATAGCTGTGTCTAGAAGACCTTAAGAGGAGGGTTTTGAAGTAATAGTCATGTTCTGTTTCTTGATCTAGGTGCCGGTGTGTTCACTTCAATATTCATCAAGCTTTACATTTACAGTTTTCACACTTTTCTTTATACAGTCATTGTAACTGTTAAAAGAAATAAAGAGTGATGAAAGCTGCAATGGTTTTCTATTTGGTACAAGAAAAGTTTAATGGACTTTATAAAAAATTTAACTACAAGAGTTTCAATGTTGGCCCAAACCCATACTAAACGTGGGCATAAAATATCAGTGCTCACTATAACTGTAAGATTGTGGAATATATATTTTCATGAAGTATGCTCTAATTATTAAACTATGTAGTATATATATTCTTTTCCACTAATATGGTGTTAGTAAATATTGCTTCCCTTTCTCTACATTTACCACATTTGTGATACTAAC
>NW_006283767.1:37840-41675 GCF_000327345.1 Myotis davidii | reverse complement strand
ATAGGAAATTTTATTTAGCACAGTAAGTAGATACATAGAAAATAGATATTAAAAACACATCAAAGAGTTTCAAGTGAAAGGCATTAATCAATTATAGGAAATTTTATTTAGCACAGTAAGTAGATATATAGAAAATAAATATTAAAAACACATCAAAGAGTTTCAACTGAAAGGTATTAATCAATCCAATACTATTTTCTTTTTTTTTTTTTAAATATATTTTATTGATTTTTTACAGAGAGGAAGGGAGAGAGATAGAGAGTTGGAAACATCGATGAGAGAGAAACATCGATCAGCTGCCTCCTGCACATCCGCCACTGGGGATGTGCCCGCAACCCAAGTACATGCCCTTGACCGGAATCGAACCTGGGACCTTTCAGTCCGCAGGCCGACGCTCTATCCACTGAGCCAAACCGGTTTCGGCCCAATACTATTTTCTTCACAACTGAAATGCACAAAAACTTTGGTGTATTATATAAAATGCAAATTCTATGAAGTCCTAGGAAAAATGTATAGTTATCAAAATATGATGAGTTTATAACAATGACTATGTAATATAGCCCCAGCTAACAGTATAAAGTGCTCATCAGAATAGAGTCTAATGTAATTTGTTATTTTAGATTATTTAACGTCTGAAAAGGTGTTCTATGTTCTCATTTCTAACGTTTCACCCTACCTCCCTTACCTCGCACACCAGGCCTGTACTGTACATATGACAGAAGGTGTACTGTACATATGAGACCTGGGGAGTTTGACTAAACTTCCAAAGATCCACAGGCAGGAAGGACCTGGAGACAAGGTCTTCTGACTGCTGAGCAGTTTCTGGTCAGCTGTACTTCCAGATTTTCTCATTTTGGAGCAAAAACATAACTTTTTAGCTCATTAAATATGCAAGGGTTTGGATCACATGTAAGCGGCCCTCCCCCCGCCCCAGGGACTTTGAGTAATTAATTCTGATTTCTGCCCCAGAAATCTGCCTTTTCAATAAGTGTTGCTTCTCTAATGGTTACCCTGTAGGTCACATTTTGAGAAACACTGTTGTTTGGTCTTCATCCTATTTTACCTCACTTCCTAGCTGTGCTCTGTTCAATACTGCAGACACTGGAAGGAGATTTCAGGGTGACAAGAAGGGAAAATTCAGAATGCCTTCCCCACCCCCTCCCCCCACAGGCTGGGTCTCTAGCAGCCCAGGCATATGGTGGAGGTAAGGACTTCTCCACGGCTCCAGCTCACACCTGAGAGCTCTACCTCAGGTCCATCTCCCATCAGTTGACCTTGGTCTGGACTCCAGGAACATCACACCCTCCCGTTGTCCCTATGTCCCTAGGACTGAAAGAGTTTTCTCCCTTCCCTCATGTTTGGGTTGCCACACCCCCGTCTCTTTTTGACTTCTTGGCTATTCCCTAAGGTTTTTAACTAAACTTCCTGTACTAATTGTTCTTTTTCTTACATAGTTAGAATGAGTTTCTCTTTTCCAGTTTGAAACTTAACTATACACCTGTTATAGGTTTTTGTCCAAATGAAATCAATTTATGATTTCAAATGTCAGGTAAGTCAATTAATGCTACATGCTATCCCAAATCCAGGTTATACTTAGTACTTGCCAACTGGAGCAAAGGAGTCCACTTAGTTACTTGGTCAAGTATCAGAGCACAAGGGTTAAACAGAAATGCTCTTATGACAGATCCGACTAAATAAGCGAGTGGGAATATTATTTGTTTATTAATATATATTTATCAAAGCACAATATATAATACAAAGATGAATAAATGACCAAAATATGATGTAAGTACTAAATGATTTATCTGCCAACTAAGGATGCTGCCAACATCAAGCTAACGAAATAAGATTCAAAGACTAGAGGATCTAGGTGTATTGAATTTAAAAGCTCTTGTGATCCATTGTTTTCCTTGGTTTGCATTTTTTATTGCTTCTTCCTCATTATCGGATTAATAAAATCTAGAGCAAGCATGTCAAACTCAAAGGCTAACACGAGCCAAATAAAAAAGGTTTAAGTTTATGTGGGCCACAAAAAAATCAAAAGCTTCAATTTTCATAGAAACATAGGTTTATTTTGATAGAGACATGCTTGATATAAAGGGCTGAAATAAATGAGTAATTGTTAGCATAAAATAATAGAACATTTTAATAAAAATTAGCTCTACCTCAGGTCCATCTCCCATCAGTTGACCTTGGTCTGGACTCCAGGAACATCACACCCTCCCGTTGTCCCTATGTCCCTAGGACTGAAAGAGTTTTCTCCCTTCCCTCATGTTTGGGTTGCCACACCCCCGTCTCTTTTTGACTTCTTGGCTATTCCCTAAGGTTTTTAACTAAACTTCCTGTACTAATTGTTCTTTTTCTTACATAGTTAGAATGAGTTTCTCTTTTCCAGTTTGAAACTTAACTATACACCTGCCATAGGTTTTTGTCCAAATGAAATCAATTTATGATTTCAAATGTCAGGTAAGTCAATTCATGTTACACGCTATCCCAAATCCAGGTTATACTTAGTACTTGCCAACTGGAGCAAAGGAGTCCAATTAGTTACATGGTCAAGTGTCAGAAGACAAGGATTAAACAGAAATGCTCTTATGACAGGTCTGAAAGGATAATCGAGTGGGAATATTATTTGTTTATTTATGTATATTTATCAAAGCACAATATATAACACAAAGATGAATAAATGGCCAAAATATGGTGTAAGTACTAATTGATTTATCTGCCAACTAAGGACGCTGCCAACATCAAGCTAATGAAATAGGATTCAAAGACTAGAGGATCTGGGTGTATTGAATTTAAAAGCTCTTCTGATCCATTGTTTTCCTTGGTTTGTATTTTTTATTGCTTCTTCCTCATTATTGGATTAATAAAATCTAAAAATTAATATTTTTTCTTGAAAATTAACTTATCAGACACTGCATAACTGCACAAATTAATGTGTCATGTTATCAGACACTGAATAACTGCACAAATTAATGTGTCACGCAAATAAATGTTTCTTGTTCTATGAAAGTGAAATACTTCCTGTTGCGCACACCAAACAAGTCAGTCCAAGACTAATGATATGGCAATCAGATGCTAAAATATTCACTGCTAGAATTAGTGGAGAGAAATGGTGCGCCTGCACATAAGGCACTTCAGGGAAATGGAAATATTCATTGTGGGTCGCATGTGGCCCGTGGGCCACGAGTTTAACATCCTTGATCTAGTAGAAGGCGTAAGTTAAGGTGTAAGCCTAAGCAAACACAATGTGGATTTGATGTGACTGGACAGTTCTCAGACCTAAGTTTACCTGAAGAAAAGAGAGGGGAATCCTTTTGCCTCCATCTGATTCAGCACAGTTACCTGGAGACTAGATTATGGCCTATGAAAAAATGCCATTTAGATGAGTGCATGATAAAGCTGTGGTGCATTTACACTATGGAACACTACATGGATGTATAAAGGGGAGAACTCTTGCCTTTTGCGGCAGCATGGATGGATCTTAGGATTATTAGGCTAAGTAGAAAAAGCCAGGCCCAGAAAAATAAAAAAACAAATGATCACACTTATATGTGGAATCTAATGAACAAAATAAAATGAAGAACTAGAACCAGAGACATGGGCGCATGGAACAGACTGACAAATGATAGCGGGGAGGTGGGTGGAAGGGACTGGATGGAAGCAGGTGAAGAGAACAGCCAAAGAACATATCTGCAGAGCCCAGGGACACAGACAGTGGTGTGGTGAGGGGAAAGGGAGGCGAAGATAGGGTCTGGGTCAGGGGTGGGCAAACTTTTTGACTCGAGGGCCACAATGGGTTCTTAAACTGGACCGGAGGGCCGGAACAAAA
>NW_006283767.1:36655-37726 GCF_000327345.1 Myotis davidii | reverse complement strand
TTAATTTCAAACTGGCCGGATCCAGCCCGTGGGCCATAGTTTGCCCACGGCTGGTCTGGGTGGACGTGGGACAAGGGGAGTGAATAGGGGACATCTGTAATAGTGTCAACAATTTTAAAAATGCCTTATGACAAACTAATTTTTGGAGCAAAGTTTCACCACATTACTCTTGTAAACCTTGTATAGATACAAGCAATCTCTTAGTGTCAAGGTTTCTGCTATCAGGTAATATATTTTGACTAATGTTCTTAGCTCTTTTTGGTTCTGGTTTGTTTACTTTGGCTGGTGTTTTCATCTCTGTTCAATCCTTAAGAACAGCATCATCCTAGTAATCCTAAACAATACTCTATTGTTTCAGACCTGCTGCATAACCTTACATATTTTCAGTTCTCAGCTATTATCTCTAGTTCACTAAGTACAATATCTATAATGTTAATTTGGTAACAATAGCATATGAAAAACTTATTAAATAATGCCCATTGGACATTTCCATCTGCAAATCCAGTAGCACAATATTTCTGCAACAGAATTTATTCTATGTCTTACAACTCATGCACTATTTTTAACCCAGTTCTTGTATTTTTTATATCACTTAATGATATTTTTTTAAAGTTAAAGACAACAAAACTAACGACAAAAAAATTCTTGCACAACAATAAATGTCCTTATCCTGTGTAGTCACATATTCAGTAAATTGTAATTTAGATGTATCTTAATTTTTTTAAATTTATTGATTTCAGAGAGGAAGAGAGAGGGAGAGACAGATAGAAACATCAATGATGAGAGAGAATCATTGATCGGCTGCCTCCTGCATGCCCCTAACTGGGGATCGAGCCTACAACCTGGTCATGTGGCCTTGACTGGATTTGAACCCAGGACTCTTCAGTCCCTAGGCCGATGCTCTATCCACTAAGCCAAAGCAGCCAGGGCTAGATGTATCTTTAAATCAGATTCTTCTTTCTATCCTGTTACCACTCATACATCCAGTGGTCATCATTATCTTTTGCTTACATTTCTTAACATCTCACCATGCTAATGGTTTATAACCATTCTGACGCATTGCTGCTATTG
>NW_006283767.1:32293-36195 GCF_000327345.1 Myotis davidii | reverse complement strand
ATCAAACATTCTGATTCTCCTTTCATTCCATACCCCCTCTTCTGCTTCCCATTTCTCTGCTTCTTTGCTTGTCAGACCTTTCAAGAGAATTGTTCAGGACCCACTAGCTCTGGCTCCTGATTCTTCCATTCTGCTGAAACTGCTGCTCTCAGGGTCACACCTCCTACCCCCATGTTTTCAGACCCAGTAGGCATTTCCTCTCCCCATTGTATTAATCTCTTAATAGCACTTGATCTATATATTTGTCTTCCTCATGCTAGAAATGTTTTGCCTACACAGCTTTTGTGACTTAATATCTATGTTTTTCCTCTCCCTATTTGGCCAATGATTCTGGTTTGATTCTGTGACTTAGCAGTATCCCCCCATATATATTATTGACTTCAGAGAGGAAGAGAGAGGGAGAGACAGATAGAAACATCAATGATGAGAGAGAATCATTGATCGGCTGCCTCCTGCATGCCCCTAACTGGGGATCGAGCCTACAACCTGGTCATGTGGCCTTGACTGGATTTGAACCCAGGACTCTTCAGTCCCTAGGCCGATGCTCTATCCACTAAGCCAAAGCAGCCAGGGCTAGATGTATCTTTAAATCAGATTCTTCTTTCTATCCTGTTACCACTCATACATCCAGTGGTCATCATTATCTTTTGCTTACATTTCTTAACATCTCACCATGCTAATGGTTTATAACCATTCTGACGCATTGCTGCTATTGTTTTTTAAATCAAAGGCAGATAAGATCACTCTTCTTTCTAAAAATAAATAAATAAATAAATAAATAAATAAACACTTATCTTTGTCTTTCACTTCCCACAGCCATGGAATAAAAGCTTTATTCCTATTCTTGTCTACATGCATATTCTCATGTCTTGTAATTAAGGTCCTCTTCATTACATTGGATAAATCTGGTCAACTTTTAGCTCATTAATTTTGCATTTGCAATGACACTTGCCCTAAATATCATTCCTCCCTCATATGTATAGCCTACTCACATTCATTTTTCACCATTTAGAAAAAGTATGTCTTCAGAGAATTCTTCTTTAGCAACTGAAGGGTGGAAAAAATCCCTATTCTAAGACCAAAATAAATGATCTCCAATCACAGAGAAGCTACATATAAACAACTTTAGAAGAATGTATATGCACAACATAAAAGCATGTACATGGCATTAAGATGGCTCAATGGAGAGAGTAATTACCTCTGGTTTCAGTATGACCAGGAAAAGATTCCTGTCAGATGTGATCTCTGATATAAAATGTAAAGAATGGATTGGTCTGGGCCAGCTGTGCTGGGCAGCAGATAAGGAGAACTATCCAGGGATAGAAGATGACACATACAAAAGCAATGTCTGCCTATTGAATTAATTGTAATTTTCTAATCATTCAACCAAAATTTTGAAATAACTATTATGTGTAAAGAACATGTGATGTTAATGATTCAGACATGCTCCTGCATTCAGACCTCACTATCCAAATGAGAGAGAATACACGAATGCCCCGCAGTAGGGAACCCCTGTCTTTCCCACTAATTCTAGGCATTATTTAGCAATGAGGCAGCAAACATAGTGCAGGCAATTCAGTACATTGTTGTCTGCCACATTAGCTAACCTAAAATTATCAGAGAAAGCTGTGAAACACCCCAAAATGCACTAACCTACCAAAAAAGAAAGCAATTTTTACTGGTTAAAATCCCCAAACTGTTTATTTCCCAGCAGAAGCATGAAGATGAATGGGCTTTCGGATTTTTATCCCAGCATCTGTTCATTCTAGTCACCAAGCTGCTTAATCATGTTCTTCTGCCAAAAGTGACAGGCCATATTTCCTAGTATGTTTTATTAGTTAAAATTACAAAATAGTAGATGTGATTTATTTGACACAGAAACTACAATTTGGGACATTCTCCAATGTTCCTCTGGGTTATTTTAGACAAAAATTGTCCTCTGGAAAGTGCGAATGGTTTGTATAAATCCAGTCAAATCTTTAGTGCATCAAATTTGAGATGCACTAAAATCCAGGCAGGAGAAACAGTCTATAATAAAAAAAAAAGAGTTTTTCTTTTTATGATATGCATGTATTTGCTGTGTGTAACAACCTATGTCTTTTCTAAAATTTGTCAAATTTTTCAATTACAGAAGAGAACACATTGCTTTATATGTATTTTTTCATTGACTATTGAAGCTGCTTTTCAATTACAGAAGGAAACACTTCATTTTATATATTTTTCTTTGAATATTTAAGCTGCTCTTCAATTACAGAAGAGAACACATTTCTTTTTATCTCTTTTTTTTTTCATTGACTATTTCAGCTGGTTTTTCCATTACAGAAGGGAATATATTCCTTTTTATATTTTTTTCATTCAATATTTAAGCTGCTTTAGAATCTCTTGAAAAGCGCCTACTGACCAGAACATACCATCTAAACTGTTTGAGGCGGTCCCTTCGGCCTGGCAGCAATTAGAGCATGTGTTCAGTCCACATTTCATTGTCTGATCCAGCTTTCATTTTATGTGGGGTGTTTTTGAAGTGCGTAAGAGCTTCCATACGAGATCTGAGGTGGCTTAGCAGAGAGAACACCAGAGATCACAAGTGAGAGTCTGATCTTGAAGGCAAAGTGCTTTCTCTGTCTGAGGAGAGCACGCCAGTTGCACGTAAAGAGGGGGGAAGCAACCAATGAGCAAAAAGATATTCTCCCCGTCCGTTGAGCTCAGGTGATCTATCCCCACCCTCACTGTCCTGAAATAGTTGATCCAAAATCCTGTGAAAATGTCTAAACACGATGAATAAAGTATCCCCTTGTTTTGTCAGATGGGTTTTAGTTCACTGGTGAGCCTACTATGTTGAGCATGTAAAAAAGCATAATTATTTTAACTCTTCGTTTTTTGCATCACCTTCCTTGCTACATTAAATCACGACATTCACTGACTCTTCCAGGTGGCTTTTCTGTAAATGAATCATTGTTTGTCTAACTGCTTGACCTCATTAAAATCCTGGGAGCTATGTTCTAACTAAATTTTGTTAATGCCACACAGACAGAACTGGAGGTGAGAGGCAGTCTTGAGTGTTCTTTTATGAGAGACAGTTAAGAATAAATGTCATACACTTACCAAATTATTGAAAGATTTAAGTATACCAGGCAGCTACAAATTCACGCGTGTGTGCGCGCGCGCACACACACACACACACACACACACACACACACTGGAGTAGCTATTTTTTTGAGTTCCTTTGTTTTGTCAGATGAGAAAATGCATTATGAGCTTCCCAAACTCAACAATAATATTCAACTGATAACCCATCATATTTAATTATTGTATAAAGGGTAGTGATTCCTCAGAGGCTAATCTGAAAGCTGTTTTCTCATAATTATAAAGGATGAAGGTCAAGAGAATTACTGAGGAAAGGAAAGCTGCTATTACAGCCACTTCTTTTGCAGGGGAGTAACTTGACCTGTAATTTCAAACAGGTCAACAAACTAATTCTCAGAGGTTTCGCAACATGAATGAAACAAGGGAGTTCGGAGCAACCTGTGCCATAAAGCGGTTAATGACTTTATTAGAGATTTTGGTCACCTCACCACCTAAATAGATCCATTTATTTTTGTTTTCTTTATAATTTCCCATTTTAAAAAATGGCACAGCCCTGACTGGTTTGGCTCAGTGGATAGAGTGTTGGCCTGTGGATTGAGTGGTCCCGACATGAATGAAACAAGGGAGTTCTGAGCAACCTGTGCCATAAAGCGGTTAATGACTTTATTAGAGATTTTGGTCACCTCACCACCTAAATAGATCCATTTATTTTTGTTTTCTTTATAATTTCCCATTTTAAAAAATGGCACAGCCCTGACTGGTTTGGCTTAGTGGATAGAGTGTTGGCCTGTGGACTGAGTGGTCCCGGGTTCGATTCT
>NW_006283767.1:7755-30989 GCF_000327345.1 Myotis davidii | reverse complement strand
ACATGGTTCTGCTGCTCTTGCTGTTTGTCTCCAATTACATAGACATACTGAGAAGGCTGAAAAGGGCTAATTCCAATGTAACCCTGATATTTGGGGGTGTGGGGCTGTGGGGGAGACTAGCAATCTGAATCCTTGCCAGCCAGCCCAGTGTACATTCTTAATAACCTATAATTAAGTCACTACCTTTTTCCCAGAACTGGTCTTGCAGAACCTGTTACACAGGCCATAAAATTGTGAACAGTGCACTGCCCAGAGGGAGGGTTATTAACACTGATGCCAGGACAGACCATCAGATATGGCCTGGAGACCCCCAACACCTGGAGCCTTCTTGCAAGGCCCACAAAAAGGACTGGAAACATAATCCATATTTGTGGGACAAAGATCCCAGGAAGATATAAAAGAGAAGCCTCCTGCATATTACTTTACTCAGATTTGGAAAGTTACTCCCTGAGTCCACTGGCATAAATCAACAGGGTCACTCCTTTTCTCTAAAGCGTAGCTTGGTTTTTCTTTGGTCTTCTGCAACAATACCACTCTTTCAATAACTGTATCACTTATATGTCAAAGTCAATTGCTATTTTTATTATATGTAGAAATACCTGTGGCATTTTTGTGGATATTTTTTCCACGCCCCTCCCATCCATGACCCACCCACTCACTCTTCACCCTTTCCTAGTTGTTGGGTTGGGCAATAGGTGACAGCAGCACGAGCCAGTAGTGCAGATGGCAAAAGAGATCTGATGGGTGTCACTCCCCCACCTCTTCCCCTCACTGTTCTGACAGAGGCTACATTCCACAGGACAAACCCTTTTCCAAGCTAATGAGTTCTGTCTAAGTTCCAATGGCTTAGTTCCCTCTCCTGTCCTTTCAAGCCTAGAGTGGTAAGTGGCATGCCATGGCTGTCAATCCCTGGGAGCTTCACTCCCCCATGTCTGTGCCCTTAGCCCTTCTCATGCCTCTTGAGTAGACTTTTCTTCATTCTGTTCAGTTTGACCTTGCAACCTGGATTCTGTTTCCTATGAGACACTCAATGCTAGAGTATCCTATAAGATTTCTTTCGATAATTCTCCAGATGAAAGATATATTATCTTTGTCTTATTTAAAACTGAAATTAATCTGAACTATTAATCTAATTTTATTGGTCATCAATTTTCAAATGGATACATCTTAATAAAATCTTCATTTAAACTCTTTAATCAGCACATTCAAGTACACAGCATTGATGATATATATATATATATATTCTTTTATATAAATATACATATTGTTTCTCAATGAAAATGTCTATTTTTCATTGGGGTTACGTTTTAGGTATGCTTTATGTGCCTTTAAATTTTTTATTGCACTTGGTAGTAGGATTTCACTATGTTTTATTTTTTAATGTAATTTCTGGCATAGAGGCACAATACTCTGTTGTACCCAGTCACTTCCAAACACTTTACTAAATCTGCATGTGCAGTAAATATAACTTTATTTCTATTCCAGTCTTTGCACAATATGTACACGAGTGGAACTTCCACCATCATTCACTTTAGTGTAGATGCTTCAGAATGACTGAAAGACGTTCTGGAATCTCACCACACTAGTGCTTCCCCAGAGGTGGGAGCTTCTGTTTTCCTCCAAAATTGAGGCTTCCCTGTTCCTTCATTGTTGTGTATTTGTTGAGCTGTTTCCCCACCGAGGACAGATTCATTGCATTGAGAAGAGCTTGCAGGACCTGTCCTGCTAGAACATGGGTCTGTGATGTGGACAATGCATCTCTCTCTACTGTGCATCACAAAACACATGATCTCTCCCAAATCGGCATTTTGTGTATCTGCAGGTATGTTTTTTTTTTTTGGTGTGTTTTTACCTTCCAGTCAATCTGCCTGGCATATTGTCCCTGATATTTTTGAACCATTTTTCCCCATAATTATATCTAGAAACTTTCCTTAATTATTCTGAAAATGACATCAAGGGTCATTTTAAAATTCCAGGGAAACCTGTTTGAACTACCACAGTTACACAGTAATTAAAAGTAAAAAAAAAAATACTATATTTAAAATACACGATAAAATGATTAACGTGATCCACATGCTAGGCTAAGCAATGTGTACATGTATATATGCACACACATATACACACATACATGTATATGTGCACATATACACATTCATAGGCAAACAAACACACACATATTATAACATCACATTTGATATTCACAATACGCCTGTGCAGTTGATAGCTTTTTATTTCTATTTTGGAAAATAGAAAGTTAAATTAAGATGTTAGAATTAACCACTTGTCTGTGGTTTATTTACTAGCACAAATGAAATGAAGAGGGTTTTATCAATTTTTTAATTCTAAAAATTAGGTTTTACTTGATATGTCAATGGGGAGATTAACTTTTTTATTAAATGTATTGGCATGACATTGGTTGATAGGATCATACAGGTTTCAGATGTGGGGTTCTATGCTACAAGATCTGTATATTGCACTGTGTGCCCACCGCCCAAAGTCAAATTTTCTCCCATTACCGTATATTAGCACCCCCTTCACCCCGCCAAACCCTTCCCTCCAGCTACCACCACACTGCTGTTTGTGTCCAAGAGTTTCAGTTTTACATCCCACATATGAGTGAAATCATATGGCTTTCAGGTTTTTCGGACTGACATTTCACTTAATACAATCTTCTCAAGGTCCATCCATGTTGTTTCAAATGGCAGTATTTCATCCTTCCTTATGTCTGAGTAGTATTCTATCATGTATATGTACCCCATCTTCCTTATCCAGTCCTCTACCCCAGGACACTTTGGTTGTTTCCATGTCTAGGCCATAATGCTGCAGTGAGCATAGGACTCATATATCCTTGTGAATACATGTTTTAGAGTATATACCCAGGAGAGGGATTGATGGGTCGCATGGTAGCTCTAGTTATGTCTGAGTAGTATTCTATCATGTATATGTAGAATATACCTTATCCAGAATATACCCATCTTCCTTATCCAGTCCTCTACCACAGGCCATTTTGGTTGTTTCCATGTCTAGGCCACAGAGAATAATGCTGCAATGAGCATAGGGGCTTATATATCTTTGTGAATACATGTTTTCGAGTATATACCCAGGAGAGGGATTGGTGGATCACATGGTAGCTCTATTCTTACCTTTTAGAGGATTCTCCAACTGTTTTCTATATTGGTTATACCAGTTTACATTCCCACCAGCAATGAATGAGAGTTCCCTTTCTCCACAATTTGTTCCTCCTTGTTGATAACGGCCACTCTTAACAAGTGTGAGTTGGTATCTCATTGGATGGGGAGATTTAAATGCATATTTTACTACAATCCATTCATGTTGGTAAATTTGTTTCATAAAAATACCAGCAATGAATGAGAGTTCCCTTTCTCCACAACTTGTTCCTCCTTGTTGATAACGGCCACTCAAACAAGTGTGAGGTGGTGTCTCATTGGATGGGGAGATTTAAATGTATATTTTACTGCAGTCCATTCATGTTGGTAAATTTGTTTCATAAAAAGTGCAAAGCCATATCTTAGGAATTTAAAATAACTGGTAGCATCTAGTGGACTCTAGAGATATTAATAAAATTGAGGGATGTGTGCCACACAATATAGTTTGCGGGAGGATGTCAAATGCATAATGATTTTTTTCTCCTACTCTGTGAAAGATGAGGGAGGCCAAAAGAGTGAAACTTGTTGTCTTCCCTGAAGGGAAAACGGGCAGAGGATACATTTACCACTTTTTCCAGGAACTAAATGAACGAATGTGCCAGGCACATCCAATTGGAAAACAGTGCTCCAGGGGAAGACAAGCAGCGACCTAAAAGTTATCCAAAGCAAAGTTCTCATTGAGGGCGGCCTTTCCTCCTCTGGGCCTGTCTCCTGGAGTTATTATTTGGCAGAAAGGTGGTCCTGGTGTCCCTGAAATCAGACATTTCGAGTGCTTGCCACAGGATCATATGCCAATGTCCTTGGGTCTGGATTAACCAGCCTGTGCGCAGAGAACTTGAGGATAATCCTGGCTGGAGGGTCTCCGTGCAGCTGCCTGAGCAGATTCCCAGCTTGCCGGTGTGCGAAGCAACTGTTATTATTTAACAGCACATGTCTTTGCTGCTCCTGAAACTACAAAGTTTCTGGCCAAACGAGCTATGGTTTATTGCGATGATTCTTTGACGTCCACCGTTAACTTTGTTTCCATGGACATTAAATTCAAATATTCTCTAAAATCTGTCATTATGGAAATTTCAAAAAATGTTTAATATTGCAAAATATGCAAACAGGAGTTTACCAGCTTAAGTTCTTAAAAGAAATTGAAAAATATTTTCAGTGGAAGGTAGAATCACTTCCCTCCTGATACAGCATAAGGGTCATAACAAAAAGAATTCCATTTGGCATGTTCAAATGTTTGAGGGGAAGAGTCAAATTATTTTTTCTGAAATTTTGAAGTCAGGAGATTATTGGTCTCTAACAGTTTGGTTGAAGAGGTATTGTTATTTGCTTAGGTGATTTGCCATGATGTTAATTCCCTTGGCTGCACAACTTTTACCAGTGGGATAGTGATGAAGATGACCTTAATTGTCTCTCTCAGTTGAATAAACTTCAGACAGATTTTTTCCTAATTGTGAATTCTTACCTTTTCTTAGAGCATTTATTTAATAACATAGTTGACCCTTGAACAACACAGAATTGAACTGTGTCCATCCACTTACACCTGGGTTTTATTTTTAAAAAATGTATTTGTATTGATTTCAGAGAGGAAGGGAAAGGGGGAGAGAGAGAGAAACATCAATGATGAGAGAAAATCATTGATCAGCTGCCTCGTGCACATTTCACTCTATCTTAGAGCATTTATTTAATAACATAGTTGACCCTTGAACAACACAGAATTGAACTGTGTCCATCCACTTACACCTGGGTTTTATTTTTAAAAAATGTATTTGTATTGATTTCAGAGAGGAAGGGAAAGGGGGAGAGAGAGAGAAACATCAATGATGAGAGAGAATCATTGATCAGCTGCCTCCTGCACATTTCACTCTGGGGATCAAGCCTGCAAACCGGGCTTTTGCCCTGACTGGGAATCGAATTGTGACCTCCTGGTTCGTAGGTCAACACTCAACCACTGAGCCATGCCAGCTGGCTATATCTGGGTTTTTAATAACTATACGGTCAGCCCTCTGTATCTGGGTTTTGCAGCAGATTTCCAGCAGCAGCTCAAATAAACTGTTTCTGATCTGTGATTTGTTGAATCTATAGATGTGGAGGCCAACTATATGATTATTGAATAAATTCATGTGTGCATTGTCCTACCCCATTTTATATACATGTCATGAACATCTGAGGGAGGGAAGTGAGCATTCTGCCATAGATTTGCCAGATCCTGGGGAGTGCTGGGTTCACTGTGACTGGTTAGGGAAGGACAGCAACCCATCCCACATGTGAGTTCCAGCAGGTGCCATCAAACAGAAACGGACATGTATCCTATTGCTTCAGCTTGCATTGGGAAGAGGACCAGAAATGTCGCTTATATGGTATTGACTGGATGTTGTTTTAATTCCTATCTACAGCAGCCAACTCAAAGGTCTGGCTACTCAAGCACAGAAAACCTTCCAAATCCTTCCAATGAAGTTGATAAAAAGCTACCATATTCCTATTTTATTGAGCACATTCTGTTTCCCTCTAAATTAAAAAACAAAAATATCACTTTAGAATTCTGTTTATATTTTAGGACCAATAGGCTTCATCAAATGTAGGAGAAAGGATGGCAACTGAAAAGCCAAAAAATGTTACCAGACTTTGCTCGGAGGGCCCAGGAAGCAGGTGCACCTCTCTCAGAGTGGGACAGGCATGGAGGATGCGGATGGCAGTGATCCCGATGGTCAAGCCCAGGCCCTGACATTTCCCAGGTATAGTTGCAGATGAAGTCCATGCCTCATTTCCTGTGTCCTAACAATTGGCTCCTTAGTCACCAAATGCCAACCCTTGATTTTTTTTCATTGTGCTTAATTACTTCAAACTTTGAAATTTCAAAAGTCAGTACCTCTGGCTTTCTGACTTTTTTAAGAGAGCTAACTTTAGAAGTCAATATGATTTGACATAGTGCCTATTCTTCCTTAGCCAAGAATCATCAGTTAGCAGCCAAACCTAGACACGTAGCTGGTGCCGACTGGAGTACAGAACTTGTGCATGAAGTCGTGCTAAAGGCAACCCCATTTCCAAGCTTCTTTTCAAACCTCAACCCAGGTAGCCTGAGCAGACCCTGCCAACTCTAATCTTGCTCTTTCAAATGGAGCTTTGGCCCTTATAAATAGCACCATTTCAGCTATGCCTCAAAATAGGTTTCTATTTTCTACTGTATGGTTGGCAAATAGCTGTAGGACAGATTTGTTTCAGCTAATGACGATGAATTATTGTCCTCTATTTAAAAGCCATTTCAGTACTTAACTCGTTTGTTTAGGAAGAAAACCTGGAACTTTAGGAAAACCTTCTGGCTTAAGCTAATATGTTTGTGAATCAAAGATCCATGGAAATAATCATGTTGAGGTTTTCTATATTTACGGTTGCAGTTCCTTTGGAAATATAAACAAATGCAAATATGTCCTGGTATCAGAGTTAAAATGTAGACATTTTGATTTTAGCATTTCTGATTTAATGTGGGGATTCCATGGTAGTGACCCAGGCCTCTTTTCTGTAGCTCCTAGTGTTTAATGTGGAATCGGCTACTTTAGATGCAAACATGTAGATAATAAGAATAACTCTTCATTACTGCTATTCTGAAGCAATAGGTCAGGTGCTTTAGATCCATTTTCAGGTACGTTCTCATCATTATTGTCAGCATAATAGGTTGAAGCACATGAAATTGTAATTTTTGTATATTTTGACTTTGAAAAACAGCATTGTCCTGCTGTTCCACCGAGTACATATCTCTGGCTCTGTTTTGCTAAAGCGAAAACTATGGGATAGAAAAGCTAAGTAATATGTTCCAAAAAGTACAAACCTGCAATGAACGCAACTACTGTTCAACGCAGTCTCCTTTGAGTTCAGACTCTACTAACTTGAGGATTCACTGACTCGAGGTTTAAATCTGAGTGTCTGTTTCTATCAGGACTCTTCACTTGGTGTTGTTGTTTCTCTCATCAACTCAGTTTGGTAAAGAGCTTGGATGGAGTAAGAGACCTGAGTGAAAGTTAGATTCATTTATTTTTATTTTAACTACATGCACTCAGGCATTTTGATCTAGGCTTTGGCAATGGACAGAACAACTTTTCTGGGACTAGAGAAGGGGAGACCCATATTCCAAGAGAAATCAGGCTGAAGGCTTCTTGGGCTACATGCCATGTTGAGGTGGGTTGGAAACCCGGGTCGGGGTTTGGATTGCTGAGGACTGGAAATTCCTTCTCGGTTCACCTGCCTGTGCAAGTACTAATAAGTGTTAGTATGAGCGGATTTAAATACAGTTTAAACCAGCTTCCAGGGGCAGATCTTTGACCTTTACTTTAAGGTTTTCCTGTTTCTCTCTCGTTCCTGATGTATCCATCAGGGGCCCTTCTGCAGTTTACCTTTTAGTTAAATTTTACCAAATCTGAAAACTACCAATTGCAGAAATCATAGGAACAAATAAGTATTGTGTTGCAAAAGGGAGAGTATAAACATCCAATCTTTAATGATATCTAAGACATTTTTTAAAGTATTTTAAGCACAACTATAAACTGTAATATTGCCAAAGTGTGTATCTTTTTACAAAACTTCACACTTCCTTTATATGGTTTTCATCTTACACTGCAAAATACCAAAGTATTTGTGATTAATTGTACAGATTTACAATGTTATAAGACCTGAGGTTATATCTACTAAAATGGATAAGACATGTGACGATATATGGACTGGGAGCAGATATAGTTTAGTTCTAGTAGTTTCTTGAGCTTTGTTTTCAGAGTCAATTCCAAATGAACCGAGAAAGCAGATTTCCCAGACCGTGTTGATAGTATGATATTATTTATCAAGACATTAACACGTTTTCTATGTAGGAAAAATAGAAATAGCCCATATGCTTGGTAAATACCAAATAACACATCTTCACTTGAAGATCCACAATTATATCGCATGTTAAACTTTTTGAAGTTCCCAAAGGGGGAATACCTATTTGATAATGTTTAACTGGTGTCCATTGCCAAATCTTCTCTGACTTTGGGATATTTTTCCCTCCCTGGCCCTGATTGTGTACTGGTGGGGTCCTTCGTCCTGGCTTGCACCCTCTCACAATCCAGGACCCCTCGGGGGATGTCAGAGAGCCGGTTTCTGCCTGATCCTGCAGGCCAGCCCAGAGACCCCACTGGTGCATGAATTTGTGCACCGGGCCTCTAGTATTACAGAGTTAGAGTTCTTTCCTAGTAAATATTCAAAGCAAGTTCTTCCCTAGTGGCTTCAATAGAAGAAAATGAGCATGAGTATCTTTACAGCATCACATATCTGTTATTATAACTAAAGGTCAGTTGTCAGACTTGCTATCATGTTTGATATTTCAAGCTTTATAGCTTGTCAAATAATGTCTGGAAGAAATTTGGTATGTCTATTTTTTCAGCTTGATTTTCAAATGTTATTCTTTTGTGGAATATATAATACAGAGAGATATAGAGAGAATAATTTCCTCAGAAATTCAGAGAATTTGGGGGAAAGTCTCTTTTTTAACACAAATCTAGAAGTGACATTTCCCAGCTACTGATTTATTTTAACATTAATCATTGATGAGCTGTAATTGCATATTTACAATGGAGACCATCTGCTAATAGCATTTCTATAAAGTTGTCCCTTAAAAATGTTAACAAAATTTGTTCTACTGTTGCCACCTACATTGCTTCAATGGAAATAGTGTTTGGATAAAAAGGCAGTTATTAGTGTGATATTCAAATACAGTGAATTATGATACAGTATATCAATATAAATCCCATTTTATTGTGCCCTTCATTTTTCAAGTGATACTGAGTACAAGGGAGGTAATATGGTGATCTCAAAAGGCAAGGATAGAAGAGCTAGGTTAGTCATTAGGTATAGATTAAGGCACAAGTTAAATATAATATAACCTAGATAACAAGTTTGAAAATATGCAGGAATTGTGAAGCGTTTGAAAACGGAAATGTGATATACAACATTGAAACACATGCAGCACACACACTGAGTGGATGCAACCATCACAATAGCATAGGCAGGGTTACAGGAGAAATCCACAAGCAGAGAGTCAGCAAAATGCTCATGGTGTCCTGGGACCCCCACCTTCTTCTAAGTAGAATGAGGCAAAAGAGTGTCCCCCTTCCCCCAGGCTATTTCACAAATTAAGCACTCAGTTGAAAGGCAGCACAGTCACCCAAACATTATTGCAGAAATGTTTATCAGAAGGGCTGGATTCACATCCTCGAACACATTGCTTCATTGGCAAGATGAACATACTGATTGAAGAGGTCAGTGATATTGGGGATTTGGCAGTTTAGGGCTGATATCAGCTGGCCAGTTCACGCCTAGGCTGAGAAGGGAGAAAGGTCTGTTAGCCAACAATAACTTGGTCTCTCCTAACACACTAGTCTCCAGAGCAATTTTCTTGTTAAAAAGTCATGTTTCCCTCATCTTTGTATCTTTGTGCCTACCATGACGCCTGAAAGAAATTAATTCCTCATTAAATTTTAAAAGAAGCACACACACACACACACACACACACATTATAACAGTCCTAACCAGCTGGCTCAGGTGGTTGGAGTGTCCTCTGTACACAGAAGAGGTTGCGGATTTTATTCCCCATCAGGGAACACCAAGGTTGAAGGTTCAAACCTAGGATTGAACTAGGTTGGGGTGAGCATGGGAGGTAACAGACCAATGTTTCTCTCTCATATCCATCTCTCTCTCTCTCTCTCTCTTCCTCTCACTCTCAAATCAATAAACATATCCCCAGTGAGGATTAAAATAAAGAATTGAAACAAATGTTGATATGTAAAAATGTACAGAACTATGATCTGATTATGGGGTTAGCTCAAGATGAGGTCTTTCTAGAGTAAGAAAGAAGAAATGTGCTTTTGATACATTTTTTGTATCTTCACAGATAATACATTGATAACAAATTAAATTATTATAGACTAGAGGCCTGGTGCATGAAATTCATGCACTGGGGTGGGGGTGGGGGTGTCATTCAGCCCAGCCTGCACCTTCTTGAAGTCCCTCTCACAGTCTGGGAGCTCTTGGGGAGCTGGCCTAAGCCATCAGTTCGACATCCTTAGTGCTGCCATGGAGGCAGGAGAGGCTCCCGCCACTGCCGTTGCACTCACCAGCTGTGAGCCCAGCTCAGAGCTTCTGGCTGAGCCGTCCTCCCACTGTGGGAGCGTACTGACCACCAGAGGGCAGCTCCTGCATTGAGCGTCTGCCCCCTGGTGATCAGTGCGCGTCTTAGCGACCAGTCATTCCGCTGTTCAGTTGATTTATATATTAGCCTTTTATTATATAGGATTGATTACACAGTAGAATAAAATATTTAAGAGAATAAGAAAATGAATCATTTAATTAATAAAATAAGAGCTGAAAAAGGTAATGAGACCAATGTGAGAAGTCACAAGCAGGCTGTACATGAGAAACAGCATGATCATTGGCTAGAATCAATGGGAAATAATATCGGAAAGGTAGGGAGGGGACACATCAAAAACACTAAAGTCCTAAGAAGAGCTAAGATCTAATTTGCATTTGAACAACAACAACAAAAAGCATATGGTGATGCTCCAAGCAAAGTCATGGCAAAAGAAAAGTGATACATGAAAGCAACTAAAAAAGATGAACAAATACATGTAAATGTTACCTATACATGTAAATGTAATACATTTATAATATACAATATATTATATAAGAGCATAGGGTACATAGTGTCTAATATAGCTTCCAGTATAGCTTATATATGATTCATATAGTATTTAGTATATAAAACATAATTTAAAGTGAGCATTATAATTTATAGTGTTTAGTATAACATAATATATATACTTATACATATAATATATAATTTAGAAACAACTACCTAGTGTATATATTGCAATTATATATAACCAGGCTGCAGGTACTAGACTGGGAAAAATAATGAATGGAAAGTACAAGAAATGAGACCAGCTGTCTTGCTGTATTTCTCCTTAAAATATTTACTAATTTCAAAGTAGTGGCTGAGAGGCCAAACTCAACAGTATTAAAGTACCGAATGGACAAAATTGGAGTTAAAGACTCAACTGAAGATGAAATCATGTGGTAAACACTGAGATCTCAGACAGTACTGTCCGAGTACTGCCACTTTCAAAAGGATAAGCCAGAAACAGACACTAATATGGAGATAATCCAAAATATGTCAGTTCAATATTAATTTCATCATGAGAGTTTATTTTTATCCCAGCTGCCCTCCAAGAGAAAAGAAAATGGTTTCTGGAAGAAGATAGTATTATACAATATTTCTGACTGTATCCCAATTTTTTATGGAAGTCTTACTTGCAATAAAAATACCTAGAAACAAAAACATCACATAGAAAGAGAAAGGATAAATGTATGATAGAAATAGTCCTAAAGGAGATTCAGATAATTGATTTCAAAGGTAAAGATGCTTAATAATTGATGATTTTATCAATAAATTAGATAAAAAAGATAATCAGGAAAATAAAACTATAAAAATGATCTAAAGAGATTCTTGAAGAAAAAAAGTAACACTTAGACCTCTATAGTTGTATTTAATATCAGATTAGACAAAATATGAAAAAAATAATATGCAGAATGATGGATTAGGTGAAAATTTTGAATTGAAGCATATAAAAGTACTTTTTGATAGAGGAGTCAAAAATGAATATGGAACATGGTAAGATATTTACTTTTCTAAAAAAATATCATACTGCTTTTTTATAGTGACACTATTTTACATTCCAACTAGCAGCGCACCAGGGTTCCAATTTTTCCACATCCTCACAAACAATTATTTTTCTGTTCTTTTTTAAAAAATTTTAGTTTTATACTAGCCATCCCAATAGGTATGAGTTGATATCTCACTGTGGTTTTGACTAGCAGTTCCCTAATAATTAATAGTGTTGAGCATCTTTTCATGTGTAGATTGGCCATTTGTATACCTTCTTTGGGATAAAGGTCTATTCAAGTTCTCTGCACACTTACATTGGGTTATTTCTTTGTTGTTGACTTGTAAGAGTTTTTGTTTGTTTCTAAATATTAGCCTTTATCAGACATATGAATCACAAATATTTTCCCATTCCATGAGATGTCTACTATGTTGATTGTGTTCTTTGATGCACAAAAGTTGTTAAGTTTGATGTAGTGCAATTACTCTATTTTTGTAGTTGCTTGTGCTTTTAGTGTCATAGATAAGAAATTGTGACCAAATCCAATGTTAACGGGTTTTTTTTGCATGTTTTCTTCTAATAATTTTATGTATTTAGATTTATGTTTAAGCTTTTGATCCATTTTGAGTTATCTTTTTATGTGTGGTATAAAGTAAGTGTCCAACTGCTTTCTTATATATGGAATGTAAATCAGAATGACAGCATTTTGGTCTGACCATTGTAAGTACCGTATATGCCGACATATAATCCATACAAACAAAGTAGCATGGTTTTGCACTAATCATTTATTATTTATGGGACTAACTTTTTTCCAAGTGTAGAATGCGAGAACTTGGCTAATATAAATCAAGTTATTTCTGTTTGAAAACACCCATTTATTCACTCCCTTCTGAGAAATTTAGGCATCAGTTTTCTAAGCTATTTTCTCTCAATTTAAAACATACTGTTATAAGACCAGGAATAAACAATAGTTTTATATTCTCTTAACAAATTTTGAAATTAAAACAATAAATCAGTGGACCATGGTAGTGGCATAAATAATGTTGAATCAAAGTTATAATAAAAGTAGACTATCAACTGCAAATGGATAATTCATATAAGCTTGACAATTTCTTCTGATTTTAATGCTATTTCTTAACTCTCTATACTACTGCTTACACATTTTATTTAACTAATTTTTTTCATTTGTCAATCAGCCAGTTTTACCAAATCATTGATAATCAGTTTATTTGTTATTCAACTGAAAGGGAAGTATTGTTATATTCATAGAGTTCTTTGCATTGCCAAGAAGATTACAATTCAAGTGTGTGTGTGTGTGTGTGTGTGTGTGTGTGTGTCTGTGTGTATTTATGTACAAGAAATAAAAAAGACAGAGAATTAATATGAGAGCAAGCTGCAGGTATTGAGCGGGTGGGGGAGGGGAGGCCTTATTTCTATGAAATTTATCGCATTTATATCCCTTCCCATTCTATCCTAGCTCCTTCATCCTCCTCTCACCAAAATGTAATGTTAGTACATTTGAGTGTTTCCCAGTAAGAAGAAATGTAGTTGCACATTCAAATTCTTCAGACCAAAAAGCAATCGATACACAATGGCAGGTGTGTTGTTCCAGAAGAAAATTGGTTTTGTGTTTTAAAGGAAGAGCAATATGTATTGGTGAGAAGAAAAAATCCAACCTTGAAAGTAACCACATTTATCTTCCTTCAAGAGAGAAATTAAACAAAAAGTTAACTCCAAAGTAATGATTAACTGAAGTATCTTTCATTGACATGACATATTGTCCCTCTAAAGGAAAATAAAATATTAATAACCAAAGAGAAGAGACGAAAATCTCATGTTAAGTTCAAGGAAAATATGGATGGGTAGTGCATTTAAAACATATAAAAATGGTGTTCAGCTTATTTATGCCTCCATGCGTGTGTGTGTGTGTGTGTGTGTGTGTGTTAAAAATGCAAAAGGAGAGCATCATTAACCTCATTGTGGTCTCTACAGCACACCTATCTATGCTTATATCTGAGAGATGGTCAGGTGAATTTTCATAAAGGTAAATGACTTTTGAAATAAACAACATTTTTAGAAACTATGTGATAGGTTGATCATCAGAATTAAACTTGAATTTGAGGTTGAAGGTCTTTCCCCAAAGTAGAATTCACCCTGAAGGAACTGTGAATCTATAACAGTGGTTCTCAACCTTCCTAATGCCTCGACCCTTTAATACAGTTCCTCATGTTGTGGTGACCCCCAATTTTGTTGTTACAAATTGAACATAATTAAAGCATAGTGCAAAATTTAAGGGGCACAAACAGTAATCAAGACAAATAATAGTTTAACACACCATTTAAAAAAATAAAAATTAATGCAAAAGTCCTATGATCAACAAAAGATAACCATTTGATTAAAGGTAAGATCAGTATATACTTTCTATGTCTTCTAAAGTGTTTTACTCTCTGGTTCATTAGCTTGTAGGCCAATAGTCAAGCCTTCATTCTCAATTGTTTCACAACTTCAGAACATAAAAGCACAATTTCACAATTTTAAGTATATGTATGTCCTTAGCATAGTAAACCTTGTCCTCCTCCATTCCACTGAATATGTTATTTGGTGGCTGCAATTCTAAGGCATAGTCTATGAATATCAAGGCACTTGAAGAGTTTCCCTTTATATAACTGTTCCTTAATTTTTCTCCTTAATTTTATTTCTTTCTCTTCTGCTTTCAGTTGTTGCTGTTGAGAAGTCTTCAGTCTAATTGATTTCCTCTATTATAGAAGATTAAAATACAGACTCTATTTTTCTCTTATCCTGCTGTTAATGTATCATGTTTGGCTTTGTGTCCAGCTGTTTCATAAATATCTATAGTAATAAAAGGGTAATATGCTAATTAGACCAGATATCAGTTTAGACGTCATTCTAGACTTCCTTCCTGACAAAGCGAGGCTGGAGGGAAATCCGGGTCCCAGGTACAATAGGGAAGCCAGTGCGGGCAGCCAGGGGAAGGAAGGCCTACTCTTGCACAAATTTCTTGCATCGGGCCTCTAGTATATCCATATTAGGATTTGTTTTATTTACCCTGATTAGGATATAATGTTCTACTGGATATGAGGACTCATATTTTTGAGTGTTCTGGGAAGTTCCCAGTTCATTTTTTCATCTAAACATGCTGCCCACCATTCATTTTATTATTTCCTTATGGATTTACATACACACACATGCACATAACCACACAGGTTAACTTTTTCATCCTACCTTGTATAAATCTTTAATTTGCATTCATCTATTTTCTTTTAACACATACCAATCTTTCACAGCTTATCTTAAGGTTTATCTAATTTTTCTTTGTAATCCCCTAAGGAATTTTTTAAAATAATTACAATATTTGTATAACTTCCATTCTACATCAAATTGGCCTGTTTATTCCCAATAGTTTCTATTTTTATTTGTTATTTTAATTTCATACTTTATTAAGTTAAATATTTCAGAGATATCCTTCTCTATATTATTTTTTTCACTTCAAGAATCTAAACTTATTTCTCCTTCTTCTTCTTCTTCTTCTTCTTCTTCTTCTTCTTCTTCTTCTTCTTCTTCTTCCTCTCTCTGTTTCTCTGTTTCTCTCTCTCTCTCTCTCTCTCTCTCTCTCTCTCTCTCTCTCTCTCTTCCTCTCTATTTCATTTCTCTTACCCTCTTTCTCTCACCTCCATCCCTATTTCTTACTCCTCATTTACCCCTCTCCCTCTCTCTCACCTTTTTCTTTGTGCCTGATGATTTTTGGTTATGAGCTTATCCTTTTCTAAAAAAATCTGTGGGACTCCCGTGGTTCTATATTGGGGAAAAAGATAATTTATTATTCCAGTGACCACAGAGGACCATGAGCCAAAAACAAGTCTGAAGAGTGTGCAGATCTAATGTGAAAACTGCAGATTCAGTGTACCTTGTCTCAGATACAAGTCTGCATCATGCAAAAGGTTGTAGGGCTCTCTGTCCTCTGGCCAAGCCATCTCTTTCCATCTGCCCACAGCTTAGTCTCTACACCCCAACAATAGGCTTTCTTTGGGGGGGGGTTGACACCTCTTCTGCCACCTTTTGGTATAATAATGCTATAAATAATGTATCTTATCCATGGCAAAGTCTTCCTATAGACAGAGATACCCCAGGACACCTAGCATGTCACATACACGTAAGAAGTCTGTTCGTGTTACATTTATGAGATTAGGCTATATTGACCTCATTTTTTAAAAATTTTTAAATCTTTATGGCTGAAAGTATTACATATGTCCTCCTTTCCCCCCATTGACCCCTTCAAGCCCATCCCTGACCCCCCGCCCTAGGCCTTTACATCCTATTGTCTATTGTCTGTGTCCATGGGTTATGCATATATGCATACAAGTTCTTTGGTTGAACTCTTCCCACCTATCCACCCATCCCTTGTTAATTTAGTGAAAATCCCTCTGCTGATTTATTTTAGTCAATTTGAATTTTATTATTTCTCAATAGACTGAGATACTACTATAACCTTTTACTGAGATTTATTAAGAGGATAGCACTTTATTGAAATTCTAATTCTTGTAAAGTTAATTGGCATATTTACATTCACAAAGTATATGTTCAATCAAAGTAGTTTATAAAAGGAAATCATTAATGTCATTGAGAATTCTATTGCAATTCTATATTCTTGAAAATATTATTCTCAACTTTTTTCTGAATTTATTTTGAATCTCTGTGGATTTCCCATTCTTAATTATAATTTTGTAGGGGTTTGTGATTTTTAAAATATTTTTATTGAATCGAAAAGAAAGTTACCTATTTACTGAATTAATATTAATCTTTTTTTACCAGTCCCCTTTTCCCCTTTCTGTGTAATTAGTTCATAGATCTTTTAGCAATTTCTTCCATCTACAGGTATATTTTGGTTTATTGTCCAACATCTTGTTTTAAAGAGCTAAATTATTTTCCCCAAACATTCCTGAAGATATGCCATGTAAGTTTTGATAGTATCGTTTGTATCTAAGTGGCGATATAATTTGTGTTTGGTCTGACTCAGTGCAGGAATGTTGAGTTTGTCAAATGCACAGCGAAACAGCCATGAGCTCTCAAGAAAGGCATAATCACACGGGAAGATGTCTAAAAAGTGGCATTTTAAAAGGCAAAGTAGATATTAGAGTTTATAAATGAGGAAAGGCTCTTAATTTCAGAAAGAGATCAGTAGAAAAGGTGTGATCTAAAACTTTGAATGATAACAGGAAAATAATTTTATAAAAGAAATACTTGATGGTAACTTACACACTTACAGTTTTCCTTTTGGCATGAAATACAGTATTTGTCAATCTTTGATGAAAATTAAAATAAGATGGAAGGAGAAAGCAAGAAGTCTCCATGAAAAATGATTTATTACTTTCTTTATAACTGTCATGCTCAGTGAAAGTTGCTGAGGGTAGATACATGAATGACTGAGATTGATAGAATCTATGCTATCAGGGCGACACTGAGACTATCATTCTCTGCCATATGGGCATTTCTTTGCACCTTTAAGACATGCAGAGTTATCTACCCAGGATTGGTTATTATACCTTCAAAGAGATTCTGCTATAAATATGCTTTGAAGATTTTAATTTATCAAGATCTCTTCTTTTTGTTTTAAGAATTACCAGATTCTAAATCTTTATTTAGCCTTTCCTCCTATATGAGTTATCTTCTTATTTGGTTAAAATAATTCTTTTGAATAAAATCTTAGTCTGTAGTTAATGGCCTGATCTAAGCTAACTCAGAAGTGACAGCTCTTGATGAATAGCCCACAATTCAGTCCAAAAAGGAAAAGTACATTTTATAAGCTGATTTATAAAATATTTTCTATGTTTAATGTTTTATTTTATTTTAAAAAATTTTCTTCTTTCTAGGGTTCATTACTTCCATCCTGTGTTGAATTATTCTTGTGTATCCTTAAGCTATTTTTATCTGCTTGATTGTAACTAAGATTCTCTGCCAGCTTTGTTAAGAATACTGAAACATTTTACTCAGATAAAGGAAAGGTTTGAGAGAGTAGTTCCAAAAATACCTAAAGGAAATTAGTCATTAAGTGTTTTAGTTTTAAGAAAAGAGTCAAGAAGTAAATCATCTTGAAAAAAGGTATTCTATTAATTAAAAACATTACCATTTTGAGACAGACATTGATCTTATAGAGGTCCCCAAGCAATATTTATACCAATGAGCTTCTAAAACTAAAATTTTCCCATAAGGGGGAGGAATACATAGGTTATGGATGATTATTTCCAGATGTAGTTATTAATTATCCAGAAGCAAAAAGTAATCTTTAGTGAGGGCAGTATAACTCTGAAGTATTTGAAGCAGTATGTAAATACTGGCAATGATATTTTATTCTTTGTTTACTCCTTTGTCTATTTTTTCCCAGCCTCTTCTTTTCCTGCTGTCAATGATTTGCCTTGAAGCCCTGAATCTTATCAATAATGGCAAATACCTTATTAGCTGGCTGCCATGCATTAAAAATAAGACATTTGGTAAATAAATAAAGCTATTCAATTAACTCCCTCTCACAAACGATGCCACAGTTGGTCAACATGGAAATCATTTTTCAAAGTTCTCTCTCCATTCCACATCTATCTCATAAATTTAAAATCATTTTTCTCTTTGGCACTATTTTTATTTTTCCCACCTGAGCTCCCATACACTCCTAATGACTCTTTCTTCCAGAACCTACACTCTATCAGCAACCTCATGTATTTTCTCTGAAATCTTCCAAATTCTGACTAACTTGATGAATAAATCTTTACGAAGTATTTCAAATAATATCTCAAACTTAATATACAACAACTCTGAATTTGATTGACATATCAAAATTTCACATATTATGCTGTAGCACTTTTATAACATTTATAAAGAAGTATTCTTTGATCAAATGGTCATTCTAGACTTCTTGTTGGGGAGGGAACACACAAAAAAAACATGTATAACACTAATCTTACGTTTTTTTGAGAGAATTTATATAAAACTTTCTCAGTGGAACCCTGAGCAAGAAATGAGTTTTGTTGTGCTTCACTTACTGATATGCTTTCTTAGTATTGGTGCTACTTGAATGAGAATACTGTTGATGGTAATACTGTGTTTAATGTGATAGCTTTTCTAGTTAAAGTGGCATGTGGAAGTGCTGTCACAACATTTTGATCGTCTAATATAAGATGTGGAATTTAAATCAGGGCCGAATTGTTTGATGTCAATACTACTGTCAAATAAATTACACTATCTTCCCCATCAAAACTGAGAAACAATGACAATATTAGATTTAGTATAATTTTCAATGCAGTTAGATTAAAAAAAGAGAATACACATAAAAAGTTCTCTATTCATGTGTCCATTAAATTTATTTTATAATAGAGAAAAAGAATGAATATTCTAAATGTTCTCAAATAATGTGACATTTGAACTCTGTCACAATCAATGTAACAGTAAACAGCCATTAACAAAATGATGTCATTATAATCTAGAATGAACACCTATAATGGAATATACTTTTGTATGACTACTCTTTTTTAAGCACACATGTAAGCATATTAGACAAATAAATAAAAGAAAATCAAACCTTAAACTTTGATCAGCCTACTTAATCAACATAGCCTATAAGAATTGAGTACTGTGACCATCTGCATTAAAATGACCTGGTTATTAATACTATCAATTAAAATGACCTTTCTCAACAGGACTTAGTAATTTGGTTCAGAGCAACTTTTCCTGGGAAAGATAAAACTGTAAACCAATATATAACTTCACTATTTGCATCATCAACTTTATGGAAATCAATTATGTGATATGGCAATCACCTTGGAAAACTATACACACAATAAAAAATAGTTTAATTATCAAGTTAACTGCAGCCTCACTTTACTATATTCATCCATCCTAAATGATTATCTCAGGATTTTTGTCCAGTCTCCAGTAGTTCCTCTCCCTCGAATATCTACCTTAAATCACTGAGTCCAGACCTCAAGTCCTATAAATATACGTTTTGACTCTCCAACTCATAGACACTACTGAATGTCTTCCACTGTGTTGAGGTGGTATCCCCCCAACTGCAGTGATTTTTAGTAATTTAGATCTGCTTTATTAATATGTTGTTTTTTGGGGGAGCTCAATGGAATACTTTTTGTTGGTTTGGGGATTTTTAGATTGATTAAAATTTATTATATTCTTTTTTCTTGGTATAATTGATAAATATAAATTGAATATATTTAAGGCATGCAATGTGATTACAGTGGGGCCTTGACTTACAAGTTTAATTCGTTCCAAGACCGAACTCGTTAAGGGGCTCGTTAAGGAGCTCGTTAACTCAAATTACTCTATCAACTCAATGCAAAAAATCGGCAGAGAAACAGCTGGTATCTCAAAAAACTCATTAGTCGGGACACTCGTAAGGCAAGGCCCCACTGTATTTGATATACATATAGATTGTGAAATGTTTACCACAAGCAAACTAACTCATCTACCCTTTACCTCACATACTTATATTATTTCTTTCTTGGTGAGAACACTTTAGACCAGGGGTGGGCAAACTTTTTGACTCGAGGGCCACAATGGGTTCTTAAACTGGACCGGAGGGCCGGAACAAAAGCATGGATGGAGTGTTTGTGTGAACTAATATAAATTCAAAGTAAACATCATTACATAAAAGGGTATGGCCTTTTTTTTCAATAGTTTTATTCCCACTGCTTTAGACCCACTTTCCTAGTAAATTTTAAATATGCAATAGAGTACTGTTAATTATAGTCAAGACACTGTACATTGGAACTTAAGTTCTACACTTTTTTAATTTCACAAATAAGTGAGATTATGCAGTAATTGTCTTATTGTTGCTCTCTTATTTCACTTAGTGCAATGTCCTCCATACTCATACCTGTTGTCACAAATGGCAGAATGTTCTTCTTTTTTTTTGTGACTGAGTAACATTCCATGATTCCAATAGGAGTCTATTATATATAAACATATGCAACATACAGAACAATTAAATTCTTAACAGATATATGTTAATATACATAACACATTTATTTCTTTTCTTCTGCTAACTTTGACCTTAGTTTGTTCTTTTTCTAGTTCCAGGAGCTTCAAATTAGGTTATTTATTTGAGATTCTTCTTTTCTTTTAGTGTAGTAAAATCTCAGTATAACAGACTAATATGGGCAAGGGTGTGTCCATTAAAGCCGAAAGTCTTATATAAAAGTTTAATTTAACAGAAACACTTTTTCATATGTATTACTGGAATTTTAAATTTATAAATTTATACTGAATAGGTCTAGTAAATGTGTGCATCCACCAGTCACCAAAAGTAAACAAATGCACACGTTTGGGGTGTGGCTTAGCACTATCAAAACATCAGCCGACACACGTCCAAATTGCTGCAGAGCCCGCTGGCATGGCTCAGTGGAGTGTCCAGCTATGGGACAGGAGGTCACGGCTCAATTCCTGATCAGAGTACATGCCTGGCTTGCGAGCTTGATCCTCAGTGTGGGGCGTGCAGGAGGCAGCTGATCAATGATTCTCTCTCATCATCAATGTTTCTATCTCTCTCTACCTCTCCTTTCCTCTCTGAAATCAATAATATATATTAAATCTGCTTCAGAAAGTCACACCAGCCATGCAACAACAGAACCAATTTCCATGTGGGATGCGGTGTGATCACATGCTAATCATTCACCAAACAGATTATGAGCTGTGACACTTGGCTTTATATGTGTATACTATAGTTGTAGATATGTAATATTTATGTCAGGGAAATTTCTGCAATGTTTTTCCAACATGTGGTCTATTCCCTAAAATTTTTTAAAAAAATAACAGTGAATCAATAACAAAAAATAACCTGTTAATTTAATTATAAGCAAATCTTGGTTAAAAGCATTTTTCAGTTAACGGTGTTAATTTTCACATTATACATACCACCAGAAATTGTGTGCATTAAATCTAAAGTCCTTTAAATTGAGTTCTGCAAAATCAACGTAAAACTGTTCTTTCAAGGAAAATAAATAAAAGGTCCCTCTCAGTCACTAAGGGCAATTGACAACTCTGATCCTCATATGCAACATGAAGTAGGAAGGTAAGTAGCCTTGGCGTGTTCTTAAAGGAGAGGAAACTGTGGGTCACCTGACCCATCCCGAAACTTCCTCAGTCCCACCTGAATCTCTTCTGCCTAACTGCAACATTTTTAAAAAGCAATGAAATAACATTGTTTTTAATGACAACATTGTCTTTTTTCTTATAAATTTTCAGTTAAAAGTGGGTTGTAAATATATACAAAAATTGTGTATTTATTGAAGGTATCATTTCAAATTAGAAAATAAAGAGGTGAATTATTCAAGAAATAATGCTGAAACAAATGAAAACAAAATGTTGGATCACCACTCTATACTTCTAATAAAATAAGTTATCTGTGGATCAAATATTGAACATTTAAAAAATAACATATAATTTTAGAATAAGATGAAATAATTTTAACCTAAACAACAAAGGAACTAGTTGGGTAATTCTACTATAAAATACACACTATTTTATGAGTCCCGGGAATAGCTTGTTTTTGATTAAAGTAGATATCACGTGAGTAGTATAAAGGTCCATCACTAGGGAAAAGATTGGAAAGGAGAAAAAGCCAATGAAACTGGGCTTGAGATGTGAATAAAAACATGAGGCATTTGTCCATTATCCTAGTCACAAAGGGAGAAACGTAATATAGAGCAGAGAGCGTGGCGTTTGTGAGGATGTAGTGGGATTCCTGCGTTTTCCTCCACTCACTGAACTCCACGATTAATGTGTCATTTTCATTTAAGACCCTACTGGCTTGTAGGAGGGAAACACAAGTTGGATTTTCATAAACTCAGGGTCTTGAGCTCAGTCTCTAGTCACAATTAATAAGAACACAAAACAAGCTTCAGAGTCAAACGCACCTGTATTTGACTCTCATTTCTGCCACTTTTTCCTGTCTATGTTGGTCAAATTACTTACATCCTCTAAGTTTGTTTGTTATTAATTAATTTAGTTAGTTTGTTAGTTTTAATCCAAACTCATTGGATTGTTTTAAGAATTAAATAACACAATTTATATAAAATGCTTAAGAAAATTTCAAAGAGAAGCCATAATGAATAATGAAAAGTCATGATAATAGGAATAAGAATACTATTGATAGTAACAGTAGGATTGAGTAATTGTTGTCATTATTATTATTTTTTGTTGAAAACATTACTTTAATTTACTGTGTAGTTTGTTCCCATTCTTAGCAGTTTCCACTGCTAATAAATATATGGCTTTGTCCTTTTCTAAAGTCATGGTTAATTCAATATCCAGTAATAAAGCATATTCATCTTATTCAAACTTTCCAAAGTAAATCACACATGATGGACTT
>NW_006283767.1:5881-7736 GCF_000327345.1 Myotis davidii | reverse complement strand
GTATTTTTCATTAATATCTTGGTTACCATAGCTTCATAGTAAATTTTGAAACAGGACAGTATGAGCATTCCACTCTGTTCTTCTTCAGTGTTGTATTAGGTATGTGAGGTACTTTGCATATATATATATATATATGCCTAATATGCATATTGTCCCTGCAGGAATTCAACCAGGAGACCAATCGCTAGCTATAAGATGCACTTACCACCAGGGGTCAAAGGGAGGCCCCAGGCAAGAAGCTGGCAGCAGGCAGCTGGGGAAGGGAGGCCCTGGCCAGCAGCGAGAAGTCCCTGATTGTCCCTGATCACTGGCCAGGCCTAGGGACCCTACTGGTACACGAATTTCGTGCACCAGCCCTCTAGTAAATTAATAAAAAGGAAAAGCTGAGGGGTAAACCTGAAGATATTTGCTCATACTAAGGAATAACATCTTGTTTTTTAACTACCACTCAAACTGTAAATAATGTCTTGGTTTTGCAAAAGTGGAAAGCTGCAGAGGAAAACTTCACCTAAGGACATAGCTCAAAAAGCTCCTTCTATGAAAGAGTAAGATTAAAAAAAAAAATCCCCAGTGTCAAAATAAGGCAATCAAGGAACTTCTTGTCCTACAATTCAAGTGGAAAATATATTAAAATCATTTCCTGGAATTCAAAATACAACTATTCCCTCATTGGATTTGTTGTTTCAATTACAATGCTTGGATGATCAGGAAAATTCCAGGTCCATGATTAATTTAATGTGAGCTGAGCTTAGTAGCCGTCAGTCTCTCAGTCTACGACAATATAAATCATCTATAGAAAAAATACTCTTAAATCCGAGTCCTTGAGATGCCCACTGATTATCTTCATCCAGCACATGCATATATATTGTATTTTATACACACAAGTTTGATCATAATGATACTTAGAAGAAATAAATACACAAGCTTCAGACTTAAATCCTCTAAACCTGTTAACTTTGAAATATCAAGTAACGATTTATAAAAAACTATGACATTGAAAATGTATTCAAAAACCAAGAAGCCATAAGACAAGGTCTGAAGCTATTAAAAATAAAGTCATGGCCCTGACCGGTTTGGCTCAGTGGATAGAGGGTTGGTCTGCGAACTAAAGGGTCCTGGGTTTGATTCCAGTCAAGGGCATGTACCTTGGTTGCGGGCACATCCCCAGTCGGGGGTGTGAAGGAGACAGCTGATCGATGTTTCTCTCTCATCGATGTTTCTAACTCTCTATACCTCTCCCTTCCTCTCTGTAAAAAACAATAAAATATATTTTTTAAAAAATAAAGTCATGAATAGATTACCTAGAAATAAAAAAATAAAATCAGTGAATGAGAAAATAAACACACAAAATTAAAGAGATAAATAAAGAACAAATTGAAAAATACACTTAATGAGTAATACAAATCACAAGGTAAATAAAGAAGGTGGAAATTTATGAAACAAACAGGGTAGAATGAAGTGCTCTAAAAAACTGGCATTTAAATTGAACAAAAATACAGTGGGGAGACAATTTTTAAGTCAATATGGAAATGCGTAAAGGTTTACACATCAACATGTGTTTATCCATAATAGAAAAAGAAAAAGACTAAGCGTAAATAGGGAAAATAATAACATTCATTTCATTAGAGGAATGGTAATACGTTAAACATTCTAAAGTCCTTGAATAATTTGGAAATTAGATGAAAATAATGGGTAAATTTAGATTTTTAATGTGATATCTCACCCTGGCTGGGTCTCTCAGTTGGTTGGAGTTTCATCCCATCCATCAAAAGGTAGCCAGTTAGATTCCTTGTCAGAGCACAAACCTAGGTAGTCTATTAGTTTCCTGTTTGGGGCATGTATGGGAGGCAGGCAA
>NW_006283767.1:4222-5564 GCF_000327345.1 Myotis davidii | reverse complement strand
AATTGCCATTCTTACATAATACCATAAAAGTGTTAGAAAATATTTTTAATTGATATAATTTGAGAAGAAATATATAGTCAGGAATAAATCTTATAAGAGGTGTCCCTGATTTCTAAAAAAATAAAATAAAATAAATGGAGTAATAAATGTACTTATATATGAGAAGATTGTATTGTATTGTAAATTTCCCATCTTAATTTATAATTTAAAATATTCAAAAGTTATTTATTACTAATATTATTATTATTACTATTATTATTATTATTATCATTAATGGAGCCTACTAAGCTTATTCTAAATGTTATATGGAGGACCAAGAGGCAAGACTGCTCTGAGAGGAAATATTGCACCTAGAATAATTAGTAAGCAAATAATTATTGGTTCAATGACAAACAAATAATTTCACCAACACAAAGACACACAGTGAATCCCAGAAAGGCTTGCATATTGATACATACTAGGTGAATAGTACAAGACTCTAAAATAAAGAGTAAGATGTAAGAAAATGGTGCTGTGGACAGTTGTTTCTCTATGATAAACAGAATCTCTAACTTGAAACACTTGAAAAAAATCAATCTATTAGGATTAAATTCCTAAATAAAACACTAAGCTTTGTATATAATAAAGTGCTGATATGCTAATTAGACCACACAGCTGCAGGTCCTTCTGGGTATCCTTCTGGACGACCTTCTAGACGAAGCACTGAATGTCCTCCTGGATATCCTCTGGCCGTCCTACTGGACGAAGCCAGAGCTGCAAGGGCCAAGGAAAGAACAACCTTCCTGAACTACCAGTGGGTGGCAGGCAGGGCCAGTGAGCCTGCGCCACCAGGCCAGCCATGGCAGTCCAGGTGCTGCCCTGCCTTCTTCAGATGCAGCCAGATGAGGGAGGTGGCTTGGTTCCAGCACTTCCTCAAAGGCGGGACAGGGGTGTGACCATGGTGCCTCAACCTCCCAAGGCCCCTCCCACAGCATGCCGCCAGCCCCTGAGGGAGGTGGCTTGGTTCCAGCATTTCCTCAAAGGCGGGACAGGGATGTGACCATGGTGCCTCAACCTCCCACAGCCCTTCTCATGGCCAGCTGCCAGCCCCTGTTCGCCCACCCCCTCACAAGTGGGTGGGAGGTGGGGCCAGCACTAAGGAGCAACAAGACAGCTTCTGGCTGAGCAGCACACCACCCCCTGCTCAGCTCCTGTTCAGCCAGAAGCCAGGCTCATGGCTGGCAAGCGCAGCTGTGGTGGCGGGATCCTCTTCCACCTCCTTGGCAGATAGGCGGTAAAGAGTGAGGGGTCCTGGACTCAGAGAGCGCTGGACTGTGAGAGGGATGTCTGAGTTGGACATCCC
>NW_006283767.1:2989-3804 GCF_000327345.1 Myotis davidii | reverse complement strand
TCCCCAGGGCAAGGACAGCCAGGCTGGATGGGAACAGCAGAGGGTGGGGGTGGGGGGCTTAGAGGGCCCTACTGTGGGTTGAAAATGCTGTCACAGCAGGAAGGCTTTTAGGCACGAGAATAGGGGGATCTGATTTATATTTTTTAAAGATCACTTGGTGATTTGACATTTGAAATGATATTTGACATGTGTCCTGAGAGCCAGGCAGGATTTAGGCAGATGAAGACGGTGAGATGTGCTTCAGGTGCAGACAGTGGACACGGCCTGGAGCAGGACAGATGGACACTGGGGACCAGAGCACATGCCTCTCAGAGTCTGTGAGTGATGGGACAGGGCAGGGAAACAGAAGACCCTGCATGGAGGTGACAGGGCAGGGGAAAGGGGACCTTCCATGGAGGGGGCAGGGCAGGGGAGACAGTGAACCCTCCATGGAGGGGGAAGGGAAGAGAGGAGAGGGGACCCTCCATGGAGGGAGTAGGCAGGGAAGAGAGGGGACCCTCCATGGAGGGGACAGGTCAGGGAAGATAGGGCACACTCCATGGAGGGAAGAGGTCAGGAAGGAGAGAGGACCCTCCATGGAGGGAGCAGGGAAGGGAGGAGAGGGGACCCTCCATGGAGGGAAGAGGTCAGAGAAGAGAGGTTACCCTCCATGGAGGGAGTAGGCAGGGGGGAGAGGGACCCTCCATTGGAGGGAGTAGGCAGGGAGGAGAGGGGACCCTCCATGGAGGGGATGGGTCAGGGAGGAGAGGGGACCCTCCATGGAGGGAGTAGGCAGGGAGTAGAGGGGACCCTCCATGGAGGATCAGGGGGGGGGG
>NW_006283767.1:0-2922 GCF_000327345.1 Myotis davidii | reverse complement strand
CCCGGCGTGGAGGGGACAGGGCAGACGGGGGAGGGGACTTCCCATGGAGAGGGCAGGGTAGGGGAGACAGGGAACCCTCCATGGAAGGGGCCGGGCAGGGAGGAGAGGGGACTCTCCATGGAGGGATGGGTAAGGAAGGAGAGGGGACCCTCTATGGAGGGTCCAGGCAGGGGGGAGTGGCAGGGAGCTCTCCATGGAGGGAGCAGGGTAAGGGAAGAGAAGACCCTCCATGGAGGGGACAGGATAGGGGGACAGGGGACCCTCCATGGAGAAGACAGGGTTGGAGGAGAAGGGACCTTCCATGGAGGGGCAGGGAAGAGGGGGTAGGAATCCTCCATGGAGGCGGGAAGGGAAGAGAGTGGACTCTCCATTTTGGGGAGAGAGCAAGGAGGGAAGGTTACCCTCCTTGGAGGGTCAGGGCAGGTGGGGCAGGGAACCCTCTATGGAGGGGACAGGATAGGGGGACAGGGGACCCTCCGTGGAGGGGGCAGGGTAGGGAGGGTAGGGAAACCTCCATGGAGGAGAGAGGGTAGGGAAGAGAGGGGACCGTCCATGGAGGGCAGAGAGCAAGGAGGGGAGGGGACACTCCATGGAGGTGGCAGGGCAGAGTACGTAGGGGATTCTCCATGGAGGGGGCATGGAAGTGAGGGGACTCTCCATGGAGGGGAGAGAGCAAGGAGGGGAGGGGACACTCCATGGAGGGGTCAGGGCAGGGAGGGCAGGGGACCTTCCATGGAGGGGGCAGGGCAGGGGGGGGAGGGCACTCTCCATGGAGGGGGAAGGGCGGGGAGGGGGCCAGTTCATGGAGGGGGAAGGGATGAGAGGGGACCCTTTCTGGAAAGGGCAGGGTAGGGAGGGGAGGAAACCCTCCATGAAGGGTAGAAGTCAGGGAGGATTGGGGACCCTCCATGGAGGAAGCAGGTCAGGGGAATAGAGAACCTTCCATGGAGAAGACAGGGTTGGGGGAGAATGGACTGTCCATGGAGGGAGCAGGGCAGAGGTGGTAGGGGATCCTCCATGGAGGGGACAGGGAAGAGAGCGGACTCTCCATGGAGGGGAGAGAGGAAGGAGGGGAGGGGACACTCCATGGAGGGGTCAGGGCATGGGGGGCAGGGAACCCTCCATGGAGGGGACAGGATAGAGGGACAGAGGACCCTCCATTGAGAGGATGCGTTAGGGAGGAGAGAGGACCCTCCATGGAGGGGGCAGGGAAGAGAGGAGAGGCTACCCTCCATGGAGGGGGCAGGGAGGAGAGGGGACCCTCTATGGAGGGGGAATGGAGGAGAGGGGGACCTCATATGAAGGGGCAGGGCAGGTCAGGGGGATAGGAATCTTCCATGGAAGGGACAGGTTAGCGAGAGAGGGGACCCTTCATGGAGGGAACAGGGCAGGGAGAGGGGACCCTCTATGAATGGGGTAGGACAGGGAAGAGAGGGGGCCCTCAATGGAAGGGACAGGGCAAGGAAGAGAGGGGACCCTCTACAGATGGGGCAGGGCAGGGAGGCGAGGGAACCCTTCGTGGAATGGGCAGGGAGAGGGGACCCTCTATGGATAGGGCAGGGCAGGAAGGAGAAGGGACTCTCCTTGGAGGGGATGGATCAGGGAGGAGAGGGAACCCTCCATGGAGGGGACAGTGTAGGGGTAAAAGGGACCACCATCAAGATCAATGGGCCGGGGTACAAGGAAACCCACCTTTGAGGTACAGAGTAGGATGGAGGGGAATCCTCCATGAAATGGGGTCAAAGGACTCTCCATGGAGACATCATGGAGGGGAGACAGGGCATACTCCATGGACGGCAGCCAGTAGGGGGATTGGGAATCATCCCCCCATCGCCTTGACTGGATAGACCAGGGGAGATAAGGGAATCTCCATTGTGTCGAATGGGCAGGCATACAATGAACCCTCCTTTGAGTTGACAGTACAGGAAGGAGGGTCACTGCCATGAGGGGGAGACAGGGGACCCACCAGGGAAGAGAAAGGGAGGAGGGAAAGGGACACTCCAGAGAGAATAGGCAGCATTCAAGGAACCGCCTCTCTTTGAGGGGACAGGGCAGGAGGGGGAAGGGGGAAAACACTCTCCATCGAAGGGAATGGACAAGGGGATAGGGAACCTGTCCTTAACGGGCAGAACAAGGGGGAGGAGGCACCCTCCATGGAATGAGGACAGGGGTCCCTCCACATACGGATAGTGCAGGCGGTGTGTGTGGGGGGAGGTGAAAGGGAATTTCCATGGAGGGCATTGGGTAGGGAGAGAGGGAACCACCCCTTTGAGATGTTCCTTGTACCCCTGCCACTCCTTTTTCTGGTGGCACCTCTTCTATCCCTCCCAGTTCCACCCTCCTTTGAGAGGAATCAGTAGGGGAGGTAGGGGACTCTCCATGGTGGTGAATGGACAGGCATACAATGGATCCCCCTTTAAGGGGACAGGGAAGGAGGGAGGGGGCAGCCTCCATGAGCTGGATACAGGGGACCCTCCATGGAGGGAAAGGGAGGGGGAGAGGAGGTCCTCCAGGGAAAGGAATGGGCAGTGGAACAAGGAGCCCTTCCCTTTGAGGGGACATGGCAGGGGCAGGGGGCACCTTCCAGAAAGTGAGGAGAGGGGACTCTCCACAGAGGGACAGGGCAGGTGGGGAAGAGGACTCTCCATGAAGGGGAATGGTTAGGGGGATAGGGGTCCCCCCTTTGAAGGGGCAAGGAAGGGGAGAAATGGCCTATCCATGGCAGGAGCAAGGCATGGAGGACAGGGAAACCTCCATGGAGGGGAATAGGCAGGGGATCAGGAACCCCTTCTTTGAGGGGAAAGGGCAGAGTGGAGATGACACCATCCTTGGAGGGAGCAAAGCATTGGAGAGAGGGGACCCTCCATGGAGGTGAATGGACAGGGTACAAGGAACCCCCCTTTGAAGGGACAAGGCAGGGTG
>NW_006283766.1:77747-78910 GCF_000327345.1 Myotis davidii | reverse complement strand
CCATCCACCCACCATTTATCCATCCATTCATCCACCTCCTATCCAGTCATCAACCCACCATCCATCCACCATCCATCATCTGCTATCTATCATCCATCTACATATCATCTATATATCTATCCATTCATCTGTCATTTTTCTATCATTTCATACATTTAATAACTATGTTTACAGTTTTGTTTTCTTGATTTACCTGTTTGTAGATTCTGCCCATTTTCTATAGAATTTATCATCCTTCCCTCTTTGCACAGAGAAGTTATTAGAGTGGGGATATCAGCCATGTACCCGTGATGTACGCTGCAAATATTTTATTTTTCTCAATTTGTCTTCTACCTTCGGTTTTGCTTATGGTGTTTTTTTTATTTTCTCTTTTCCCCTTTTGGGGAATCTAGACCCAAAATGTGTTTATGTTGTCAAAGCTCTTACTCTTCCTTTTATTGCCTCTAGATTTTGAGCCATGGTTACAAAGCCTTTCTCTGCACACAAATTATGTGAGAATCCACCCCCCCCTCACCCCACGCCCCACTGTTGCTTGTATATTTTCATTTAAAAAAATCATGCAGGTCTCTGATGAATTTACTTGTGTCTGGTGTCGGGAATAGAGCTAATATTGCCTTTCCCCATCGATTGGAAAGGCCTGTTGGTGATCTGAGAATCCAGATTTCCTTGTGTAGCTGGATTTATTCTGCACCTTCTATTCTAACCCACTGGCCTGTGTATTTATTCAGGCACCAATAACACACAGTTTTTTAAATATTTTACTAGAGGCACGGTGCACACTTGTGTCTGGTGTCGGGAATAGAGCTAATATTGCCTTTCCCCATCGATTGGAAAGGCCTGTTGGTGATCTGAGAATCCAGATTTCCTTGTGTAGCTGGATTTATTCTGCACCTTCTATTCTAACCCACTGGCCTGTGTATTTATTCAGGCACCAATAACACACAGTTTTTTAAATATTTTACTAGAGGCACGGTGCACAAAATTCGTGCACGGGTAGGGTGCCTAGGCCTGGCCGGCAATCGGGGCCGATCTGTGGGGCGACCGGTGTGGCGATCAGGGGGCCCCCTCTGGCACCCTCAATGGCCGGCCTGGGGCCTGGGGCCTGGGGGCAGCTCCTGCTTTGACCGTTTGCACCCTGGTGGTCAGTGCATGTCATAGCGACC
>NW_006283766.1:75888-77367 GCF_000327345.1 Myotis davidii | reverse complement strand
CACACAAAAAAGGAACACAGATATCCAATAAATATATAGAAATCTGTTCAGCTTTATTATTAATGAATGAGACATATTCAAACAATAAGATAAACACACTTGCGAATAAGCTAGCAATTATTAAGAATAATGGTAACTAAGTTGATGAAAACACTACATTTTTAGAAGCTCTCAAGAAAGTACTATAGCAATAAATAGCCTTATGATGTAGATAAAAATTTTGTCTCTGGAATTTTATCATAAGACCAGAGGCCCGGTGCATGAAATTTATGCATGGGGGGTCCCCCTCAGTCCAGCCTGCACCCTCTCCAATCCGGGACCCCTCAGGGGATGTTTGACTGACAGTTTAGACCCGATCCTGGGGATTGGGCCTAAGCCGGCAGTCGGACATCCCTCTCATAATCCGGGACCACTGGTTCCTAACTGCTCCCCTGCCTGCCTGCCTGATCACCCCTAACCACCTCTGCCTGCCAGCCTGATCGCCCCTAACTGTCCTCCCCTGCCGGCCTGATCGCCCCTAACTGCCCTCCCCTGCCGGCCTGATCGCCCCTCACTGCCCTCCCCTGCCGGCCTGATCGCCCCCAACCACCTCTGCCTCGGCCCCGCGACTTTGTCCGGAAGGAGGTCGGACGCCCGGAAGACGTCGGTCGACCCGGTCTGATGAGCACATCACCCTTTTATTGGAATAGATTGATTTCAGAGCGGACGGGAGCGGGAGAGAGAGACAGAAGCATCCACGGTGAGAGAGAACCATCCATCGGCCGCCTCCTGCACGCCCCCTCCCTGACTGGGAATCGAACCCGTGCCCTCCTGGTCCCTAGGTCGACGCTCAACCCCTGAGCCACGCCAGCCGGGTGACGACCTTCCCTCTTTGCCGGATATAGACTCGGATCTCACAGACCTGCTGGCAATGGCTTCCAAAAATACCCCCAAAACCAAGCTCCCCTTTGGCCCAGAGCAGGGATAGCGGCTTCTGTCCCAGGCTGCCTGCCCCCCCTTGTTTCCCCCAGAAAAGAAGTTTGGACACCTTGCACAGAAAGCCGGCGAGATATTAATTTTTCAGAGCCTGGCGAGTCAGAAATGGCTCGTCCAATTTGCTTCAAACTTCCCAGGTCGAGGGGGCCCCGGACGAGCGTTCGGGCCGAAGCAGATGTTTTGTCAGAATCGGGGGGAGGTCAGGTGAGGGCAGCTTGCTGAGGGGGGGGGGTAAGGCCTCCTGGGCAGGGGGGTCTAATTAGCCCGTGTCTGCGCCCGACTCGGGGAGAGTGGGAGAGAGCCGGGGAGGCAGAGAGAAACACCCACATTCATGGGGTGCCTCCTGCACGCGCCCCGACCAGGGCCCGGGCCCAGGGGTGAGGGCGGCCGGCTGAGGGGGGGGGGTAAGGCCTCCTGGGCAGGGGGGTCTAATTAGCCCGTGTCTGCGCCCGACTCGGGGAGAGTGGGAGAGAGCCGGGGAGGCAGAGAGAAACACCCACATTC
>NW_006283766.1:72148-74315 GCF_000327345.1 Myotis davidii | reverse complement strand
CCAAACGGCAGAATGTCCCATCGCTATGATGCACACTGACCACCAGGGGCAGACGCCCGATGCAGGAACTGCCCCCTGGTGGTCAGTGTGCTCCCACAGGGGGCACGTTGCTCAGCCAGAAGCCGGGCTCTAACTGGCCAGTGCAGCAGCAGTGGTGGGAGCCACTCCTGCCTCTGTGGCAGTGCTAAGGACTGCGGGAAGCAGACCTAAGCCAGCAGGCGGACATCCCCCCAAGGGGTCCCAGACTGCGAGAGGAGGCAGGCCGGGCTGAGGGAGACCCTACCGAGTGCACAAATTTCATGCACCGGGCCTCTAGTTTATACATAAAAAAGGAGATTGCAGACGCCCCAGTGTGTGGCTGCCGGATTCCCCGACCCCTTCCTTTGGCTGCAGACGCCGGGCGGGGGGCTGCCTGCCTGGGCTCAGGGACGTCCGCTGGCTGCCCTGCAAACCCCGATGGTCTGGTTCGCCCCCGGCCCCGGGGACGGACGGGGACAGGCACAGTCTCCCTCCCGGGGACCCCGGTGTGTCCGTCCGTGTCAGCGTTTCAGGTCCCACCGTCCCCACTCCCACCCGGCCCCCCCCCATCCCCCTGGCCCTCCTCTTGGGTCCCCCAGACGCTGGGTCAGCCCGGCTCAGGATGTTTCCATTACCACCCTGCCCGTCAGGGGGCTGCTCTAAACACAGTGACAGGCCAAATAAGCAGTGGCCGCTAATTGAATTTCCGCCGGCCGACCCGGCCTGGTCGGGGCCCGTGGATGGATTACACGGCCAGTGTGAGGTTTGCAGCTACTGAATTCCTTGATATCGACACTGGCGGTCTGATGCACGGAATTCGTGCGAGAGCGGGCCTTCCCGCCCTGGCCGGTGTGGCTCAGTGGATAGAGCGCCGGCCTGCGGACAGAAGGGTCCCGGGGTCGATTCCCGGCCTCCTATGCAAAAGGCCCCGTGAGCCCTAGCCAGTTTGGCTCAGTGGATAGAGCTTCAACCTGCGGACTCAAGGGTCCCAGGTTCGATTCCGGTCAAGGGCATGTACCTTGGTTGCGTGCACATCCCTAGTGGGAGGCGTGCAGGAGGCGGCTGATCGATGTTTCTCTCTCATCGATGTTTCGAACTCTCTATCCCTCTCCCTTCCTCTCGGTAAAAAAATCAATAAAAAATATAAAAAGAAAGATTTTTTTTCTTTAAAAATAGAGTAGGCCTTCCGCCCCCCGGGACCTGGCTGGCTTCCCTCGGGCCCCAGCTTTGTCCAGAAGGACGTCCGGAATGAGGTCCGGAAGGACATCTGGTCTAATTAGCATCTTACCCTGTTATTATTATAGACGCATATCTACCCTATCGATGTATCCATGTGTCATGTAGCTACCACCTAGCTATTGATCTATTATCTATCATCATGTCAATCATCTAATTTATCATCTATTTATTGATCTATTATCTGTTAAAGTTACCTCTCTATCCATCATCTGTAGCTCATTTAGATGTAATTTATCATCTATCTACCATCTATTGTCTATCATACCTTTCCATCTTTCTATCTATCATCTATCTATATCTATCATCTATCTATCTGTCTATCTATCTATCTATCATCTATCCATATCTATCTTTCTATCATCTATATATCTATCATCTAATATCTATCATACCTTTCTGTCTATCATACCTTTCTCTTTCATCTATCTATCTATCTATCATCTATATCTATCTATCTATCTATCTATCTATCTATCTATTATCTATCTAGATCATCTATCTATCTATCTATCTATCAATCTATCCATCCATCCATCCAGTTACAGGCAAAGTAAGATAGTCTAGTTCTTTTTACAAAATATGTTTATTGATTTCAGAGAGGAAGGGAGAGGGAGAGAGAGAGAAACATCCATGATGAGAGAGAACCATGGATCGGCCGCCTCCTGCACGCCCCCTACTGGGGATGGAGCCCCCAACCTGGGCCTGTGCCCCGACCGGGAATCGAACCTGTGACCTCTCCGTGCACGGCCTCAACCCACTGCGCCACACTGCCTGGGGCCAGACAGTTTACTTCCTATAACGCAATTGTCATTCACCGGCTTCCATGGCCGAGACCCACATCATGACGTGATGGGGGTACGTTTTTTTGGGGGGGTTCCTTTATACCAGGATGGGTCTTGCCTGGAGCCCG
>NW_006283766.1:68018-71886 GCF_000327345.1 Myotis davidii | reverse complement strand
AATCCCAGGCTCTGGTTGGGGTGTATGTGGGAGACAACCATGTGTCCCTCTCATATTGATGTTTCCCTCTCTGTCTCTCTCCTCTCTCTCTCTCTCTCTCTCTCCTCTCTCTTCTCTCTCTCTTTCTCTCTCTCTGTCTCTGTCTCTCTGTCTCTCTCTCTCTCTCTCTCTCTCTCGTTAGTTCTCAGTGTAGAGGGAGCTAACATCACAGACTCATTCCTTCTCCTTAGAGGGAATTCTACGCTCAGAACACGTCCATCTGAGGAGAACGGGAGAGACAGGCCCGCCCTCGCCGTCGATGAAGGCGCTGGAGACGCCGGGCGTGCGAGGAGCGGTGAGCAGCCGGTCACGTCTCCCTCTCCCCCCCTCCGTCTGATACTTCCCCGTGTCGCCCGCGCTAACATTACAGACTTATTGGGGATTTGAGGCGCCGTTACATATGCCCCTCGAAAAAGTTTCCTCGCTTTTTTGATTCGACGGCTCCAGGTATCAGGGCGCTCATCCGCCCGCCCGGGGAAGGCAGGCCGGGCCGGGGAGGGAGCTGCTGGCGTGTCGGTGACACGGGCTGGAGTCCCCGGCTCATTATTATTCTTGGATGTCTCTAATTTACATCTAAATGGACTCACTAATTTTGATCCGATCTTGTCAGGAGTGATAGGTGCGGGGCGGGAGGAGATGACAGCCCCGCCAGCAGAAATTGCCGGAGTGAGCATCCCTCTGGGCGATGATTTCATGCCGGAGTCAGCCGGGCCTGTCAGCGTCGGCAGCCAAATTATGACACATTATGCCCGCGATGGGCCCGCACGTACGGTGCCAGGGTGTGTGTGTGTGTGTGTGTGTGTGTGCGCGCTCAGCCCGGCGTCCCCCCACCCCCCGCGCCCGCTGCTCCCCTGGGCCGCCCGCCCCCCCGCACCCCGTCGTGTTCATCGCCTGAGCGGCACTAATCAGGGTCGTGAGAGGCCGACCCCGGTTCGGGGGGGTGGGGGGAGCTGGGGGTGCGCTCTGCGGGCCCCCCCACCTCTGAAAAAGTCAATTACAGTTGATTCGTCCACAAACTCGGGCTCAGGTGTCTGCAGAAAGGGCAGCCTGGGTCGGAGCGTGTGTGTAGCTGAGCTCGGGCACGTGTGTGCGTGTCTGTGTGTGTGTGTGTGTGTGAGTGAATAGCAGGTGCATTCTTGCTTGTGTCTGTGAGTACGTGTTTGCATATGATTCCGTGCATGCGTGCATATGAGCATATGTATGTGTGCCCGCGTACACGTGAGAGTATGCGTGGACATCCTGGCTTGTGTCTGTGGGTGCACATGTCTGTCTGTCTCATGTGAGGGCGTGTGCCCATGTGCCTGTTGCTTACCTGAGCCGTGTACATGAGTCTGCACACAGTTGTATCTGAGCCTGTGCACACATTTGTGTGTGTGGATGTGCTCATGTCTGTGTGCACATGTCTGTGTGCATATGTGTGTGCATCTCTGCGTGTATGTATGCATACGTGAGTCCATGTATGCACACGCTTGCATGTATGTGTCTCTGTGTATGCATGCATGTGTGTCTGCGTGTCCACGTGCCATTCGGTGTATATGACTACACAGGCCCGTGGTGTGTGCATGGGTATGTGTTTGTGTCCGTGTGTATCTGTGCACATGTGTGTACGTGTCTCTTTATGTGTATGATTGTGTCTGCATGCGTCTCTGAGTGTCTGGCTGTGTGTGTCTCTGTGTGCTTTGTGTGTCTGTGTGTGTATGGCTATGAGTGTGTGTCTGTGTATGATTGTGTACGTCTGTGTGTGACTGTGTGTATGACTGTGTATCTGTGCACATGTGTTTGTTTCTGTATGTGTTATGACTGATTATGTGTGTCTGAATCTGTGTGTGTGTGTGCCTGCATGTGTCTGTGTGTGACTGTGTATCTGTGCACATGTGTGTTTCTGTATGTGTTATGACTGATTATGTATGTCTGACTCTGTGTGTCTCTGTGTGTGCCTGCATGTGTCTGTGTGTGTCTGTGTGTGACTGTGTGTGTCTGTGTGTGACTGTGTGTGTCTATGTGTCAATGACTGTGTGTCTGTGTGTGACTGTGTGTGTCTGTGTGTCAATGACTGTGTGTGTGTGTCAATGACTGTGTGTGCCTGCATGTGCCTGTGTGTGACTGTGTATCTGTGCACATGTGTGTTTCTGTATGTTATGACTGATTATGTGTGTCTGACTGTGTGTCTCTGTGTGTGCCTGCATGTGTCTGTGTGTGACTGTGTGTGTCTGGGTCAATGACTGAGTGTGTGTCTGTGTCAATGACTGTGTGTCTGTGTCAATGTGTGTGTCTGTGTGTCAATGACGGTGTGTCTGTGTGTCAATGACTGAGTTGTCTGTGTGTCAATGACTGTGTGTGTCTGTGTGTCAATGACTGTGTGTCTGTGTCAATGACTGTGTGTCTGTGTCAATGACTGTGTGTCTGTGTCAATGACTGTGTGTCTGTGTCAATGACTGTGTGTCTGTGTCAATGACTGTGTGTCTGTGTCAATGACTGTGTGTCTGTGTCAATGACTGTGTGTCTGTGTCAATGACTGTGTGTCTGTGTCAATGACTGTGTGTCTGTGTCAATGACTGTGTGTCTGTGTCAATGACTGTGTGTCTGTGTCAATGACTGTGTGTCTGTGTCAATGACTGTGTGTCTGTGTCAATGACTGTGTGTCTGTGTCAATGACTGTGTGTCTGTGTCAATGACTGTGTGTCTGTGTCAATGACTGTGTGTCTGTGTCAATGACTGTGTGTCTGTGTCAATGACTGTGTGTCTGTGTCAATGACTGTGTGTCTGTGTCAATGACTGTGTGTCTGTGTCAATGACTGTGTGTCTGTGTCAATGACTGTGTGTCTGTGTCAATGACTGTGTGTCTGTGTCAATGACTGTGTGTCTGTGTCAATGACTGTGTGTCTGTGTCAATGACTGTGTGTCTGTGTCAATGACTGTGTGTCTGTGTCAATGACTGTGTGTCTGTGTCAATGACTGTGTGTCTGTGTCAATGACTGTGTGTCTGTGTCAATGACTGTGTGTCTGTGTCAATGACTGTGTGTCTGTGTCAATGACTGTGTGTCTGTGTCAATGACTGTGTGTCTGTGTCAATGACTGTGTGTGTCTGTGTGTCAATGCCTGTGTGTGTCTGTGGGACTGTGTGTGTCTGCGGGGGCCTGTGTGTGTCTGTGTGTCAATGACTGTGCGTGACTGTGGGACTGTGTGGGTCTGCGGGTGCCTGTGTGTGCTGGCTGCCCTCCCTGCGCCCCGTGTCCTGAAGGGCCCCGAGGCCCCCTGGCGTGTAGCTGACGCCCCCCGGCTCAGCCCGGCTGCGCCCCCTCCTGCTCCTTCTTAGCTTAAGGGGACTTGCCTGTCAGGAGGACGCGCGTGTGGCAGGAAATGTTTATTTTCGTGCCTCGCCTGTAATCCCGCTCGGGGAGAGGAGACGATCACTGATCGCCGGGGCTGACACCCGGCCGCTGATGGCAGTCGCTGCCGTCGCCCGTCACGGGGACAGGGCCCCCGCAAACCCAGTGCACGCTCTGGGCCATCCACTGTCCCCTCCTTGCACCCCATGACCTTCCCCGAGGGGCGAGATGGTGCCCCCCTCGACGAGGGGGCTTTAAAAGTAGGACCTACCTGGAGATGTTGAGGATTCTCCCATCTTTGGGCCAATGATTCCATCCCCCCTAAGGCCTCCTGTATCCCCTGCACCCCCTGCACCCCCTCCACCCCCTCCTCGTAACATTTAATTCTCATTATCCACACAGTGAACTCCTGGCCTGGCTGGTGTGGCTCAGTGGATAGAGCATCAGTCTGCAGACTGAAGGGTCCTGGGTTCGATTGCCGGTCGAGGGCACATGCCCGG
>NW_006283766.1:66295-67352 GCF_000327345.1 Myotis davidii | reverse complement strand
TCTGGAGGTAATTAAACAGAAGACGCGTTGAATTAAACATGTGAGTCCTCCTGCGCTGGCAGGGGGTACGGGCCTGGGTCCCCGGGGCCCAAATTATGCGGCAAACAGACCAATTAACGCCGCGCGTGTCTCCTTTAATGTTCTCCTCAATTAGGGTTTCTTAAAAATGTTTAAAGGTATTTGCCTCCTCGCCCGTCTCCACTTCAAAAGGCCGCTCCACAGGTAGTCCGCTCCGAAGGCAGGTCCGGGGGGCCCGGGGGTCTGCCTGGGTGAATAATAATATGAAGTGACATGAAAAAAACAGCAGATAAAGTTTTGAAACATGTAACAGAGAACGGGATGCATGAATGTGTCTCAATAGATGTTGATATACTGTATACGAGGCCCCTAGAACCACAAGAAATGCAAAAAATTCACTGTCCATCACTCATTCTCGAAAGGCCCCCCTTAAAGATCAAATTGCCCTCAACCCGGGCCTGTGCCCTGACCGGGAATCGAACCGTGACCTCTTGGATGCTTTAATGTTCTCCTCAATTAGGGTTTCTTAAAAATGTTTAAAGGTATTTGCCTCCTCGCCCGCCTCCACTTTAAAAAGCCGCTCGGAGGGCACTCCACAGGTAGTCCGCTCCGAAGGCAGGTCCGGGGGGCCCGGGGGTCTGCCTGGGTGATTTCGGGGCTCCCCTCTGAGATCCGCCCAGGACACTGTGGCCTCGGCCAGGCCCCAGCCAGGCATGCCCACCGGCACCAGGTGGGTGCGAACGGGGGAGTTCTGTCTTGCTTCTGTGTTAGGACAAGTGAGAGGAGTGTCCGTCCAGGGAGTAGCTAATGGTTTCAAAACATGTAACAGAGAACGGAATGCATGAATGTGTCTCAATAGATGTTGCTATACTGTATACGAGGCCCCTAGAACCGTAAGAAATGCAAAAAATTCACTGTCCATCACTCATTCTCGAAAGGCCCCCCTTAAAGATCAAATTGCCCTCAACCCGGGCCTGTGCCCTGACCGGGAATCGAACCGTGACCTCTTGGATGCTTTAATGTTATCCTCAATTAGGGT
>NW_006283766.1:63336-65558 GCF_000327345.1 Myotis davidii | reverse complement strand
CCCCCTGGCTCCCCCAGCGCCTGGTGCTCCAGGCATCCCCGAGCTGGTGGCCGCCATCCTTCCTCCTGTCTCTGCCTCCCTCCGTCTCCACGTGGCTGCTCCCCTGTGTCTGTGTCTCCTCTTCTGTGTCCGACAAGCACCCCGTCCCTGGAGGGAGCGCCCCCCGACCCAGGACGGCCTCGTCTCCGACCCTTCCCTCCCTCTCACCTGCAAACACCTCCTTTCCAGATGCATCAGGGCTATGGGGGGCCAACACATGAACATATCTTTTTGGGGGGACAGAACCCCACTGCACCTTCCACCTCAGAGAGAGTGGGCTCCTTGGGGTGCGGACCCCGGATCTACAAAAGCGGCCGCAAGGGCTGCCCCCCTGGGGACCGGGGTCACGGCCAAGGCCAGACACACAGCTGCTCTGAGCGATGCCGGTCACTCCCAGCAACAACCATGACGCCCTCCGTGGCAATAATAATAATAATAATAATAATAAAACAGGGGTAACTGTCTGGCCGGTGTCGTTCAGTGGATAGAGCGTTGGCCTGCGGACTGAAGGGTCCCAGGTTCGATTCCGGTCAAGGGCACATACCCGGGTTGGAGGCTCCATTCCCAGTGGCGGGCGTGCAGGAGGTGGCCGGACCAGGATTGCAGTGATGCATCTACAAGCCCAAGAATGCCACAGATTGCCAATAAAGCCCCTGCGGCTAGGGGAGAGGCCCGGAACAGAATCTCCCTCCCGGCCTCAGAGGGCACCCACCTGCTGCACCTGCTCTCGCCCTCCGGCCTCCAGGAAGCTGATAGTGACGCCACCACTCAGGTGTCCCGCTGGCATCTCCACCCCACACTCCACACCCCACACCCCACACCCCAGTCAGCACCTCCCTCTCGGATCCCCAGTCCTGGGCCCGGCTGCACGTTGCCCACATGACACCCCATCACCACCGCCGACCGCGTGGCCTTGTTTAACGAGGTGCAGCTGCCTGGAAACCACAAATGTTATGAAATATGACAGCTCCCCACCCGGGAGGCGTCTGGGGGGACCGTGTGTTTATTCCTCTTCTCAGGGGTCCGGCCCCGGCCCCGCGTTGACCACGGTTTAGGCACCGGCGTCTTCCCCGTGTTTATCTGCCCATCAATATTAATTAGGGGGCGACCGGGCCCCCCGGGTGGGTCGGTGGACCGGGTTTCGCCGCCTGGAGGGGGGGCCCCAGACTTTTAACTCCAAGCTGGGCTGGGTTGGGGTTTGGAGAAAGGTCTGCGTCTCCTGCAGAGTTGGGGTCAGGCCTCGTGTGAGGGGCCAGGCTGTTTTCCCAAACTGGGGTCCCCCAGTTCTACGGGCAACGGGTTCGACATCCTCTTTGCCACACAAGACGGCACTTAGGGGACCCCCCGCCCCCCGCACAGTTGGGGACGCGGGTGGAGGCGGCTTTGGTCCACAGGTCCTACGATCAGACAACCACACACATCAGGGTAGTCGGGGGGGTGACATTTTTCATTTACAAAAATGTGGTGTTTTTTTTTACATATTTTTATTCATTTCAGAGACGAAGGGAGAGAGAGAAACATTCATGATGAGAGAGAATCATGGACCGGCCGCCTCCTGCACGCCCCCTACTGGGGATCGAGTCCACAACCTGGGCCTGTGCCCTTGACCGGGAATCGAACCCGGGACCCTTCAGTCCGCAGGCTGACGCTCTACCCACTGAGCCACACCGGCTCGGGCAAGTCCCACATTTTAAAAAGCCAACGAAGGTAGGTGGGAGTCCTCATTCCCATCCCACAAAGATAACACCCACCATCCTCTGGGGGTGCCACATTCCTGGCAAACACTTCCTCCCTTAAAGTTTACATTTCCCTTATTTAAAAAACAATCGAGCCCTGGCTGGTGTGGCTCAGTGGATAGAGCGTTGGCCTCCGGACTGAAGGGTCCTGGGTTCGATTCTCGGTCAAGGGCACATGCCCAGGGCTGCAGGCTTGATCCCCAGGACAGGCCGTGCAGGAGGCAGCCGATCCATGATTCTCTCTCATCATGGATGTTTCTCTCTCTCTCTCTCTCCCTCTCTCTTCCTCTCTGACGTGTTAATCTGCTGACGTGGGTCTCGATGTGAGGTTCCTGAGAACGGGAGGGTGCAAGTCCTGTGAGGAACCCCGTACCCCATAGAGGTTTTGATAACTGCATCGAAACTGGCGGCCGTAGCTACACACAGTTGCACAATTTTCAGAAGCCA
>NW_006283766.1:62040-63179 GCF_000327345.1 Myotis davidii | reverse complement strand
TTAAAAAATATATATTTTTATTGATTTCAGAGAGGGAGGGAGAGGGAGCGAGAGATAGAAACATCAATGAGGAGAGAGAATCATTGATTGGCTGCCTTCTTCACACTCCCTACTGGGAATCGAGCCTGCAACCCAGGTCCATGCCCTTGACCGGAATCGAACCTGGGACCCTCCAATCCCCAGGCCAGCGCTCTATCCACTGAGCCACACTGGTCAGGGCCGGAGTCTTTATTTTATCGTCGGCAAGACAAGGGTGCGGCCGAGATGTTTACAACGTTCTTGCGAGTTTCAAATCCACTTAATTGCATGCACCCTAGAACTCCTTCAGGCACTGGCTGCACCCCTCATGGCCCACACCCCTCAGCTACAAGGACTGCAAGGTCGAACTAGAAGGTCAAACTCACGTACAATCACAGCTTTTGGCTATCATTGTGCTGGGGGTGGTGGTGGGTGGGGGGTGCTGTGCCCTCCAGGCTGGGACTTGTCTGTGGCTTTGCCATAAGTCAGTCTGAGGCTGGAGCCTGTCCAAACGCTGTAGCCGCTCTCCACGCCTCCCCACCTCCCTAAATAAATTAGAAAAAAAAAGAAAAGAAAAGAAAGAAGAAGCCGTTTCCGAGGCCCAGGCCTTTCTCTCTGCATCTCCCTTCCTGGCCCTTCTGCCCAGGTTGTGAGTGTAATTACGCTCAGTGTCAGCGGCGACCTCAGCGCAGGAGACGGGACAGGGCCCCCTCCAGGACCCCGGAGACACGGAGGGCGGCCGACGTCGGTGACAAACAGGCCCGTGCGACAGGATGAAACGACACTGATTGAAAAGGTTTTAACACGTGTCAGGCTGGCGTTGCTGGCTCCTAGGGGATTTGCAACAGACGTGCTTACAGACTAGCGTTTTGAGTTCAGATCGGGGATTTTCAAAGCGTTTGGAAGCCTGCAAGGAAAGTGGAAACGCTTAGGTATGTGTATTTTATTAAAAATATATTTTATTGATTTTTTTACAGAGAGGAAGGGAGAGGGACAGAGAGTTAGAAACATCGATGAGAGAGAAACATCGATCAGCTGCCTCCTGCACACCCCCCACTGGGGATGTGCCCGCAACCGAGGTACATGCCCTTGACCGGAATCGAACCCGGGACCCTTGAGTC
>NW_006283766.1:57884-61768 GCF_000327345.1 Myotis davidii | reverse complement strand
GGTGCCCGCAACCAAGGTACATGCCCTTGACCGGAATCGAACCTGGGACCCTTCAGTCCACAGGCCGACGCTCTATCCACTGAGCCAAACTGGTTAGGGCTATAGATTTTTATTGATGTCAGAGAGGAAGTGAGGGAGAGAGAGAGAGAAACATCCATGATGAGAGAGAATCATGGACCGGCCGCCTCCAGCACTCTCCCTACCCGGGCATGTGCCCTGACTGGGAATCAAACCTGTGACCTCCTGGTTCATAGGTCGATGCTCAACCACTGAGCCACACTGGCCGGGATCCAGTTCTTATAAGGACCCCAGGCCTATGGGGTGAGGGCCCACCTAGTGACTCATTTTGCCGTAATCCCCTCTTTAAAGACTCATCTCCAAATACAGCTCCATTCTGAGGTCCTGGGGGGTGAGGTGGATTTGGGGGGGCAGCATTCAGCCATAACTGTCTGTGGAGTTTCCCTTTGTATCCGTGTGTTCGTTAACACCGGGCATGGCCTGGGTTACTGGCCACTGGGCCCTTGTGACTGGAGTCCAGGGTGTGAGCAGCATTTGGGGAAAGTGAAGGGTGTGTGAGCTGGCACCCCCTTCCTTGGGAAGCTGCCCAGGGGGCAGGGTGGCTTGCCCAGTCCTTTCTCTCTCTCTCTCTCTCTCTCTCTCTCTCTCTCCTCTCGGAAGTTGTCAGGAACTGGAATCGCGAGCCCTTTCGCAGGCCGTGGCTTCCATTCCGTCTCCGTCAAAATTAGCTAAAAAAAATACCCACGGATTTTTGATGGATTGCATTTGCAACGGGGTTGCGCTCCAAAGGACCGTAATTTCTCCTGAAAATGCCCAACGCGGGCCGGAACAGGAAGCCAATTAGGGGGCCCGAGGATGATATATGGGCATTTTAACCAGCAGTTTACTTAATACCCTCCCCCCGCCCCCCTCGACGAGCTCCTGCAGTCTATCAGGCGCCCTAATTGCTGCTTAAATGAGGCCCGTGTTCCAGCCCAAATTCAATCTTGGATCCGGAGAGAGAGGGAGAGATCTTTTTCCAGGGCTCAGCTGCCCAGCTGCCAGGAACTGTCAGATACCATCACGTACCTTTTCACAAACCTCACAGTCTCATTGGCGCTGGGAGAGATTGACAGGCATACCACCTTCAGGGACATAGGAGAAACCACCTGAAATTAGCCCAAATAAGCCCTCTTCCTATATTATTTATTTGAGAGAGAGAGAGAGAGAGAGAGAGCACAATGGACAGGGTGTCTGTGGGGTCCAATGGACAGGGTGTCTGTGGGCCCAATGGACAGGATGTCTTTGTGGGCCCCAATGGATAACAGGGTGTCTGTGTGGCTCCAATGGACAGGGTGTCTGTGGGGCCCAATGAACAGGGTGTCTGTGTGGCCCCAATGGACAGGGTGTCTGTGGGGCCCAATGAACAGGGTGTCTGTGTGGCTCCAATGGACAGGGTGTCTGTGGGGCCCAATGAACAGGGTGTCTGTGTGGCCCCAATGGACAGGGTGTCTGTGGGGCCCAATGAACAGGGTGTCTGTGTGGCTCCAATGGACAGGGTGTCTGTGGGGCCCAATGAACAGGGTGTCTGTGTGGCCCCAATGGACAGGGTGTCTGTGGGGCCCAATGAACAGGGTGTCTGTGTGGCTCCAATGGACAGGGTGTCTGTGGGGCCCAATGAACAGGGTGTCTGTGTGGCCCCAATGGACAGGGTGTCTGTGGGGCCCAATGAACAGGGTGTCTGTGTGGCTCCAATGGACAGGGTGTCTGTGGGGCCCAATGAACAGGGTGTCTGTGTGGCCCCAATGGACAGGGTGTCTGTGGGGCCCAATGAACAGGGTGTCTGTGTGGCTCCAATGGACAGGGTGTCTGTGGGGCCCAATGAACAGGGTGTCTGTGTGGCCCCAATGGACAGGGTGTCTGTGGGGCCCAATGAACAGGGTGTCTGTTGGGGCCCAGTGGACAGGGTGTCTGTGGGGCCCAATGAACAGGGTGTCTGTGTGTGGCCCAGTGGACAGGGTGTCGGTGCACGCGCCCCTCAGGGAGACCATGTTCCCTTCTGTCCAAAACGTCAATGACCCCGGCCGCCATGGTCTCATTGATTCATCGTACTCATGATTGCTGCAGATAATGGTTGTTCATTTTAATAAACGATATTCGTGGCATTATTCCAAGCTTAGACATGGAGAGGGATCGTGGGGCCCAGACGGGGCGCACAGCCTTGGGGTGCAGATGTGCTGACCTGAGTCACCTCCCGGACGTCCATTCTGGCTTCTGCACCCCTGGGACGCTGCGGGGTTGGCTTTCTCCTCCACTTTTTAATTAAAACAAGAATTTTTAAAAATCCTCACCCAATGAGTGAGAATATTTCCCCCCCGTAGAGTTTCAGAGATGGTGGAGAGGAGGGGGAAGAGAGAGAGAGAGAGAGAGAGAGAGAGAGAGAGGGAGAGAGAGAGAGAGAAACATCCACAATAAGAGAGAATCATGGATCGGCCGCCTCCTGCACGCCCCCCACTGGGGATGGAGCCCACAACCCGGGCATGTGTCCTGACTGGGAATCGAACCCTCCTGGTTCACAGGTTGATGCCCAACCACTGAGCCACACTGGCTGGACCTTCATGACTTTCTTAACAGCATTTTCTTTCTCTACCTCAGTTTATAGTAAGAACACAGTATCTCCCTAACCGGTGTGGCTCAGTGGATAGAGCGTCGGTCTGCGGACTGAAGGGTCCCGGGTTTGATTCCCGGTCAAGGGCCTGTACCTGGGTTGCTGGCACATCCCCAGAGGGGGGCGTGCAGGAGGCAGCTGATCGATGTTTCTCTCTCATCCATTTTTCTAACTCTCTATCCCTCTCCCTTCCTCTCTGCAAAAAATCAATAAAATATATATATTTTAAAAGAACACAGCATGTAATGCCGACAACATACAGAATATGTGTGATCGACCCTCTATATGATCGGCAACACTTCCTTGAACGGGAAGCTATTAGGAGTAAAAAAATTGGGGAGTTGCCCGGCTCGTATGGCTCAGGGGTTGAGCATCGACCTATGAACCAGAAGGCCAGGGTTCGAATCCTGGTCAGGGCACACGCCCGGGTTGTGGGCTCCATCCCCAGTAGGGGGCGTGCAGGAGGCGGCCGATCCATGATTCTCTCTCATCATGGATGTTTCTCTCTCTCTCTCTCTCTCTCTCTCTCTCTCCCCCTCTCCCTTCTCTGACATCAATAAACAACGCATTTAAAACTAAAACATTTGGGGAGTCAAAGTTATATGAGGAGCCCCGGGAGTCAGTGGTCCCCACTCCCGCGTGTTGACGGCTCCCCTGTGCCCACTACGACATGTAACACGTCACGCACACATTCTCATGTTCCCATGCATCACGCGTGTTTCACAAGAACCACCAGGGATATCGGGCCATGGTCCAGGTTACGTGTTAAACCAGTGTCCCCGTTCCTCCACACTCCGTTCATCTGCGACCGACTCCCCTGGCCAGCCCCCAGCCCCCCTTCCCCGTCCCCCCAAAACCTACCCCCACAGAGCATTCTGCAAACATGAGGCAGCTCATTAAACGGGCACCATTCTCACCGAGTTTCTGTGTCTTTCTCCACGTTTAAGACAGAACAAACAATGTCAAATCCGGCTCTAAAAAAAATAAAAAAATAAAAAAAGCCAGTTTCCACGTTTATGGGGGATTTCTGAGGGGCCTGGGAGGCTTCTGCAAAAAGACAGATGCTGGGAAAAAAAAACCAACAACCAACAACCAACAACCAACACACCAGCCTTAATCACAGAAGAAAGATTGGCTGGGAGGTGAGAGAATCGAGTCTTGTTTTTCTTTTTATTATTTTTTTTAGGGGGGAAGACAGATTTCTGTCTGCATTTTATCT
>NW_006283766.1:55178-57845 GCF_000327345.1 Myotis davidii | reverse complement strand
CCCCACGAGCCTGCCCCCCCCCACGCCCCCACGCCAGGCAATGATGTCAAAACACGCTTGCCGCAAAGTGGGTCTGACTTGGGGAAAGGCAACTGTCATTAATTTGCAGCCAACCCGAACCCCGGCCCCTTTCAAGGCGACATCTCTCCCGGGGATATATCGCCCGCGAAAGCAAATATTAATGAGAAACCTATTTCCTGCCCTGATTTCTGCAAACCGGGGCCGGAGACGCCACCAGCCCTGGAACGATTTGCAATTTCTTTCTTTTTTTTTTTTTTATTTAAAACGAACCGGATAGATTTTTTTTTTTAATCCGTGCGTAGCTGGGAGACACCTGTTGGGTTTGGTGCTAATGAATGAATCATAATTGTGCGGCGGAGCCTGGCTTCTGGGGCCACGGATGGCGGCCGTGGATAGAAGAAGAAGAAGAAGAAAGACACCCAAGCCACAAAGCAAAACGAAAGCCAGGCAGCCGTCCCATTAGGCGAAATGCCCGCTTTTCTATGTTTATGGGGATGATTATTATTATACTAGAGGCCCGGTGCACGAAATTCATGCACTTGGGGGGGCTGGAGGGGGGTCCCTCAGCCCGGATGGCGAGAGGGCACAGGCCAGGCCGAGGGACCCCACTGGTGCACGATCGGGGCCGGGAAGGGCTCCAGGGCATGTCCCCCACATCTCGCTCAGTCCCGATCGGCCGGACCCCAGCAGAAAGCTAATCTCCTGGTCGGAGCGCCTGCCCCCTGACTAGGGTAAGTATTGTTGTTATCCCCATTTAATAAATGAGAATGATTAAGTAATTTGTCTAAGACAGTGTAAGCTAGCAAGTGGCAGAACTAAGATTTGAATCCATACTTTTTACTACTATGCTTTACTATCCTAGATTTACAGGTTCGGTTTTCCCATTATTATTGTACTATAACTGCCTTAATTCATACTTTTCTTCAGAAATTGAACAAACTGCTGAAATACATTTTTTAAAAATCTTTTACCTAGCCATTATTACTCTTGAATTATCAACAAGGTTTTTATGCTCTACACATTATTTACCTATAAATGAATTTTTAATTTTTAAAAAATGTAATCTGTGTTTTGATGAGAAATCAGGCAGCAGTACTATAATCTCTGCTGTTTTTTGGGGGGATCTTAGGTGAGGTTTGAACATTATTTTTTTCTTTCGGTAAAAGCTTCCTTCCTAAGTTTCATATTTTGGCATGTACTTTTTAAGATAGTGTACACTATTGGAGATAAGAACAGCTTGTGACTAGTTTGGACTATATGAAATGTGTTTATCCTATATAATAAAAGCCTAATATGTCAAGTGTCCGGTCATCTATTCAACCAATCAAAGTGTAATATGTTAACGACATGCTAAGGTTGCTCAACCTCTCGCTATGATGTGCACTGACCAGCAGGGAGCAGATGCTCAATTCAGGAGCTGCCAAGCTGCAGTGACTTGGCAGCGGTGGTTCTTGGGTGACGCACCCCAGAACCAGAGAGGAGGAGGCCTGATTCTAGGGTGTCACCCAAGAACTGCCCTCTTCCAATCTGGGACCCCTCAGGGGATGTCGGAGAGGCTGTTTTGGCCAGATCCCAGCAGGCCAGGCCGAGGGAGCCCACCTGTCGGAGGGACCCCATTACTCTGCAGATGCCCTTTGTGCAGCAGCAGCATTCCAGGTGCAGCCAGCCAGGGAGGCACCATGAGACGTTGGCTCTAGGGTGTGTCTGGCTGTTTTGCCCACTCCTGCCCTGCTGGCCACCGCCAGGCCGAGGGACCCCACTGGGGCACAAATTCGTGCACCGGGGCCTCTAATCAATAAACAAACAAAAGGGAAAATTCGTAACCAAAGGGCGACAGAGGGTGGGCTACCCTAGAGCTCCCTGCTCCACGCCTACGAATACAGGCTTCTTCCAAACAACAAGACCAAATCGCGTTCCCGGTGGGGCCAACCCTTCCCTCTCCCCCCCCCCAGCCCCCCAATTCCTGAGCTCCGAGGGGCTCTGGCTTCTGAGTCTGTCTTCAGCGCCCCCAGCCATGGGAGAGCCGCCCTGGACGAGGGTGCCCCATATACCCTTCCCTCGTCTCAATTGGTGACACCCAAATACCCCTTGGAGCCCGGCCAGGGTGGCTCAGTGGTGAGCGCCGACCGTTTTGCTATAAATAAACTACTAAATACATGTCTCCTAAACAGATACAGGAATAAAATGCAAATCCCACATATACTAGAGGTGAAGTTCAGTTAAAACAGGAAAAGTCTCGCCCTAGCTGATTGGCCTCAGTGGATAAAGTATCAGCCTGCGGTCTGAAGGGTCCTGGGTTCGAGTCCCGATCAAGGACATGGACCTGGGTTGCGGGCACATCCCCAGAGGGGAGCGTGTGGGAGGCGGCTGATCGATGTTTCTCTCTCATCGATTTTTCTAACTCTCTATCCCTCTCCCTTCCTCTCTGTAAAAAAAATCAATAAAATACATTTTAAAAAAATTTATAAAAACCCCCACACAACAGAACGATGGGGAAAAGGCTGGATGGTGAGCTCAGTGGATAGCGCACCAGCTTGCGGGCTGAAGGGGTCCTGGGTTCGATTCCGGCCTCGCCCTCCGGGGAGGAGCCCGCCGCCCAGGTCCGTGCCCTTGACCGGGAATCGAACCCGGGACCCTTGAGTCCGC
>NW_006283766.1:45008-45654 GCF_000327345.1 Myotis davidii | reverse complement strand
AAAATAAACAAACAAAAGGGAAAATTCGTAACCAAAGGGCGACAGAGGGTGGGCTACCCTAGAGCTCCCTGCTCCACGCCTACGAATACAGGCTTCTTCCAAAACAAAACCAAAGGGCGACAGAGGGTGGGCTACCCTAGAGCTCCCTGCTCCACGCCTACGAATACAGGCTTCTTCCAAACAACAAGACCAAATCGCGCTCCAGGTGGGGCCAACCCTCCCCCCCCCCCCAGCCCCCCCCAATTCCTGAGCTCCGAGGGGCTCTGGCTTCTGAGTCTGTCTTCAGCGCCCCCAGCCATGGGAGAGCCGCCCTGGACGAGGGTGCCCCATATACCCTTCCCTCGTCTCAATTGGTGACACCCAAATACCCCTTGGAGCCCGGCCAGGGTGGCTCAGTGGTGAGCGCCGACCGAGGAACCAGGAGGTCCCGGGTTCGAGTCCCGGTCAAGGGCACAGGCCCGGGTGGCGGGCTCGATCCCCAGTAGGGGGCGTGCAGGAGGCGGCCGGTCCGTGATCCTCTCTCATCAGGGTGTTTCTCTCTCTCTCCCTCTCCCTTCCTCTCTCAAGTCAGTAATATATATTTTTAAAAAGAGAAGGAAGTGTAGCTTCTCCATTCCGAGCTTTTCCTGCTGGGCTCCCCGGAGGC
>NW_006283766.1:35476-35842 GCF_000327345.1 Myotis davidii | reverse complement strand
CCACAAACTCACACAAAACACCCCAAATCTGCCCGGAAATATATTCAATTATCGTTTCCTTTACAAGATGAAGCCGCGCCCCCGACAGCCTGGGACCCAGGAATGAATGGCTGTGATGACGGCCGGCGATTATGTCGTCTCTGCTTTTTTTATGAGGTCGCCAGGGGGGTCCGCTGGGAGCTGGGGGGGCCCCCACTTCCCCCCGGCACATCGATCCCCGCATTAAGGAGCTCCATTGAATAATTAATATACTTCCCGTGATGGATGGGCGAGCGCGGCCCCGGGTATGAGGTTATCAATCACGGCCCACTTGTTCCCGCGTCATCGCATCGAAAACGTGTCAGGGGCAGTTTATCCACTGATGAT
>NW_006283766.1:34892-35411 GCF_000327345.1 Myotis davidii | reverse complement strand
CCCTGGCTCGGCCCGCAGGCCAGCGGCAGCAGCAAACCCGCCCAGGGGGCCTGCGATCCGTCCGTCACCGGCAGCAATTTGAGCGGCCGGAGTGGCTGGAATCATTAGCAGCAGCTTCTGGGGGGCGAGGGGGGTGGTTAGCCCGTGACCCCTGACCCCCTGGGAGCCGGGAGCGGCTGCCTTCGAGGCAGGATCGGGGGGGACCAGGAGCCAGGCCCCATCAGGGGCAATTATGACGCCTGGCAGCCGGGGTGACTGTCATGTGAGGCAGAAAAGGGGACAGCGAGGGGTTGTTAATCCTCACCTGAGGCTCTGTTCCAGAGAGTGGAAGGGAGGGGGGAGGAGAGAGAGAGAGAGAGAGAGAGAGAGAGAACCCAGCGCATCGTAATGAGCGAGGATTAGCCTGCAGGGTGGGCCTGGGTTGGGGAGGCACGCTGGCCGGCCGGCTGTCACTCAGCCCCAAGGCCCGCCCTGTTGTGTTTTTAAAAAAATAAATATATGCGATAATCTATGCTAATT
>NW_006283766.1:32865-33852 GCF_000327345.1 Myotis davidii | reverse complement strand
CCAATGGTGGGGGAGGGGGAAAGCACCGCACAGATGGCAAGCAGTGGCAGCCATGGGGGCAGGGCCAGCTGCCGGCAGCCAGGGGAAGGAAAGCCCCGATAGGCCCTGATCACCGGCCAGGCCTAGGGACCCTACCCGAGGGGTTCCAGATTGCGAGAGGGCACAGGCCGGGCTGAGGGACAACCCCGCCCCCCCCCATGAATTTCATGCAGCGGGCCACCAGTCCTTCTATATTAAAGAGCTAATATGCTAATTAGACCGAACAGCAGAACGGCCGTCCGGACGACCTTCCGGACGAAGCCGGGCTGCAAGGGCCGAGCCCACTTGCTCGAATTCCGTGCACCGGCCTCCAGTTTGATAAATAATAATAACCAAGAATAAACTGTGTTTTGTGGCCGTAATGACCGCTGTCAACCGACTTAGAGCCACTGACATATAAATATCTCCAGTTACCGGTGTCCCTAAGTGTGTCTGTAAATAAAAATCATTTCTATGAAATCTAGTTTTTCCTATTTTATTTTATATTTTTATTGATTTCAGAGAGGAAGGGAGAGGGAGAGAGAGACACATCCATGATGAGAGAGAATCGTGGACTGGCTGCCTCCCGCACGCCCCCCCGACTGGGGATCGAGTCCGCAACCTGGGCATGTGCCCCTGACCGGGAATCGAACCCGGGGCCCTTCAGTCTGCAGGCTGACGCTCTATCCACTGAGCCACACTGGTTAAGGCAGTGGTTCTCAACCTTCCTAAGGCCGCGACCCTTGAATACAGCTCCTCATGCTGTGGGGACCCCCGACCATAACATTATCTTCGTTGCTGCGTCATCACCGTCATGTGGCTGCTGTGACGCATCGTCATGGAAACATCTGATCTGCAGGATGGATTTTCATGGTGACACATCGAACATCACGAAAGCACAGTGATCAATCACAAAATCAATATGTGATTATAGATGTGTTTTCCGAGGGTCTGAGGCTGCCCCTGTGA
>NW_006283766.1:32273-32795 GCF_000327345.1 Myotis davidii | reverse complement strand
GAAATGTAATAAGGCATGTCACTGCTGAACTTATGGAAGTTTATATATCTATATCTATATCTATATCTATATCTAGATCTATATCTATATCTATATCTATATCTATATCTATATCTATATCAGTGGTTCCCAACCTTCCTCAGGCCGCGACCCTTGAATACAGCTCCTCATGCTGTGGGGACCCCCGACCATAACATTATTCTTGTGGCTCCGTCATCACCGTCATGTGACTGCTGTGACGAATCGTCATGGAAACATCTGATCTGCAGGATGGATTTTCATGGTGACACATCGAACATCATGAAAGCTCAGTGATCAATCACAAAATCAATATGTGATCATAGATGTGTTCTCCGACGGTCTCAGGCAACCCCTGGGAAAGGCCTCGCGACCCCCAGGTTGAGAACCGCTGGGCCAGGCCTGGCCGCCCCGTTCCTGCCGACTTTGGGGCGCCTGCCCTTCCCGGGAGGAGGAGACGCAGGAGGAGGGGAAGGAGCAGCCGGGGGAGATGCTAGGGAACCA
>NW_006283766.1:29897-30817 GCF_000327345.1 Myotis davidii | reverse complement strand
GCGCGCGTGGGGGGGGGGTGGTCCCTTTCTCTCTCTCTCTCTCTCTCTCTCTCTCTCTCTCTCTCTCTCCCTTCCTCTCTGAAATCAATATATATTTTTAAAAACAACCCCCCCCAAAATATACCCATGAAACATATTTTTGCCCCCAGCCAGTTTGCTCAGTGGTTAGAGCTTCGGCCCCATGGACCCAAGGGTCTCGGGTTCGATTCCCAGTCAAGGGCACGCACCTGGGTTGCAGGTCCCCCAGCCCCAACCGTTATCCCACATGGGCAGGTTTTAATTCCCACTGTCAGTCACGCTACCCAGGGACAGGGGCAGAGGGTGGGCCAGGGGTCACGACCTTCACAGCGTCATGGCAACGGCCAGCCCGTCCCCAGACCAGACCGGACACAGTGTGAGTATTTGCTTCCTGGTCTTAGAAACGTCTGTACGACTCACGGTTCTCCAGAGAGAGAGAGAGAGAGAGAGAGAGAGAGAGAGAGACGACCCCCCCTGGCTGAGTATACAGTTGTCCCTCAGCTCCCACCTGCACGGACACACCTCCTCACGGCAATGATGTGTGTGTGGGGGGGCACGGGCACATCTGGGGCCCTCTCCCCAGACTCAGGTCTCAGTTAGACTCCACCAACCACATACAAGGTGTCTCCCTCAAAACGTGTACACGCTGTCACCGCTGATTCTGTTACATTTGAAAATATATATATAACATTGTACATAGATTTTACATGCAAACACTGTATATAGACTTTACATATGAGCATACATGGGCACTGTGTGTAGATTTTACATATAAACGTTGCATGTAGACATTGCATTTAGGTTTTACACATAAACATTGTATGTAGACATTATGTGTAGATTTACATGTAAACACTGTGTGTAGACATTGTGTGTAGATTTTACATATAAACATTGTATAC
>NW_006283766.1:27055-29735 GCF_000327345.1 Myotis davidii | reverse complement strand
GGACATTGTACATAGATTTTACATGCAAACATTGTATATGGACATTGTACATAGATTTTACATGCAAACATTGTATATGGACATCATACATAGATTTTACATATAAACATTGTATATGGACATTGTACAGAGATTTCACATATAAACATTGTATACGGACATTGTACAGAGATTTTACATGCAAGCATTGTATATGGACATTGTACATAGATTTTACATGTAAACATTGTATATGGACATTGTACACAGATTTCACATATAAACATTGTATGTAGACACTGTATATAGATTTCACATATAAACATTGTATGTAGACATTGTACATAGATTTCACATATAAACGTTGTATACAGACATTGTGTGTAGACATGACAGACATTATTATACACTTTTCCTAATGCCATCGACAAGGTGTCTCCCTCAGAATGTATTTACACTTTAATAGCTGATTCTGTGATATTTTAAAAATATATATATATATTTTTTATTGATTTCAGAGAGGAAGGGAAAGGGAGAGAAAGGTAGAAACATCAGTGATGAGAGAGAATCACCCAGGGCTTTAAGATGACATTTCAAGTAGCTGTCAGCTGTAAAATGTACAGCAGAAGCATCCCACAGAGAGTTGGTGTTCTTATTGATTTGCCACAGCTCTTTACATATGAAGGCCCCGAGCCCGACACCATTACTCTGTCTTAGAAATACTTTCCGGCTCCTTTTATGCTATATTCATAGCGTTTCTAATTCTTAGACATAAAGAACCTTAAATGAGTATATCAGTCACTTTTTTTTGATTTTTTTTTTTAAGAGAGAGAGAGAGAGGAAGGGAGGGAGAGGAAGAGACAGAGAGAAACATGAATGGGCTGCCTCCTGCACGCCCCTCACTAGGGACAGAGCTCAAAACCTGGGCATGTGCCCCGACGCGGCATCGAACCCTGACCGAGCCATTAGCCACATCCCACTCATGTCGGTTGAAGAATCATTTCTTTTTTTTTGTTAGTTTTTAATAATTTCCGTGTCGTCTGGAAAGTGGCCGTGGATCCATACGTAGGCCTATTTCCAAAAGACCTATCTGGTTCCTCGCCATCTGTTAATTCTTATTTTTAATCCCAGACTGCCTTAATCATCGTCGCTTTAACATGAAATATGTTTTACCCCCTTGGAATGGCTAATGCTTTCATCAATCCGGCATTACAGGAGGAAAAAAAAGAAAAAAAGATGTCTTAGCTATTCTTACCAATTTATTCTCCAGATGAGCTTGGGGGTTGATTTTGCCAAAAGTTAAAACGAAATCGACTCGGAGGTAATTGGAACCATATTAGGCCGAAACGGTCATTATGAAAGAATCGATGTCTCCATTCCATTTCGGCTCCCTTTCCGGAAACACAGAGTCTTCTCTCTTCGTGGATTCATATTGTCTTTTTTATTTATTTTATTTTATTTTTTTTGGGGGGGTTCCTCGCAATAAAACTTGTTTATGGCCCCGGCACTCATGCCCTTGAGTACATTTATACGCCCTTTCTCTTTCTCTTGCTTCTGTCCATGAATTCATCTCCGATATTTTATAACCAGTCAAGGTCGCTATGTAGAAACCGGAATTTTTTGTTTGCTTGCTGCTTGATTTATTAATTAATTACTAGAGGCCGGGTGCATGAATTCGTGCACCAGTGGGGTTCGGCCAGCCGGGAAGAGGGGGGGCGGCCACAGGAGATTGGCTGGCCCCACCCCCTGGTCGAACTCCCGGTCCAGGAGACAATTTGCATATTAGCCTTTTATCATATAGGATTCTTTTAATATATTTTTATGGATTTGAGAGAGGAAGGGAGAGGGAGAGAGAGAGAAACATCCATGATGAGAGAGAATCATGGACCGGCCGCCTCCTGCATGCCCCCCACCCTGGGGATCCAGCCCGCAACCCGGGCCTGTGCCCTTGACTGGGATTCGAACCCGGGACCCTTGAGTCTAGAGGGTGATGCTCTATCTACTGAGCCACACCGGCCAGGGCCCTACAAATAGAGTTTAAAAAAAAAATAAAAAGAAAAGGCAGCTGGTTTGGCTCAGTGGATAGGGCATCGGCCCGCGGACCGACGGGTCCTGGGTTCGATTCCAGACAAGGGCATGTACCTTGAGGGCGCGCTAGCAGACACTTGGGGAGCGCTCACACACTTGGGGGCGCGCTCAGGCCCTTGGGGCGCGCTCTGGCGCTTGGGGGGGCGCTCAGGCTGTTGGGGGCGCGGTCAGACACATGGGGAAGCTCTTAGGGACTTGGGGGCGCGCTTAGGCGTGTCAGGGCGCGCTCAGGCGCTTGGGGGGACTCTCAGGCGCTTGGGGATGCGCTCAGGCACTTGGGGGGGCTCTCAGGCCCTTGTGGGCGCGCTCGGGCGCTTGGGGGGACTCTCAGGCCCTTGGGGACGCGCTAGCAGACACTTGGGGCGCGCTCACGCACGCTCAGGGACTTGGGGGTTCCGGCCCCGGTTGGGGGCACGCAGGAGGCAACCAATCGATGTGTCTCTTTCACATGACGTTTCTCTCTGTGTCTCCCCCCTCCCTTCCACAGTCCCCCAAAAAAATTAATGGGAAAAAATATCTTTGGGTGAGAATTAAAAAAAAAAGACAGACCAGGGAGCTGTGAACAGGGTGGGGCTCGATCCGGGCCAGCGCGCGGGGTCCCTAATGAGATCCG
>NW_006283766.1:26592-26815 GCF_000327345.1 Myotis davidii | reverse complement strand
TCTCTCTCTCTCTCTCTCGCTCTCTCTCTTTTTTTCTTCTTTCTCCAGCCCGGAATGGAAATGCGCAGACACAGGTTTTAACGAGCCGAGCCCTCGCGGGTCGCCGGCCTCCCCGGATCCGAGACGGAGGGTGGGCGGCGGCCTCGCCCAGGAAACCGGAGCCTCGTCTCGTCTCGTTTCATCCGCGCCCGGAGCCCGGGAACCGGCCGGTTAATGAGCGAGA
>NW_006283766.1:25963-26200 GCF_000327345.1 Myotis davidii | reverse complement strand
CCAAGTGCCTGCTAGCGGGCCCCAATGGCCTGAGCGCTTCCCCAAGGGCCTGAGCGCACCCCCAAGGGACTGAACGCGCCTCCAAGGGCCTGAGAGCCCCCCAAGTGCCTGCTAGCGCACCCCAGAGCCTGCTAGCGCGCGCCCATAGCCCTGCCCTGTCCCCCGCTACCCCAAAATACATAAATCATGTGCCTGGCATTTAACTATCATCGCGGCTGGGCCTTTTTTAATTTTCTA
>NW_006283766.1:24058-25830 GCF_000327345.1 Myotis davidii | reverse complement strand
CTTCCCCAAGGGCCTGAGCGCGCCCCCAAGGGACTGAACGCGCCCCCAAGGGCCTGAGCGTGCCCCCAAGAGCCTGAGAGCCCCCTATGTGCCTGACCGCGCCCCCAAGGGCCTGAGAGCCCCCCAAGTGCCTGCTAGCGCACCCCAGAGCCTGCTAGCGCGCGCCCATAGCCCTGCCCTGTCCCCCGCTACCCCAAAATACATAAATCATGTGCCTGGCATTTAACTATCATCAGGTCTGGGCCTTGTTTAATTTTTAAATTTTTATTGATTTCAGAGAGACTCTGAAATCCATATATATATATACACGTATAGAGACAAAGCGAAGGCAACGGTCCAGGCCTTCCGGGCACGGAGGCGGCGGGGCGGGGGCCCCTCAAGTTCCCCCAAAACCTAAATAATCCATCTGCCACCTCGGGCTGCCAACGGGAAGGTCTCACACACGCACAGACACAGACACACGCGGACCAGGAGGCCCCGCAGCCCGGAGGTCCCCGGAAAACCCGGGCGCATTTGGCGACATTCGGGCAGGGGGCGCAGCGGGGGCCCTTTGTCATGCTAAGGGGTCCCTTTGTTGGCACCCGGCCCCTCGAAGACCGTCGCTTCCTGCCGCTTAATCCCCTTAATCCGAGCAGGAATAGCGGGTCCCCGGAGCCGCCGGCGCCTGGAGCGACATAGAGGCGCCCCCGCCCTGCTTTCTGGGGGTCGGGACCCCAAGTTGCACCATGCAGTTAAAATGCGCTGCAGATCGCCCATTTGGGGAGCTCAGGGCCTGGGCCGGATGCGAACAGGAGTTTGCGTGTTGGCGTCTGCAAACCCGCCCCCCCACATCTCCCCACCTCGACGAGGGGGGCGCGCGCACGTCCCCAGAGCATCGCCTCTGGGTGAGGCGGGCGGAACCCCGTATTCAGACTGGTTTGCGGATGAGTCGTGAACCGGGGGACTTGATCCGACCCAGGCCTTGAGGTTGAGCCCATTATAACTTCATACGGGGGCGGGGGGCTCCCTCCCCGCGCGCGCACAGAGGTGGGGAGTCGGGGGGGGGGTATGTGTGTGTCTCAGTTGGTAGCTGAGCGCGAAAGCTAAGAGGTTTCCAAAAGGCCCCCCTAAATGCAGCGACTTCAGGGCGCGAGGTTGCAGCATCGCCATGTCCCTGGAGCGGTTCTGGGGGTGCAGGGGGGGCCTGGGGAGCATCTTAGCAGCGAATCGTGCCATTGCATTGACGAGGGAGAGAAAAAAAAGGGGGGGTGAAAAGAAACACGTTCCTCCAAGTGCATGGGAGGAAGGGGGGCGTTCACGGAAAAGTGAGGGTGGGTGCCTGTGTCCTGGGGGTGCACTGAGCTGGGAGGCTGTGGTGTGGGGGTGCAGTGAGCTGGCAGGCTGTGGTGTGGGGGTGCAGTGAGCTGGCAGGCTGTGGTGTGTGGCTGGGGGTGCAGTGAGCTGGGTGGCTGTGGTCTGGGGGTGCAGTGAGCTGGGGGGCTCTGATGTGGGGGTGCCTTGTCTGTGTTCCGTAGACGCCCTGTGGCCCCCCCACCTGTCTCACAGGGGCCCGTGCACAGGGTCCTGTACGACGGAGCTGGTTTGGGTACGGACGCCGTCACTTTCCTGCACACGAATCGGGTGTGATGTCCACAGAGGGAGCGTCTACGTGAGCAGGCGTGTCTGTGCTGGGACCGCGTGGGTGTCGCTGTCTGGGCTCCGACGGACAGAGAAAATACACACTCGGGTGCACACACAGATACACACACGGGTGTACACACACATACCAACAC
>NW_006283766.1:22056-22431 GCF_000327345.1 Myotis davidii | reverse complement strand
ACACATACACACACGGGTGGACACACAGACACACACACGGGTGCACACACACAGATACACACATGGGTGCACACACAAATACACACACGGGTGCACACACAGATATACACACGGGTGTACACACAGATACACATACGGGTGTACACAGATACACACACGGGTGCACACACAGATACACACACGGGTGCACACACAGATACACACACGGGTGCACACACAGATACACACACGGGTGCACACACAGATACACACACGGGTGCACACACAGATACACACACGGGTGCACACACAGATACACACACGGGTGCACACACAGATACACACACGGGTGCACACAGAGATACACACGTGGGTGCACACACACATATACACGTT
>NW_006283766.1:18969-20501 GCF_000327345.1 Myotis davidii | reverse complement strand
CCTGGGGAGATTGTGAATGTGTCATCAGAGCGAGGCCCCTCCATAAATGAATAATAGCCATCAATTATGCAGCCGCCTTGCGGAGGGGAAATAAAGAGAAATCAATCGCACCACTTCCCGCCGACCGGCCGCCAACCTGTTTTATATTCAGCGTCTCGGGGTCAATGAATGAACTTACGCCCGAATTAGCACAAAAACAAACATGTCAGCTTTCTCAACTTTCCATTCTTCGGGGCGCAAAACGGGGCCCCCCCAGCCCCCACCACCACCATCGCGTGGAAATGCATTTTCTCCTGAAACTCACCATTCTGGGCGGAGAGAAGTTGGGGGGGGCTGTTCTGAGAGGTGCTGTCCGATCGGGGAGAACCTGAATGTTCTGTCTCCCACGTGGGGATTAGGAAGGAATCATTGATCGGCCGCCGCCTGTATGCCCCCTCCTGGCGATCGAGCCCACCACCCGGGCGTGTGGCCCTTGACCGGGAATCAAACCCGTGACCTCCTGGTTCCCAGGTCGATGCTCAACCCTTGAGCCACGCCGGCTGGGGCTATAATTCTTATTATTCGAAAAGCGAACTCCTATTCACACGCAGGAACCCTAAAAGGCCATCCACTCGGTCTGCCCACGCATCCAGAGAACCTGGCATCCACGAAAGAGGAAGAATAAAAGATCGAGAGGACTGTGGACGTACCGAGGAAGGAATCACTAAGAAATTGTTTTAAAAAATAATCCTATATAGTAAAAGCCCAATATGCTAAGTGTCCGGCCGTCCGGTCGTCCATTCAACCAATCAAAATGTAATATGCTAATGATATGCTAAGGCTGCTCAATTGCTTGCTATGATGTGCACTGACCACCAGGGGGCAGGCGTTCCGACCGGTAGGTGAGCTTGCTGCTGGGATCCGGCCAATCAGGACTGAGACGGGCCAGACACGCCCTGGAGCCCCCCTATGGTCCCTCCCCGGCCCCAATCGTGCACCACTGGGGTCCCCCAGCCTGGCCTGCGCCCTCTCGGCCTCCGGGATCCCTCAGGGGATGTCAGAGAGCTGGTTTCACCCCGATCCCACAGGCCAGGCCGGGGACCCCACTGGTGCATGAATTCGTGCACCGGGGCCCTCGTAATAATATGAATTGATAAGAAAAAATAGCAGATAGAGTCTCAAAAACGTAGAATAGAGACCGGAAATGCATGAATCGGCCTCAGTGTAGATTTACAGACTGTACACGAGGCCCCTAAGAAATGCAAAAAAAAATTCACTGTTAATATAATTCATTCTCGAATGGCCCCCTCCCCCTAAAAGCCAAACTGCCCCCCTGGGGGCGTGTGCCCCACGCTGGGAACCTCAGGTCCAAACGATCTATTTTGTTCCCTTCTATGGGGGTTGTTTTTCTTTCTTTCTTTCTTTCTTTTTTTATTTAAATATATTTTATCGATTTTTTACAGAGAGGAAGGGAGAGGGATAGAGAGTTAGAAACATCGATGAGAGAGAAACATCGATCAGCTGCCTCCTGCACACCTCCTACTGGGGATGTG
>NW_006283766.1:16674-17786 GCF_000327345.1 Myotis davidii | reverse complement strand
GAGAGAGAGAGAGAGAGAGAGAGACATGGATGGGCTGCCTCTTGAGTGTGCCCTGATCAGGGCTGGGAATCGAACCCACAACCCTTTGGGCCAGACGTGGCCGCCATAACCACTGAGCCACACCGGCAGGGCCTTTTTAAAATTCTTTCAAATATATTTTTATGGATTTCAGAGAGAGGAAGGAGGGAGAGAGAGAGAGAGAGACATCCATGATGAGAGAGAATCATGGACCGGCCGCCTCCTGCACGCCCCCCACTGGGGATCAAGCCCACAACCCGGGCCTGTGCCCTGGACCGGGAATCGAACCCGGGACCCTTCAGTCCGCCGGCCGATGCGCTATTTCCTGGGCCACACCGGCCAGGGCAATACCTTTATTTTTTAGCGTATACATCTACACTGACAGCCTGACAGAAAACTTGACGGCTCCCTCTGACGGCATCGGCGGGACTTTAGCGGCGGCCTCGCCGACGACGGAGATTTCACATCCGGTTTCTATTCCGTGAACCTTCAGAGAGACTCACGAGCGACTATTTTCCTCCGTCAGGCTCCTCCTAGGACGAAACTTCACAGAATCCATCCCCGAGAGCAAAGATTCCCAATTGTAAATGGAAGACGGTCAGAGAGGGTTCCGCGTGCCAGAGGTTGCCCACCCCTGTTCTCGGCTCTTTGTCCCGGACCTGGGGAGCCGTCCGGCCCTGGGAGCCGGCCCACCGGCTCTCATGATCCCGACTCGCGTCTGAGATCCGCAGCGAGAGCCCTGCAAACAATGAAATATTGTCCGCCTGGCGGGCGTCCGGCTCCGGGAGTCCGTGTGATGGATGACAGGTTTACAGAGTTCGACTCCGCTTATAACAGACCCAGAACTCACTCGAAGGAGGGGGGTGGGGTGGGGGGAGGACGGGGACTGGGCCCCGTCTGCTTTTCTGCTTTGGTCTCATCCCACACTCACTCCCTTCACTATGATCTATTTATTTTTGCCTGCTTCCTTTTTTTCAGATTCCCCTAAGTAGTTCCAAATTTAGGGCCATTGTACATGCTATTCATCTGCTGGAAAGTTTCTCCAAGATTTTTTCAAGGCTGGCTCCCTCTCATAAATCATATCTTACCTTCTC
>NW_006283766.1:13301-16375 GCF_000327345.1 Myotis davidii | reverse complement strand
ACCTCCTCCGCCCGGGGCAGCGCTAAGGCTGTCCGCCCGCCTAAGCCTTCAGTCGGACCTCCCCCGAGGGCTCCCGGACTGCGAGATGGTGCCAGCCGAGCTATGGGGACCCCCCTCCCAGTGCACGAATTTTGTGCACCGCGCCTCTAGTTTTAAAACAAACTCATGACGATAATTCACACAAGACTCCGAAAAGGGTACGAAACGCATCAAAATGCAGCGTTCCTGAGCCCTGGCTGGCGTGGCTCCGTGGACAGAGCGTCGCCCACCTGCAGACGGGAGGGTTGAGGGTTCGATTCCTGGTCGAGGGCAGGGACCTGGGTTGCGGGCCGGATCGGTGGCCCAGGTCGGGGCACGGGCGGGAGGCAGTGGATGTGTCTCTCTCACGTCGATGATGTTTTTCTATGTCTCTGTCTCACCTTTAGCTTTTTATTTTAAAAAATATATTTTTATTGATTTCAGACAGGAAGAGAGAGAGAGAAACATCCGTGATGAGAGAGAATCACGGACCGGCCGCCTCCCGCACGCCCCGACTGGGGATCGAGCCCGCAACCCGGGCCTGTGCCCTTGACCGGGATTCGAACCTGGGACCCTTCAGTCCGCCGGCCGACGCTCTACCCACTGAGCCACCCCAGCCGGGGCCCCTTTAGCTTTTTTCTTCTTTGGCAGCAAAATTTGAGGGTTCGCACCGGGCGGGGGGGGGGGTCCTAGGAGACACCCAGCACCCTCATAGTTCTCACGGGGCTTTTTTCGATTTTTTTTTTTTTTTATAAAAGTGGCTTTTTTTAAAATCCGGCAACCGCGCATGCACCAGGGCGAGCTGTCAGGTTTTACGATTCGGTCGCCTGGGCCGATGAGCCCCAGAGGCCGGGAGCTGGGGGTTGGGGGTTGGTCCCTGGGGCCCCGGCGACGGCGACGGATGGAGACGGGGGTCTGTTCTGTCCCCAGGCCGGGTCCAGGGAGCGGGGGACCTGGAGGGAACAGGAGGGCATTTGCATACTAATCAGCATGGATTTGCATGAGGCGGCCCAGCTCTGGCCCTGGACCAGCTGTTCCCTCCGGCTCCGCTGAGGCCAGAAATAAAAATTAAATTAAATTAAACACACACACACACACACGCACAACCTGTTGGGACTTAAACAAGTGGGGGGTGACACCGGTGAGCCCCCCAAGAGCCACGCCCACCGTGGTCTGTGGGGTTCATTTTTTAAAAAATTATATTTTTATTGATTTTAGAGAGAGGAAGGGAGAGGGAGAGAGAGAGAGAGAAACATCGATGGGAGAGGGACCCATCGATGGGGTGCCTCCTGCACGCGCCCCGACCAGGGCCCAGGCCAGGGAGGAGCCTGTGACCGAGGTCCGTGCCCTTGAGCCAAACCACCCTAGGAACCAGGAGGTCCTGGGTTCGAATCCCGGTCAAGGGCACAGGCCCGGGTTGTGGGCTCCATCCCCAGTCGGGGCGGGCAGGAGGCAGCTGATCCCTGATTCTCTCTCCTCATGGATGTTTCTCTCTCTTGGTCTCTCTCTCTCCTTTCCTCTCTGAAATCAATAAAAATGTATGTTTTTTTAAAAAAATTCAAGGGCGTTACGTTCATCAGAGATTGAGCCCCAACTCTCCACGCTCGGCCGACGATCGGGGGGCATTTACTGGGCTTGGCTTTGGGGGGATTAGGCGGGACTGCCTTGGACATTCCGATCAGTGTCATATCCCGGCGGGCTTCCTGGAGGCGGTGGCCCCGGCCGGATCCTCGAAGCTGCCCTCCCGGCCCAGCGGGTCCCGTTGCCGACCACGGGGGCGACTCAGAGGATCTCAGAGGATACAGGCCGGGTGGCCCCCGAACCTCGCTCGCTGCAATGCTTGATCTCTCTCTCTCCTTTCCATTTCTCCCCTAAATTATAATGAGATATTTCTCCCCGCGTCTCCCCGAAAAAGAAAAAGGCGTTTGTGACGGACCCGCCCCGGCTGCTGCTGCTATAAATCGCGTCGCCGTGCAGGAGGGTTGGGGGGCTCTGGGTTAGGGGGTGGGTGTGAATTTATGACACGTGGGTTTTGGGGGGAACCTCAGGGCCACCCCAAGTCTGAGTCCGGTGCCCCCCACGCTCAGCTTCCGGCATCTGCTTCCTTCTCTTTAATGGAGCAAATGCAAACGGAACGAATTCCTCAAAAAAAAAAAAAATCCCCCCCAAAACAGATAGGGTTTGTGCTAAGGGACTGGGGGTGGGGTGGCCGCCCGCTGTGGGCACGGCAGGTCGGTGCTAATTGCTCCCCTGATTGCAGACACCACCCCCCCCCCCGCCCATCACGGTTCAGTGTGAGAGGAGTGTGACCGTTGGCGATCGAGAGAGGACCCCCCCTTTGCTCCCCAACATTCTGGTCGGGTATGGCTCACACACACACATGCACGCACACACACATGCACACATGCACACACAAACACGGAAACCCCCTTTGCCCCCCCCCCCATTCTGGTCAGCCATGGCTCACACACACACACACACACACACACAGAAGGGTCTTGGGTTCGATTCCTGGCTCCGTGGTTGAGCGTCAATCAAGGAACCAGGAGGTCAGGGTTCGATTCCCGGTCAAGGGCACAGGCCCGGGTTGCGGGCTCCATCCCCAGTGGGGGGCGTGCAGGAGGCGGCCGGTCCGCAATTCTCTCTCATCATGGATGTTTCTCTCTCTTTCTCTGAAATCAATTAAAACAAATATATATTTTTAAACAAAAGCATGAACACAGCCTGCCAGTCACTGAGTCATCGGAGCTCGTCTCTGAATGGGCGTCACACGCCGTAAGCGTCCCTGATAATGACGGCGCCGGTGGGAAGCCATTGCTGATGATGACGATGACGGCGACGTACTCACCGACGTAGAGCTTCGAGGACCCGGAGCAAAAAGACAACCGGACCCCGTGGGAACTCCTGTTCCCAGGAAGCGTGGAGGGAGGAGAGGTTTCCCCAGGATTCTGCCCCTGGAGGCACCCGGTCTCCAGGATGGACAGGAGGGAGCAGGGCCCTGGGGACAACCGGTCTCCAGGATCGACAGGAGGGAGGGTGGCCCGAGGGACACCCTG
>NW_006283766.1:11000-12283 GCF_000327345.1 Myotis davidii | reverse complement strand
AGAGAAAAAGACAACCGGACCCCGTGGGAACTCCTGTTCCCAGGAAGCGTGGAGGCCCAGGAGGGACGGGAGGGATTCTGCCCCTGGAGGCACCCGGTCTCCAGGATCGACAGGAGGGAGCAGGGTCCTGGGACCCCTCGATCTCAGCCACCTGGTCTCCAGGGCGGAGAGAGGATGAATGTGTCTGATCGGCTGCCTCCTGCTCGCCCCCAACTGGGGACCGAGCTTGCAACCCAGGCGTGTGCCCTGACCGGGAATTGAACCCTAACCTCCTGGTTCAATGGTCGACTACTGAGCCACACCAGCCAGGCTCTCTCTGGGTCTTCAGAGGGAACACGGATCAGCAAATTATATATATATTTAAGTCTCTAGTTTGTGAATAGTAAGGATGTACCTCAGAGAAATAACAAAGGATCTTCTCCAGAGCCATTCAGAGTTCAGTGAGACCTCCAAAGGACTTCCAGCTTCAGAACTGAAGTCCTTTCCCATGTATGGCCCCTTACATCTTATCACAGTTCAGCTGGCCTCCTATTTTTGTAGTTATGGGTGGGGCCATTGCGTCAATGTTTATGTTAATCTCTTTTGAAAGAAAAGTGCTATGGAGAGCCTTGTGGCCTGCACAGGTGTGGTCTTCTTGCCCTGGGGATCATAGCCATCTTTATGCTGGTCCTGATTCTCTTCTTTACATTTTGTCCTTCTAATATCATGGTCTTCCTGTGGGCTGTCTCCAATCCTTTGTGGAGTTTGGTGGTGAATAAATGAATGAACAATTAACTGAATACCAAGCATGCTCTGCTCAGACCCCTAATGATTGTTAATTCACTTTGATTTGCAACTCCGGTCACATTTCTCTCCCCTCTCAAATCGGAGTTTCTGAGCATCCATTACTTTTCTCCTTTGTCTACTTTTTTTCAGAGAATTCAGGACTGAGTGAGTTGGGGGTGAAAATTTTGAACAGTTTACACGGTTCTCTCAAAGTGCTGCTGGGTCCTAGCCTTTTACTAGATATGGCTTTTTAAAATCACTCGGGGTTTTTTGTATAGTTTAAGCACCTCGATGAATGCATTGGGCTACTTGCAATATTAATAACTCATGTGTTCTGACCTTATGTTCCTGATAAAGGAATCCTCTGCTGTTTAAGGCTCTGGGATGAATGATGGCTGAGTGTTACTATTGTCCTCTTAAAGTGGAGATTACTGTATGTTGAATCACAACAGAACTACATTTTTATAGGTTGTGAATAGCATAAAGGCCCATCATGTTATTCCAGGCAGAGCCAAAGG
>NW_006283766.1:9385-10647 GCF_000327345.1 Myotis davidii | reverse complement strand
ATTGCTATATTCTCTCTCTCTCTTTTAGCTAAAAAAAAAAAAATCTTCCTAGAAAAGAAGATGGACTGATTCTCCCAGGGCCTGGTGGGGATTTTTGATGAGCTGTTTTCTGGGCTGTTTCGGACCGTCTGACCTGAGGTGACATGGGAGGTAGCTTTCCTCATGACTGGTCCCCTGCGTGTCCTCCATTGGCCGGTCTGTGCCTTTATTTTATTTTTAAATATATTTTTATTGATTTCAGAGAGGAAGGGAGAGGGAGAGCGAGAGAGAGAAACATCCATGATGAGAGAGAACCATGGACCGGCCGCCTCCTGCACGCCCCCTACTGGGGATGGAGCCCACAACCCGGGCCTGTGCCCTTGACCGGGAATCGAACCCTGAACTCCTAGTTCCTAGGTCCACGCTCAACCACTGAGCCACCCCAGCTGGCTGGCCGGCCGGGCCTGGTGGGAAATTTCTCTGGTCACTGCTCTTAATGTCCTGGCCACCGTGTAGGGGCCTGAACTGTCCCCCTGAACGGCATAATCAACCATCGCCCGTTCCCCACGCCTCTGACACGGATGACATGCCCCACCGTTGTCGTACGGGGGACACGCGTGACTCCCTCCGTCGCCGGAGCCGGCCCGGGTCAGCCCATTAACGATCCGGCCGGCCGCTGGCGTCCAGGCATCTTTTTCTGCTGACGCAGGCGTTTCTCTACCTGATTAGCATCCCGAGCAAATTTCAACGGGGCCTATTTATCCCCCCGGGCAGAGAAAATACCAGACTCTTAAGAGGGAAGACTTAGCCTACTTAGAATGACAAATGCAGCTCCCAGAGAGCTCCCTGGTTTTTTTTTATTATTTTATTTTAAAAAAACTCCCCTGTAAGACAAAAGCGCACATTTAACCTTTGCTTCATTTAAAAATAGATGGGCTCCGTCGCCCCATAAACTGGAGCACATGGGATTCCCGGGTGATGGCCAAAAAAAAAATTAAGAAGAATTGGGGGAGGGTTCCAGGGCTCTGAAAAAAATGCGATAGGCGTCTAATCTAAACCTGCAGGCACACCTTTTTTCTTACGTGTCCGTCCGCCGATACAGTGTCTATACATCAGTTCATCCATCTATCCGCCCATCCATCATCCATCCACCATTAATTCTTTTATCCGTCAATTTATTCATCATCTATCCACTCACTGTCCATCCATTCATCCATCCATCCATCTACCCATCCATCCACCCACCCATGCACTGGGTGCCAGGGTACAGCACGCTCCTCCTT
>NW_006283766.1:7316-7943 GCF_000327345.1 Myotis davidii | reverse complement strand
CCGTCTCCCCTCCGCGCGGTGGGTCCCGGAGCCACACGTCACATCCCATCTCGCTGCGCCTGTCGCCTGCACCCGTGGCAGCTGCTGGTGGCAGATTTTTATTAAAAAATAAATAAATGCATTTTTTTTTGCACCAGGGGGATGCCGGGTGAGCTCAGTGAGGGTGCATGTCCCCCCCAAATAAAATACATATGTTATGACATGGGGTTCATTTGACCCTCGTGGCATTCCTTCTGAAAACACAGGTGCAGAGAGCTAGAAACTTGCCATAGTCTCAGGGCCGTCAGTGCCACTTAAGCCACTTGGTGGCAAGTGCTGCCCAGCCCCAAGTTTGTTCTCCTGACCTGGGTCTGTGCAGCCATGCCTTCCTCCCCATTCTGCTTCTTATGCTCTTGAGAAGTATTTTACATTTCTCCTCCAAGTAGGTGGGCCCAGTATTTTTGTTAGGCTAAAGAAAAACTTCTGAAAATAACCTTATTTTTAAAAATTTATTACGGGTTTATGTATTCATTTAAAATAGTGATTGATTGAGAGAGAGAGAGAGAGAGAGAGATGGACTGGTCGCCTCCTGCATGTGCGCGAACCCAGGGTCGAACCTGCAACCCAAGGACCTGCCCTCGTCCGGAT
>NW_006283766.1:4736-5434 GCF_000327345.1 Myotis davidii | reverse complement strand
CTGGTCTAGGGGTGGGGGTGTCTGGGGGTGCAGGGGATGGTAGATGGGGTGTGGGCTGTGCGCTCTGCATTTGCGTCCTCCGTGGCGAGGGCGCGCGCGCATGGAGAGACCTCAGGCCACGCGCGCGCACAGAAAAAAAAAACAGACACACACACACACACACACACACACACACACACACACACAATCTGCATGTAACTCGGGGCCCAGTTGGGAGAGTGTCTGGCAATTAAAAATAATTGGGGAGCAGGTTCCGGGCGGCGTTTCCAAGCCGGCAACGCGACCATCTAATCATGTTTCATTACCCATGCGGAGAGCCGGGCGCGCCATATGGCACGGACAATTAAGCAGGGATCACAAGGCGCGCGCGCGCTCGGGCGGGGGTCCGGGGGAGGAGGAAAAAAAGAAAAAAAAAACACAAGAAAAAAGAAAAAGGGAAAACATGAAAACGACTCCGGCTAAAGGTTCGCGCGGCTTCTAATGGGCACTTCATTAGCTAATTGATTTCTGATTACGTCCAGGGAGAAGCCCCAATTAGAGGCTGCGCGCGCGCACGTGGAGACGCAGCCATGCAATTAGCCACTTGCTCATTTCGGAGCCAGGGAAACATTGTTGCAAACCGGGAGGGGAGGGAAACATTGTTGCAATCTGGGAGGGGAGGGAAACATTGTTGCCATCCTGGAGGGGGGGGCACAGTG
>NW_006283766.1:0-516 GCF_000327345.1 Myotis davidii | reverse complement strand
AGGCAGGAAGTAATTTTGATAGAAGACATAAGCTTATAATTAAAAATTGTAAATTTTTTGTTGATTCATAAAGTACAGTATAGGGTTATGTATGGAATAGAACATCGGGTAAATGGCCTCCACGGCTTTGCTGGCACATATGCAAAGCCGTGGTCTTCATTGTCCCTGCTCCTGGGCCATCACTGGAACTCTGTTATGCTGATCAAATGGAAGGGATTGAAATCAAAGGGCAACCGATTCAATAATCTGATTCAATAAACCCAGTAAAATTAGGCTTTTATTTATGTTTTGTTGTTGTTGCGAATGCTCACGCAGAATTCAAATCTTGCGTGAATTTGGGGTCACCCTTTATCTTCGCTCAATGAACCCACAAAACAGCTTTTGCTGGAGAATTCCAGCTCCCGCTGTGCGTTCACCTGCCTTCCCTGGAGCCCGGGTAGCGGCTGGGCAGACACCTGCCCGCCCGGCCCTCCCCTGAGCCGCTGTCTCCTGCCATTAGGAGCTGCCTGGGCCGAA
>NW_006283765.1:0-625 GCF_000327345.1 Myotis davidii | reverse complement strand
AACCGCGCCCTCCACCGCCAGCCTGCTCCGCGCACTCCGCACCTGACTATTTCACGTCAGCATTGTGCCTCCTCTGAGTCTGGGTATGATATTCTCTTTCCTCCTAGTTGTAGAATTTCCACTCAGCCAACCTCCCTGTGGTCCTGGATGATGTCCGTTCCATCTTTTAGGTGTAATTTGAATTGGTTGTTCAAGGCAGCAATCTCTGGCGTTAACCTATGCCGCCATCTTGGTTTCTCCTGACAGCATGTGTCCTTAACTGGAATCGAACCTAAGACCTTTCAGTCCATAGGCCAAAGCTGTATCCACTGAAACAAACTAGCTAGGGCAAGACCAATATTTCTTTATTGATTTTCAGTTTGGTTGATCTTTCTAGAGCTGTCAATGGAGTACTAGGTTCCACAACTATGGTTGTGTTTTGGTCTGTTCTCCCTTTAGTTCTGTGAGTAGTAGTTTTATATATTTCAGTGTTCCCTGGTTGAGTACATATATATTAAGACATGTTATGTTTTCTTGATGTGGTGTCCCCTTTATCATTATAAAGTATCCATCTTTGTCTCTTGTTATCTTTGTTATCTTGAAATCTATTTCATCATATATAAGTATGTCTACACCTGCTTCTCTG
>NW_006283764.1:22107-23742 GCF_000327345.1 Myotis davidii | reverse complement strand
TGGTCCATGGCCACTTGTCAAAGCTGGATGGCTCTTCCCAGAATCCTTTACCTGGAGGAGAACGATCACTGCCCTGAAAGCCAGGCAGGTCCCCCACCCCCACTGGCCACTTCCCACGTAGGGGCATTCTCCGCCCATGGTCCATGGCCACTTGTCAAAGCTGGATGGCTTTTCCCAGAATCGTTTACCTGGATGAGAATGATCACCGCCCTGAAAGCCAGGCAGGTCCCCACCCCCACTGGCCACTTCCCACGTCGGGGCATTCTCCGGCTGTGGCTGACGGCCACAGGAGGCTTGTCTTTCAGCAGCTGCCACAGCAGGTTTCTGAGTCTGAGTCCCCCCGAGTCTTGGCTCCTGGCAGATGGTACAAGTACAGCTGATGGGGGTGGTAGAGTGGAGGTGGAGGGCTGCAGACGGAGGCTGCAAACCCTGGAACCCTGGGTGGTCTCTGTCAGCCTGTCTCTGGGTGTGGAGACGTCAGGAAGGGGGTCTGGAAAGGCATTTGCCTGCGTGGGGAAGAGGGAAAGGGGATGAGTCACGAGGAGCTGCCGAGTCACCTGACCGGGAGGTTCCAGCAGGCCGGAGGGACAGCCAGGGCTGGTCAGGGACTCCCCCTTGTTCTCTGCAGCCTCCAGAGAGGCTGTGCCGGACCCTGTAAACACTGCGAGGGGAAGAAAATAAAAGCCCTGAGTGAGGGGGAGGGTAAGGGCTGGACTGGGGGTGCCTGGAGGAGCAGGGCCTGTGGGTGTGCACGTGCCTGTGTGCCACTGGCCCCTGGCAGCTGCTTGGGCCCCAGCAGACAGGCCTCTGGCCCCGTGCTGCCTGGCTCAGCCTGGGAGACTCTGTTCCTAAGCTGGGCGGAGGCTCACCTGGCCCTGGGGAGGGGGGCCGGCTGTCCCGTGGGTGGAATTCCCTGAATCTGTGCTGGTTTCTGTGAGAAGGGCAGGGAGTTCAGAAAACAGTGTTGGTGTTCCCAGCGGGCTCACGGAGAGAGGCTGCTTACCCAGGGACTGGAAGGGACCCTGGAGAAGTGTTGGGTGGGAGGAGGGACTGGGCTCCGGGCTGGAGGGGACCCGTGTCCATCCCCGCCGCCCTCAGCTCTGCAGAGAGAAGCCGCTCCCTGAGGCTGTGCAGTCTCCTGTGTGTGGGTGCCTAGCGGGTGTTTCCCTCCTCAGGGAGCAGGACCAGCGCCAACACGAGGAATTCCTGCAGGAGCTGGGGAAGCTCCTGAACACCCAGAGGGCGGCTCTGAAACAGGAGCAGGAGGCGAACGCCCTGGCCGCCCAGGAGCAGGAGAGGCTGCGGCAGGAGCTTGACAGGTAACCGCCTCCGCCCCCTGCAGCGCACTCTGCCAGGTTCCATTCAGAGCAACTCACTCAGCACCCGCTGAGCTCAGCTCAAGCGAGCCTCCTGGTGATGGTGGATTTTTCCCAACCCTGTCATGGTCACGGCTGGACGGTCACAAGATAAAGGCACGCCAGCTGGTGGCCGGGATGGGAGGACTAGCGACACTGGGATGCTGCATTGTCTAGGCTGGGTGACCGCCCCTCCCACCTGATGATGGTAATGATTGTGTCGGGCGAGGGCCCCTTCATCCTCCACCACCAGCCACCCCGTGAGGGAGAGGCGCTCGGT
>NW_006283764.1:15398-20183 GCF_000327345.1 Myotis davidii | reverse complement strand
GTGTGTCCTGGAATGTCCAGAGCAGATCTCCATACAGTTACCGCAGAGAGAGCCCGAGAGGGTAAGTTTTGGGGTTTCCTTGAATCTGCCAGGCCTGGGATGAGCCATTTCTGGAGGGAGATCCCGGTGCGTTTAACACGTAACGGACACGTGCAAGGTCTTCAGCACGGCTCGGGGGCTGAGCTTTCTGTCCCTGGAAAAGCAGGTGCAGTTCTCTTCTCCCACCTTCCGGGCCTTGAGTCCTCCCACCAGGGGGCGCTGTACCTGGACATTTAGGGCTGGGGTGGGAGTGAGCCAGAGGTTCCGAAATGGGTTTCTAGTTGATGTGCTGCATGTGTTTCATCGGATCTAAGAGGCTGGCAGGTATAAGCTGTATGACTGTGTGCTCATAGGAAGGAAATGAACAGGTGGTGGCAGTGACGATTTTGTCAGAATTGCCACCTGGCCGACCGAGATGGGAGAGATGCTCAAAGCTGCATCCTGATTTCAGAGATGTAAGGTTTGGGGGTGGAATGTGCATCTTACAATCGATTAAACAAAGCCATCATCTTAAATGTGGTTTTGTCTTCAAATTCACGTTTAAATATCGTTGTGTACATTAGTTACCTACAAACCTGCCCAACAAGCCCCCTGCACTTCAAGCTGCTTTGATCCCAGAGGATGCTGAACCAGCCTAGGGCCCAGCATTGAGTAGTGGGTCCTTATCCTGTATTGGGAACTGTGGTCAGCAGGTGGCGATGTGGGGAAAAGGAGTAACAGAGGTTCCTCTATGGCTGTGGTTCTCAACCTTCCTAATGCCGCGACCCTTTAATACAGTTCCTCATGTTGTGGTGACCCCCAACCATAAAATTATTTTCGTTGCTACTTCATAACTGTAATTTTGCTACTATTATGAATCGTCATGTAAATATCTGATATACACGATGTATTTTCATTGTTATAAATGGAACATAATTAAAGCATAGTGATTAATCACAAAAACAATATGTAATTATGTATGTGTTTTCCGATGGTCTTAGTGCCCCTGTGAAAGGGTCATTCGACCCCCAAAGGGGTCGCGACCCACAGGTTGAGAACCGCTGCGCTATGGACTTGAATCCTTCATCAGAAATCGGGTGAATCAGTTATGTTCATGTACATGACATGCTCAGAAAGTTAGACCAATTGTCTGCTCTGGTCAGACTATAATTTAAAGGCCATGAGGGTAGGTTAAAAGTCGAGGATATGTAGGAATCTATACAGGAATATTACTTCAAAATATATTTTTTATTGATTTCAGAGAGGAAGGATAAGGTATATAGAAACGTCAATAATGAGAATCATTGATTGGCTGCCTCCTGCACGCCCCCTACTGGGGATTGAGCCGCATCCTGGGCATGTACCCTTGGCCGAAATCAAACCTGAGACCCTTGAGTCCGCAGGCCTATGCTCTATCCACGGAGCGAAACCAGCTAGGGCTAAACAGGAATAATTCTTGATGTTGAGGGTGTTTTGGCATCCAAAAGAGGTAGAGCTCTAGCTATTTTGGCAGAGGTAGGTAATGTCATTATTTTCAAACTTATCCTCTCTCTCTCTCTGTCTCCTCCCCCATTTACACATTCTCTCTAAAGATCAATGGAAAAAATATCCTCCAGTGAGGATTTAAGAAAAAAAGGATTAGTGAATAGTTGAGGTCGACAGTTTTACTACAGAAACATACCGTTACGTGTTCCAAGGTCTTTGAACAGGAGCAGGAGTTAGTGTGTGTCACCAAGGTGTCAGGAAGCCTGTCATGAAAAGGGATGAGTAAGCCCAGCTGGTGCAGCTCAGTTGGTTGAGCCTCGTCCCCTGAACCTGGAGGTCACGGTTTGTTTCCTGGTCAAGGCAGGTGCCTGAGTTGCAGCTTGATTCCCAGGAGGGGACCTTCAGGAGGCAGCCAATCCATGATAGAAACATCATTGATCTTTCTATTTCTCTCTCCCTTCCTCTCTCTGAAATCAATAAAAACACTTTTAAAAAGGATGAGTACGAAAAGGCAGGTCCTAAATTAATAAACATCTTTTTTAATAATTTAACACATTGAAACTGAAAAATGTTTAACACATCAGCTCCTAGAGCAATATAGACTTCCCACGTGCTAAGTAAAGCATTGGCACAAGGTGCCACTGAATTAACTCAATGGAGTCGGAGCCTAAATGATTCACCGAGTCCTGATTCTGGTTGTGCCGTGGGCATTGTTTCCATCTCTCCTGGGCTGGACAGGATTCTGGTTTCCCGAGTATGGTTAGCGAATGTAGCGTCATTTGTTATTATTCAGTTCATTTATTTCGTGTTTTGTGTTGTTTTCCTTTTTTCCTTCTTCTCTTGGGTTATCTGCGGATAACAATGTAGCCGCTGGGCGCAGAAAGAACAAAAGGAAGAAGACAGACAAGTCACCAGCGGCCCGCCCGGCTTGGTGGAAGCGCCTTCAGTGCTGGTCATCCTCGGACATCCCACCCCCTTCTAAATAGGCTCTCCCTTTCCCAGACACTCGAGATTCCTTTCCCTTTACCAGCTCCTCACCAAATACCCTCCCTCATTTATGAAGAAAAAAAAAAAGGAAAACCACCAATGACCCGTACCAAAAGGCCAGAGGACCCATAGTGGCCCCTCCTCCTGACCCCAAAGCAGCTCCCGAGCCTTCAAACTACCAACGTGCCTCTGAGGACAACGGCCTCCTCTCCTGTCCTCCTGTGGGGCCCGGAGCGGCTGCAGAACGAGGAAAGGGCTTCCCGTGCTGCTTCCATTTGTCCCGTTAGTGGCAACGCTGCGCCAGCCCTAAGGGTCACCCCCCATATGTGGAACTCCTGTCTGACCCTCCAGCCACTGGAATCTTTTGAACAAATGCACTTTGGCCTGGGGATGCTCACAATGCAATGACAAACGGACATCCCAGAGGCTGCCACTATGTGAGCATGCCCCTTAGGACACGTGTTAGCTACTTCACCTCCATTTAAGCGTGCGTGTGCCTGTGCGTGTGCGGGTGAGCAGATACACGCACGCACACACTCTCTCAGGCTGGGCCTCGTGGTCCGGACACCTGACTCCCTCTCCCAGAAGCCTGGTGATCCCAGGAGAAGCCCAGACCAGCCAAACGACAAGACCTTGAGGTCCTGGTGGACCCTGGTGTCAGGCTCACTGTTAACCCAGAGCGTTGCCAAGTCAGGCCTGGGCCCCACGTCCTTCAGGCCAGGGCGGTCTTCCAGGCAGGTGGCCTCAGGCTTTGCCTCTCTCCAGCTGGCTCCTGGGCCACCTGCTCACTTTTCTGTAAACACTGTGTCTGCCCGGCCTGGGCGATGGGGCAAGAAAAGCCCTGCCCGCCCCCTCCCAGCAAGTGTCCACAGTGTGCAGAGGGGAGCGTGTGCGAGAGGCAGGTGCAGCCTGATTTGAAAGTGGCTGCAGCGCCCCAGTGTCCCCATCGAGCATGAGGCTTTATTATTCCTTGAGTGACTTCCTGGGGTAGAAACCAAATTTAATATATTACACACATGTGTTCACCCTCGTGAAATAGATGTGCTTTGAGGTGTCCCCCCAAATATATATACTACAGGGTGTCCCCCCAAATGTAAATACACTTTCACAGCTGATAACTGTTTTCACTCCATTTCAGGGTTAACGGATTTGACGTAATGGGTGAAGCCAGACTCAGCTTTGAACAAAGGAGATGTATCCTCTGGACTTGCTTCTGGGGACACACAAAGGATGAGGTGTCTGGTACAGAACGGGCCACAGTGCAGGCACCGAGGCCGCTGTGGAGAGAGGATGCGCACAGACAGAACGCAGTGGCTCTCGGTGTTTGCGATTCCATTGCATCCTCAGCAGCAGCGCCAGAACTGAGGCAAGCGATGGAGGCGCCAACACCAAGAACCATTCCTGCAGTGGGTGTGTGTGCATATCTCTCTCCATAGCTGCCCTGGATTCCTCACCGTTGTCTGTTGTCTGCCGTCGACTTTTATCTTTTATGTGTCCCCATAAAAAGCCTAGTGCAGAAATTTTCTTTATTCAAAGCTCAGTCTGGCTTCACCCATTTCTTCAAATGAGTTAAACTTAAAAAGGTGAAAATTCAGTGAATTGTCAGCTGTTAAAGTATGTGCACATTTTTTTGGAACTCTACCATCCGTTCCATTGGAGTCATTCTCTTCCACCAGAGTCGCACCTGTGTGTACATTTTGGGTGACGCCCTATATGTTCAAAAGGCAGCCATTCTATTCCTTCGTGAGTTGATTTATTATTTCTTTTCACTGTGTGCACATTTTTTGGACCACCCTATATTTACATTCCATAGGGAGTCATTCATGTTTATCGGAAGTCTGACCTCTGTGTACCATTCTTGGGGGACACTCCATGTTTATATTCCATAGAGAGTCATTCATGTTAATCAGGAGTCTGATCTGTGTACCATTCTTGGGGGACACTCCATGTTTATATTCCATACGGAGTTATTCATGTTTATCGGGAGTCCGACCTGTGTACCATTCTTGGGGGACACTCCATGTTTATATTCCATACGGAGTTATTCATGTTTATCGGGAGCCCGACCTGTGTACCATTCTGGGGGGACACTCCATGTTTATATTCCATACGGAGTTATTCATGTTTATCGGGAGCCCGACCTGTGTACCATTCTGGGGGGACACTCCATGTTTATATTCCATAGAGAGTCATTCATGTTAATTGGGAGTCTGACCTCTATGTACCTTTCTTGGGGGACACTCCATGTTTATGTTCCATACAGAGTCATTCATGTTTATCGGGAGTCTGACCTCG
>NW_006283764.1:13510-15093 GCF_000327345.1 Myotis davidii | reverse complement strand
GAGTCATTCATGTTTACCGGGAGTCCGACCTGTGTACCATTCTTGGGGGACACTCCATGTTTATGTTCCATACGGAGTCATTCATGTTTATCGGGAGTCCGACCTGTGTACCATTCTTGGGGGACACTCCATGTTTATGTTCCATACGGAGTCATTCATGTTTAACGCGAGTCCGACCTGTGTACCATTCTTCGGGGACACTCCATGTTTATGTTCCATATGGAGTCAGTTGTTTGCGTCGGGAGTCTCACCTGCTGCTGTGTGTTTGGCCAGATTCCTGACACTAAAGGTGCTCATCGTGGGATGTACTAAACCTGGTGATTGGGGTTTTATAAAGCTTTTCTCCATTAGAGCTAAAGTACTGAGAAATGTTAACATGGTCAATTGTCTAAGTGCTTTGGGTTGTATATTAAATAGCCATTGATTCTGGAATACAAGGACGGGTTTGTAATAAAATGAGATGTTGTAGAATTGAGTTCTAGTTTTTCTCACCACTTCGTCACTGGCAGCGTTTTGGGGTGTAGGGTCTCTGGGCTCCCTGCTCAGCCCCCCAGTCTCCCCAGCCCCTGGAATCCACCAGCTCCCTTTGCCACAAGGTCAGAGCATGGGAAAGCGAGGTTTCCTGTTTATCATGCAAGTGTTTATTTTACACTATTAGTTGAATCCCATTTTGATATGGGATTTGTATCACCACAGGAGCTCAGCTTAAAGTGATCTATTGGATTTTTCCAAGGCCACTCAACCAGGAAGTGTCAGAAGGAGGAGGGAGGGAGGGAGGCATGTAGCCATCCCCTCCCCTGATCTAATGGTGTTCTGTCCAGCTGCCGCCTGCGTGTCCCCTTCCTTCCTCACCAAACCTCTCCTGTAAGGTGCCTCCTCTCGCCTCCTTCCCATTCTTTCCCGAGGTCCTGCAGCGATGGGAGCTGCCCACTCAGCCAGCTGCCCTCCCCGATGCCTGGAGCCAAACTGAGCAGTGGCACCTGCAGGTCGCCTCCCCTGCGCCTTTGGCTTTTGCAGGGTCTGACACTGGCCAGTCACCCCTCAGAGCTCTCAGCCTCTGTCCCCTGATTCTCTCCCGTCTGGGACAGCTCTTCAGGGCTCACACTTGCCAGTCGCTCTGTCACTCACTCATTCCTTCCACAACCACTCACTGAACGCTCCTGTGTGCTCACTCCCGGGTTCCACCGTGGAGGCAGCTCCCTCCAGATCCCCTCTGCAGGGCTGACCCACCCGCTCCCCCAGCACTGACCACTGCTGAGCTCCAGGCCTGAGGTCGGCTGCCTTAGACCTTCTGCCCGGGCTGCAGGCTTCCTCCACTCTCCCTGGCTCCTCTGGGCTCCCTACTTACCCAAGGACACCAGCTGTCAATCACAGAGGCCAAAAGCCTGTGGTGCAGGCTGGACCCCTACTCTCTCCACTTCCCACAGGTGATAGCGCCCCTGAACCTGGGAATGGGTCTGGATCTGCCCGCCCATCTTAACTGACTGTTCTCATCCCAGGTCCCCCCGACACCCCTGTCCCTGGGTCTTGGCAGGGGCTTGCCAACTGGTCTGTCTGCCTCCCACCTCTCGGCCTGCTCCCTG
>NW_006283764.1:11191-11774 GCF_000327345.1 Myotis davidii | reverse complement strand
TTCGTGGGGCATGACCTTGGGGTCGGCTCTGCTCTTGTGAGAGTCACAGGGCAGGGACAGGCACTAAACACGAGGGAAGGCTGTAGGTGTGACACAGCTAGTGGACTGGATCCCAGGACTCTTCAGGCTTCTGTGTCGCGGACACCTGGGAGGCTCATAGCGCTCCTGTGCCCGAGTTGCCCTTATGGAAACTAAATTAAGTCAAAATAAGCAGTGGCCTTCAAGCTTCCCCTGTGGCAGGAAAAGGTGACCCCCCCACACCCCCTCAGCACAGGGTCAGAAGATGACATCGGAGCTGCTCTTCTGAAGAGGTGATGGGGCGGGGGATCCTGCCCTCTGCCCCTCAGGGCCCTGCAGTGTGTGGGGTGCCCCCCCTCTTATATCTCCAGAGCAGTGCAGTCACAGAACATTCAACAATGAACATGTTCTGTATCTGCTCCATCCAGTACTGAAGCCACATGGCTATTGAGCATCGAGGTGTGGCAAGTGTGACAAACGTTTCTATTTAATTCTGGCCACTGCATTGGAGGACACTGCTCTGGAGCATAGCGTACCCCTGGGCTCATTGGAGGAGCTGCCCAGG
>NW_006283764.1:9928-10983 GCF_000327345.1 Myotis davidii | reverse complement strand
TGCCCACTCACCCTTGCCCACCCACACCATGGGGCTCCAGGGCATCCTGGGCTGGGTCACGGGAGGTGGCTCCCAGAGGCCCAGGGCCAGATGGGGGCTTGACCTCCTTCCCAGAGAGACTCACCTCCTCCTGCCACGGCTGCACCAACCATGCCTGGGAACAAGAATGCATGTGAGTGCAGCACGCTGGCCTCTCCCTGTCCTTCCCGCTGCTGCCTACAGTGGCAAGGGGGCCCTGGAGCCGGGATCAGAGGAGAGAGCAGCCCCTGCCTGTGCTTCCACAGAGGTCTGAGTTACTGAGCATGCGGAGCGGAGAGGATGCCCAGAGCTCTGAGGGGCTCCAGACCAGGAAGGGCAACACCTTGAAAAGACTCCACCCGCTTTTGGGAGGGACACAATATAACCCCATCGCTGTCCCTCATTTATCCCATGTCTTCCGTGCCCTCCTCACCCATGTAGATTCCACACGTACCCACCACACGTGCCCCTTGCAGACCCTTAACTCTCTCCCCTCCTCTTCCTTTCTTGGGCTGCACTCCACCAAGTTTCCTGTTCTCTTCACTCGCCCCACTCTGAGAACACCCAGAATTTACAACTTCTCCCCAATCTTCAAACTGTAGATGGCCTGGTTCCCTACTTCCTATTTAACTCAGAAAACGAAGGCAGCCAGAAGAGAGCTTCCGTAGACTCCCTTCCTTCACCAAGTCTGCCCCTCATTCCTCTTGCCCTCCTGCTTCTGTGCTGAGCAGCGCAGGCTCCTGGCCACCTGGGCCCTGGGCCCTGCTCTCTCCAACTCTAGGACGTGCTCCTACAGTGTGCCACCAAATAGGAAACTTTGTTCATGTAATTAATTGCACAGGTAGCTATTAATAGTGATGACGGCAAATGAAAATGAAATCTCATAGAATGTGCCTCTCGATCTTTGTTGTTTCAGGTAACTACTGTTGAATCATTAATTCAGAAATGAGTCCGCCAAACTAGCAGAAAACAGTTTCAAAGTGAACTCAACTACACTTGGGTGAGTAAACGGGCTTTTTCTAGGCGTAGAAAAGTCA
>NW_006283764.1:8886-9489 GCF_000327345.1 Myotis davidii | reverse complement strand
TCCCCTTCCTCCCCCTTCTCACTCCTCTCCTTCATCTCTGATGGTGGCATGTCCAGGGCTCAGTCCTGAGACCTCTTCTCTGCTTTGGCTCCAGCCCTTGGGTTCCTCACCCAGCCCATGCCTTTCAAGACCACCTGCATTCTGATGGCATACAAATTGATATGTCCAGCCCAGACCTACTCCCAGAGCCCTCACGGTTGGGCCCCTTCATTCCTTTCTCCATGGGAAGTTACAGCAAAATCTGAGCTAGTAATGGTTTTAGGAAGTTGGGTGTCTAGGAAGTGGGCTCTCTCCAGACACTCATCTGCCGGTGCCTTGATCTTGGGCGTCCCACCCTCCAGCACTGTGAGAACTAAGTTTGTATTGTTTATGAGCCAACACTCTGGGGCATTTTGTTATAGCAGCCCTAAGTGACTATGACAGCACACAACGAACAGAGTGGAAAGGCAATCTACAGAATGGGAGGAAATATTCCCAAATCATATATCTGATAAGGACTTCATATTCAGAATATATAATGAATTCCATTCTTTTTCTTAATCTTTTTTTTTAATCCTTACCCCAGGACAATGTTTCCATTGACTTTTAGAGAGTGAAAGGGAG
>NW_006283764.1:6161-8867 GCF_000327345.1 Myotis davidii | reverse complement strand
GAGAGAGAGAGAAAAACATCGATGCGAGAGAGTCACATGTTTTGGATGTCTACAGCACACACCCCAACTACACTGGGGAGCAAACCCACAACCCAGGTCTGTTCCCTTGACTGAGATTTGAAGTCATGACCCTTCTGTACATGGGCTGATGCTATAACTACTGAGCCACACCTGCCAGGGCCTTTTGTTTATGCTTTCTCCCCACCCTATGAGAAGTTAGATACCTGAATGTTGATGTGAAACTTAATTTTTTAAATATTGATGAGCTAATTAATTTAAATCGAAAAAGACAGATGATGTGGGCCAAACAGAGCACATCTGTGTTCAAATTGAGTCCATGAGCCTCTGCTCATGTGAGCTTTCTGGTCTAAATCTTCCCCCTGATACCCAGTCGGGCAGTTATGACGACGATGATGACGATTTCAGTGGATTTACCTAATACTCCCGAATCTCATATTTTATTTGTCTCAGGAGTGAAATTAGAAAGGAGGTGGGAATTGTGCGGAAGAGCTGGGCATAGATATACAGATTTAGAGCAAAATTGTGCTGATGCCATGTATTTCAAAAGTATTTCAGTCGAAGAGCCCTTGGTTCCAAGTCGGCAGGTCCTTCCATGGGAAGGAGTCTCACAGGGTGCTCTGCTGAAGAGGTGTCCGACCTGCCTGTCCTGTCTCCCCAGCCCAGAGGGGGCAGCTGGGCTAGCCTCATAGAACCCCAATGGACAGTTTGAAAACAGCTGATTTTGTTCAACCCTCATTTACACACGGGAAAAACGGAGGCCCAGAGAGGTTGAGGTTTTGAGTAAGGTGCACACGTGTGTCGGAGGCTGGGAGTGCTCCTCAGCCCTTGGCCGTGTGACTCTCCACCCCCAGCGCCAACTTCTGGATCCAGCTGGTGAAGGGGGAGCAGAAGGAGCTGCGCACCCAGAGCAAAGACATGCAAACGTCCCTAGAGAACCTGCAGCAGGAAGTGAGGCTCTGGCAGGCCCGGTATGAAGAGGCGAGGGACAACCTGCATAACTTCGAAATCTTGCTGAGGAAGCTGGACAGCCAGTGCGAGGTGAGGCCTGGGCTGAAGGGCTCAGGACACTGGGCCTGTGCCCTGGGCGACAGCCGTGGCTCAGCCAGGTGGGAATGGGTCCTCAATGGCGTCTGTGCTCAGAGACTGTGTGTGAGTGTCACTTTGAGCTCGTGGCCTTTTCTTCTTCTTTTGGGAACAGATTCCCAGCAGTGGAATCACAGGGGCGCATGGTATATGAGAGATTGCTGACCTGTGTTCTAGGCGTACGTCTGTGTGAAGAAGAACTTGGAAGAGGAAAAATATAAACTCAGGAGCAGGATTTTGACATTGGCCAAGACGAACAGTTGGCTTCTAAATGAGAATGAAGACAAAGCTCGGCACCTGTGAGGGGTGTGGGCTGCCCTGTCCATGAAGGGGCCCTGGCTTCAAGCCCCGCGCCTGGGTCTCGACATTATGGGCAGAGAGCCCCCTGGCGCACTGGTGTCCCAAGGGAAGGGGTCAGACCATCTTCCCAGCACATCCTCCTCTCGTTTTCCTGGAACGGTTCTAGATTTCTGCAAGTAGGGATGGTTGGCTTTTCAAAGATACTGCCCACTGCCAGATGGTTCTTAATCTGCTTTTGGATTCAGTTCAGATTTAAAAATATGATGGCGGTAGAGTGGTGCCTAGGGAAGGAATTCAGATTGCGGGCCGAGCCCTTTCTGTGTATTTTCCCTTAACAGGCTGGAGAGAGGGTGGTTGGTGCACCCTGGTTGTCCTCCCTCTGCCGACATGACACATTCCTGGCTTTGGTGTAGGCCCTGCGAGGTGCACAGAACCAGTGACCTGGTGGCCAGGAACTAGTAGGCGTGATGGGATGTGAGCAGAGCTGTGTGCACGGCAGACAGATGTTGAGGAGCTTCATAGAGGCCTAGAAGGAAGCATGGTGGTGGGAGTTGGGGTGCTGCTGCTGACCCGGGTGGGGACAGGGCTGGCCGGTGCGGGGACATGGAGCACGGGTGGTCTGGATGCAGGGAAGGTGCAGGCAGTGGCAGGAGGGAAGGCTGCAGCAGCTGGCGCTCAGCTGGGGAAGGCATCCATGCCCGGCTAAGGAGTAGGGTTCACTGGGAAGTGAGTGTTTATGGGAAGCTGGTGGACAGGCCTAAGAGCTGCCACAAAGGGGGGCCGGAGGAAGGGCCTTGGTGTTGGGAGCCTTGTGGTTGGAAGTCAAGTAACCTGAGATGCAATGTGGGTCCAGGGTGGTCTTCCCCCCTTGGTGCTGTGCCGGAGGCTGGGAGTGCTCCTCAGCCCTTGGCCGTGTGACTCTCCACCCCCAGCGCCAACTTCTGGATCCAACTGGTGAAGGGGGAGCAGAAGGAGCTGCGCACCCAGAGCAAAGACATGCAAACGTCCCTAGAGAACCTGCAGCAGGAAGTGAGGCTCTGGCAGGCCCGGTATGAAGAGGCGAGGGACAACCTGCTTAACTTCGAAATCTTGCTGAGGAAGCTGGACAGCCAGTGCGAGGTGAGGCCTGGGCTGAAGGGCTCAGGACACTGGGCCTGTGCCCTGGGCGACAGCCGTGGCTCAGCCAGGTGGGAATGGGTCCTCAATGGCGTCTGTGCTCAGAGACTGTGTGTGAGTGTCACTTTGAGCACGTGGCCTTTTCTTCTTCTTTTGGGAACAGATTCCCAGCAGTGGAATCACTGG
>NW_006283764.1:4428-5975 GCF_000327345.1 Myotis davidii | reverse complement strand
TGTGTCCCAAGGGAAGCGGTCAGACCATCTTCCCAGGAAGGAAACCAGGGTCTGAGCTGTCAAGGCCCATGGGTTTCCGACCCTGAGTTTCACATAGTTTGGGGCTTGCTCTCCTGAGATGACGTCCAGCCTGATCGTTGGTGCTTCAGCAGGTCTCCTCCACGTGTTAGGGTTCCCGGACCCACATCACGTGCTTTCATCCCCATGTTCCCGACTCGGCAGTCACAAGGCCATGGGCAGTGTGATGTCTGAATCCCAGGAAAATTCCGGCCCTTCTGGGCCAGGTCCCAGCTGGTCCAATGAGTCAATTTATGTGTTTTATTTAAAAACCAGATTGCTTTTCTTTCTCCTCTATTTACAAAGAAGAAGGAAATTTCCTACCAACAGTAAAAGAAGAGGAGGAAACAGTCATGGATTCCTCCGAGTCCCAGGATACTGCTCCCAGGAAGTGAGTTGATTTAATGGCAGTAACTTAAACATAGAGCAGAAAGCTTGCTCTTTCATGAGTGAGGAAAGCTGTAGCCATCTACCTCGGTAGCTTCATGACTGACAGAGTCTGTGCAGCGCCTCGATCCAGGGGACTCATTTTCCAGGAAGGAAACCAGGGTCTGAGCTGTCAAGGCCCATGGGTTTCCAACCCTGAGTTTCACGTGGCTTGGGGCTTGCTCTCTGGAGACGACGTTCAGCCTGATCCTCGGTGCTTCAGCAGGTCTCCTCCACGTGTTAGGGTTCCCGGACCCACATCACGTGCTTTCATCCCCATGTTCCCGACTCGGCAGTCACAAGGCCATGAGCACCGTGATGTCTGAATCCCAGGAAAATGCCGGCCCTTCTGGGCCAGGTCCCAGGCTGGTCCAATGAGTCAACTGACGTGTTTTATTTTAAAAACCAGATTGCGACGGGCCATCTGTGGGGACCCGCCTGCCCACTCGGACCACCTTCAGCGCTTTAGGCTCGGGTCCGGTCTGACCGTTATTGCGGAAAACGGAAAGCCTTGGGCGGGCTGCCCATTGGACACCGTGCCGGAAGTGGGAACCGGAAACGGTGTTCGGTGCCGCCGGGGTTGGCTCAAACAGTGGCGGTTGCAGTGGAGCCCCTCGCGGGCGGCGCGCGCTGTGCTGGATCAGGTGGTGCTGCGGGTGAGGAGCTGCGGGTGAGGAGCTGCGGCTGCCCCAGCAGGAGGCTGCAGGAGGCCTGGGAGGTGCAGGGGAGCCGGCAGGAGGCTTAAATGCCGGCGTTTACTGGGTGGACTCGCAGCGGAAGCGGTATGTCCCCGTGAAAGGAGACCATGTGATTGGCATAGTGACGGTTAAATCGGGAGATATATTTAAAGTCGATGTTGGAGGGAGCGAGCCAGCGTCTTTGTCTTACTTGGCATTTGGAGGTGCAACTAAAAGAAACAGACTAAATGTGCAGGTTGAGATCTCATTTATGGACCATTTGTGGTTGCTAATAAAGATATGGAACCAGAGATGGTTTGTATTGACAGCTGTGACGAGCCAACCGAATGGGTGTGATTGGACAGGATGGACTACTTTTTAAAGCAT
>NW_006283764.1:2498-4336 GCF_000327345.1 Myotis davidii | reverse complement strand
CGGCGGCTGCCCCAGCAGGAGGCTGCAGGAGGCCTGGGAGGTGCAGGGGAGCCGGAGCAGGAGGCTGCAGGAGGCCTGGGAGGTGCAGGGGAGCCGGAGCAGGAGGCTGCAGGAGGCCTGGGAGGTGCAGGGGAGCCGGAGCAGGAGGCTGCAGGAGGCCTGGGAGGTGCAGGGGAGCGACCGCTGCGCCTAAATGCCGGCGTTTACTGGGTGGACTCGCAGCGGAAGCGGTATGTCCCCGTGAAAGGAGACCATGTGATTGGCATAGTGACGGTTAAATCGGGAGATATATTTAAAGTCGATGTTGGAGGGAGCGAGCCAGCGTCTTTGTCTTACTTGGCATTTGGAGGTGCAACTAAAAGAAACAGACTAAATGTGCAGGTTGAGATCTCATTTATGGACCATTTGTGGTTGCTAATAAAGATATGGAACCAGAGATGGTTTGTATTGACAGCTGTGGACGAGCCAACCGAATGGGTGTGATTGGACAGGATGGACTACTTTTTAAAGTGACTTTGGGCTTAATTAGAAAGCTGCTAGCTCCAGGCTGTGAAATCCTACAGCAAGTGGAAAACTCTACCCACCGGAAATAGTGTTTGGAATGAATGGAAGAATATGGGTGAAGGCAAAAACCATTCAGCAGACCTTAGTTTTGGCAAACATTTTAGAAGCTTGTGAACATCTGACAGCAGATCAAAGAAAACAAATCTTCTGCAGGTTGGCAGAAAGTTGATCTCTGTGGATTTTTTTATAGTTGGGCCAAGAGACTGGATTCCCTGGGGAAAAATTTTTCAGTGGACCTCTCCCCATTAATCTCCAGAAGATAAGATATTGTCTTATATGAGTCTTAAAATATTTTTATAAACAAGTCACTGGTTGCCACTCATGTTCTTGTGGGTGAAAAAAATCATAAAATAGTACTATTTTTTTCTTTTATAATAAAGTTTACTAAAAGTTAGTATTATGATTTACTTGGTGTTAATTTCCTTAGTTTTGCTGGAATTAAGCATTGAAATAACACTTATTTTCTGATAACAGTAAAACATATTCATCAAAGAAAATGTAGAATACATAAAAAGTATGAAGCAGCAAACAAAAATCACTCGTAATCCTATTATGTAGTGTTGAGTATGTAACAGCTAACAATTATCATATGTTTACAAATCAAGTATTGTTCCAAGTGCTATGTTCAGATTGACTCATTTATTCTTAGTACCTGCAAAAGACAACTTCCTAGTGCAGGAAACTGAGGCTTAACTTGGCCAACATTCTCAACCACTACATGTGAATATATGTTTTTCAAAATGGAATTATAGAATTATATTTTATATACTAGTCTGTAATATACTTTGTCCACTTCAAACATTTAAATATATTTCTTTCATGATTGCTATTAAAAATTCAAATTCCATAGTTGTGCCATAAACGGTTTGGCTCAGTGTATAGAGCATCAGCCTGCAGACTCAAGTGTCCCAGGTTCGATTCCGGTCAAGGGCATGTACCTTGGTTGCAGGCACATCCCCAGTATATATATATAAAAACCTTCCTCTTATTAGAAACTGTGGACTGGCCAGTGTGGCTCCTCAATGGTTGAACATCAACTTAGGAACCAGGAGGTCATGGTTCAATTTCCAGTCAAAGCACATGACCAGGTTGTACACTTGATCCCAAGTAGGGAATGTGCAGGAGGCAGCTAACCAATTATCCTCACTCAACTTTGATATTTCTATCTTTCTCTCCTTCTTCCTCCCTCTCTGAAATCAATAAAAGTATATTTTTAAAAAAACACACAAAAACAAAACAAAAATATTTTAAAAGAGAATATTAATACATGTTAG
>NW_006283764.1:0-1607 GCF_000327345.1 Myotis davidii | reverse complement strand
TTGTTTCTAACTCTCTAGTCTCCCTTCCTCTGTAAAAAAAATCAATAAAATATACTTAAAAAAAAATAAAAACCAGATTGCTTTTCTTTCTCCTCTATTTACAGAGAGGAAGGAAATTTCTTACCAACAGTAAAAGAAGAGGAGGAAACAGTTGTGGATTCCTCTGAGTCCCAGGATACTGCTCACAGAAAGTGAGTTGATTTAATGGCAGTAACTTAAACACAGAGCAGAAAGCTTGCTCTTTCATGAGTGAGGAAAGCTGTAGCCATCTACCTCGGTAGCTTCATGACTGACAGAGTCTGTGCAGCGCCTCGATCCAGGGGACTCGTTTTCCAGGAAGGAAACCAGGGTCTGAGCTGTCAAGGCCCACGGGTTTCCGACCCTGAGTTTCACGTGGCTTGGGGCTTGCTCTCTGGAGACGACGTTCAGCTTGATCCTCGGTGCTTCAGCAGGTCTCCTCCACGTGTTAGGGTTCCCGGACCCACATCACGTGCTTTCATCCCCACGTTCCCGACTCGGCAGTCACAAGGCCATGAGCACTGTGATGTCTAAATCCCAGGAAAATGGTGGCCCTTTTGGGTCAGGTCCCAGGCTGGTCCAATGAGTCAATTTACATGTTTTATTTTAAAAACCAGGTTGCTTTTCTTTCTCCTCTATTTACAGAGAAGAGGGAAATTTCTGACCAACAGAAAAAGAAGAGAAGGAAACAGTCGTGGATTCCTCTGAGTCCCAGGATACTGCTCCCAGGAAGTGAGTTGATTTAATGGCAGTAACTGTAGCACAGAACAGAAAGCTTTCTCTAAACCCCAGGGTGGTTCACAAACATGTTCCCTTCTGCAGAGCAGCAGCCCCGGTGGTGGGCCAGCTCGGTCCCCGAGGCTGCCGGGCTCCTCCGTGCAGCAGGGCTTCCCTGACGCGGGCCTGAGCCCCAGGAGCGGGGCCTTCAGAGTGTCCTGTCCCAGCCCAGCCTTGAGGTCATATCACCATGAATCCTGCAAGGCCTCGCTGTTGGCATCACAGAAGCACAGAATTTCCCACCTTCCGCCCGACCCTTCGGTTGACAGGGAAATGAGGCGTCGATGAGGAAATGAGTTTGGGAGAGCACAGTGCTGTTCTGTGGCAGGGCCAGGACTAGAACCACACGTGGTTCTTCTTGTTCTATTAGAATGCCTCCATTTCCGGTTAGCTGCAGTGTATTACCCTTTAAATTCACTGTTTTCATTTTTATTTTTTTTTAACCTCACTTGAGTATATTTTTTCCATTGATATTTGGAGAGAGTAGAAGGGAAGTGGGGGCGGGGGAGAGAAACATCCATGTGAGAGACACATGGATTGGTTGCCGTCCTGTACGCACCGGCCAGGGCCAGGGATGATCCTGATTGCTGTATTTGAAGTTCCGTTTCCCGAGAGGCTAGTGTGAGTTTCTGCCACAATGAACGCTTCTACCATCTCTCGGTCTGTGTGAATTCACTGCAAATTGTGTTCTACCCCCTGAGCCCCCACATACAAAGATCATGGTGCTGGCGAAGAGCTCCATCCTTCTGATCCCCAAATTAATAGCCACTTGCGCGGATGGAGGGACAGTGAGGGTTGGCAGAGTCCTAAGC
>NW_006283763.1:0-436 GCF_000327345.1 Myotis davidii | reverse complement strand
CAGAACCTCAACAAATTGAGATAATGCTCCGGACAATGGTGGGTTACATCTATATTTGGCTGTGTGCTTTCCTGATGTGCTGCCTTGGGGATTAAAGTCCAAATTCTTACATACACTTGTTTATATGGTAACTAGTGGTCCGGTGCAACAATTCGTGCACACTGAAGGAAGAAGAAATATTTTAATGTCGCTATTCTCCTTTTCTCTATAATAGAAGTGTCAACCAAATTCACAATTGACAATGACAGATTGAAACATGTGTGCAATTGGTACCAGTGAGAGCTTTATATGTATCGCACATGCATGAGTCAACATTTATTTTTAAATTTCCAGTGCATGTCATATGTGCTGGCTGGTCAGTTGGATGGTTGGACTGACATACAGTCGGTTGGTCACTTAGCCTTTTATATAGAGAGAGGTCGGAGGATGAGTTATT
>NW_006283762.1:0-506 GCF_000327345.1 Myotis davidii | reverse complement strand
GAGCCACAAACTGACTCTTAGCTAAATACAAATCAAGGCAGTCTGGGACACAAATACAGTCTGCTTTAAAATCAGGACTGTGGTTTACAACACGGAGGAACAGTGTATCACAGGGAAATTCAACACCCTCCTGAATACCTGGCAGAACTAAGGCGAGCCAGACTGACGAGTAGAAGAACCGAAGGATCTTCACTACTGCAATTTTTTTTTCTTCTTTTTTCTTTTTTTTTTTTTCTTCTTTTTCCATCACCTGATTTTACCCTTTTAATTACTACATTCTTATTTTTAACCAGTATTATTACTGCTACGATTTTACCATTTTTGAAAGTGCCATTTTATTTTCTCTTTATTTTATCTTGGGATTAGTGTTCTCCATTCTATTTTCATCGTTCCTTTAGCATCAATTTTCCCTACCTCAATTTTACCTCTATGCTAAAACTCCTTCCCTAACTTTTCCCCTTTTGTTGTCTTGTTTCCTCTTACCCTATTCCTGCTTTAGATTTTCC
>NW_006283761.1:21447-26512 GCF_000327345.1 Myotis davidii | reverse complement strand
CAAGATGCAAGGTGGGGCCAGCAGGATTCCAGAGGGTGGGATGAACTATATCCCAGAGGGCAGGGTAGATGCTTTTGTCCAATCTGCTGTTGAGAGGGGCCTTTGCCTCTCAGGAAAAATGGCTGTTGTGTTTTTGGGTGGGAGAGACCGAGCACAGGTATTTTGGCAGCTGCTCTCCCATGTCTCTCCTCAATGACTCTCACCCCAGACTCTCCTCAGGTGACTCTAGTCCACATCACATCACCCTTCCTCCACTGAAGCCCAGAGTGAATGGCTGCAAAAGAAAATCCCGTGTCTGGCCCTTTAAAAGAAAAAGTGGCGTTGACTGGCAGGCTCTGTATTTCCCTGGCCAGTGGAGGCCCCATGGTAGCATTTCACCTCTGGATGCTATGTGAGTGGCTGTTCCCACCTCTGGTGCTCCAGGATGGGGATCAGAGCCTGGGGTTCAGGCCTCATTCTTCTCAGGGGGAAACCCCCCACTCTACTCTCCAAAGCCCTCAACCTCCCCACTCTCCTTCCCCCACCACACACCCTTTCCACTCAACTCCCCCCGCACCCCCCAACCCCACACACACAGCTCCAACCTCCTCCACCACAGGGGGACATACCTCCGCACCCTTGACCTGCTGCTTGTGGGAGCAGGGGCAGCCCTGTTGTGACTCTGCCCTTCCTGGCAGTCTCCAGGTGGTTTCTGCTCGTCCTTGTTCAAAAGTCTTTTTAGCTAGTCTTTATTTGGAAATTCAAGGTGAATGCTGCCCAGTTTAGTTTTATTTCTAGTTTGGTTCTGGGAGGAGGTATGAGAAAGATCCACCTACTATGCCACCATCTTGAAACTCCTCTCTTGAGCTCTTATCAATCATTTGGCTCTGTTTGGTGGCATAATATTTGGACTTATTTTAGTGTCACATATCAACATTTTCCCGATCCATAAATTGTACTGGACACACAAGTGTTTCCCTGCCTAAGCCTCCATTCCCTTCATTCTATGGCCTCCTCCTGCCTTAATTTTTTCCAGTAGGTAAGAAACAGGATCATGTAAACTTAAGGAGGGTCCAGAGGAGACAGCAAAGTCTCTATCAGGAATGGGATATTGGGCTAGCGCATGAAGTCATTAGTACTTACCTGACTTTTACCTTCAAGATGATCACAGGCTAGTAGAGGAGACAGATTTCAAAGGGAATAGTTCCCACGTAGTTAGTTCAATGTCATAATAGATTTTATATAAAAAAAAAAACAACAGGAAGGAAAGAGTAACTTTTGGACTAAAAGCTCCATGAGGGCAAGGGTCCTATCTATCTATTGTGAACAATGCCTAAAATATAACATTAGTTAATGTACTAGAGGCCCTTTGCATGGATCCGTGCACCAGTGAGCCCCTTGGCCTGGCCTGTGTCCTCTCGCAATCCAGGACCCCTCAGCGGATGTTGGAGAGCTGGTTTTGGCCTGATCCCTGCTTCCAGTATGAGGAACCTCACTGGTGTACGCGATCAGGACCGTGGGAGGGCTCCAGGGTGTGTCTGACCTGTCTCGCCCAGTCCTGATTGGCCGAACCCCAGGAGAAAGCTAACCTACCCATCAGAGAGTCTTCCTCCTGGTGGTCAGTGCCCGGTCATAGTGACTGGCCTAATGGTTGAACAATGTTTGGACACTTAGAATATTAGGCTTTTATTATCTACACTAATAAAAGACAAAGATGATAATGGAATGGACCTTTGCTACGCCCTAAGCCACACAAACCAGCCAATCAGAGCGACTATATACAAATTAACCCAACCAAGATGGCAGCTGGAAGCCACAGAGCTGGAGCAAGCAGGAGGCTTGGTTGCCCCAGCAATGGAGGAAACCAAGCTTCCCTCCTGCCTTGGACGGCTGTGGCCTCTGCAAAAGGCAACAAAGTTTCAAGTATAGAAGCTAAATAAAACCCAGATACCAGCTTCCAGCTACCCTCCACTGGAGGTTGGGTGGCTGGGGCCTGTGGCCAGCCTGCAAACAGCCATCAGCCCCTCACCCAGCATGGCCATACCCTCATGGCGTGAGGATCGCTGCTGGGGGGTTTGGAGAGCCTGCAACAGCCATCAGCCCCTCACCTCGGCTGGTCACAGCCTCATGGGGTGAGGGACCTGGCTGGGGGGCTTGGCCAGTCTGCAAACAGCCATCCCCTCATGGGGTGAGGTTCCCCGCTGTGGGGCTTGGCCAGCCTACAAGCTGCCATCAGCCACTCACCTAGACTGGCCAGGCCCCCCAGCAGGACCCCCCAAACCTGAAGGGGGTGTGGCCAGCCTAAAAACGGCCCTCAGCCACTCACCCAGGCTCGCCAGGCACCCCAGGGGGGACCCCCACCCTGAAGGGGCTGTGGCCAGCCTGAAAACAGCCATCAGTCCCTCACCTAGGCTGGCCAGGCACTTGTATATAATAAAATGGTAATATGAAAATTGACCCTAACAGAAGATAGACTGGGAATGCTGGTCACTATGACACACACTGACCACCAGGGGGCAGATGCTCAATGCAGGAGCTGCCCCATGGTGGTCAGTGCGCTCCCACAGGGGGAGCTCTGCTCAGCCACAAGCCAGGCTGACGGCTGCCAGTATAGCAGTGGTGGTGGAGGCCTCTCCCACCTCCTCAGCAGTGCTAAGGATGTCCGACTGCAGCTTAGGCCTGCTTCCCGCTGGGAAGTGGACGTGCCCCGAGGGCTCCCGGGCTGCCAGAGGGATGTCTGATTGCCAGCTTAGGTCCAATCCTCCAGGGAGCAGGCCTAAACCAGGAGGAGGTCATCCCCCGAGGGGTCCCAGGCTGCTAGAGGGCACAGGCCGGGCTGAGGGATCGTCCTGAGTGCACAAATTTTTGTGCACCGGGCCTCTAGTATAGGATATTTGTTTAATTGAATGGATTCATTCATATCAAGTATATCCAATAGTTTGATTGATTCATTCAATTATTTAATCATTCACTTAGTCCTTTATTCACTACTTAAATATTTGTAGGTAATAAGGCAATTTTTCCCATTGAATTTAAATGTAAAATTATCCTTAAATAACATTAGGAAGAATTTTGATTGAATATAAATGAGAGTTATGACCTTGAGCAGGCTCTGTGCTGGTTCCTCTCAAGGTACATAGTATCATTCTCCATGGGCAGAAAAGAAAATTGAAGTTTATAGAGCTGAATTAACTTGCTCAGTTTATATAATGGGATTCAAACCCAGGTCTGTTTGCCTGACTCCAAAGCCTATGATCATTGCTTATCCAACACTGCCTTTGTTTGAAGATGCAGATCCTTAATGACAGACCCTGGGGAGTGAATGTAGTTGGATTTAGGGCTGGAGCTGGTGGAAGTTAAGCTGTCTGATCCCTGATGGAATGGCCAAACACCTAAGAGGTTGTGATGAGTGTCATTTGATTCTAGCTGGTGTTAGGGAGCAATCCTCACCTGAGGATATTTTTCCATTGATTTTTTTTTAGAGAGAGTGGAAGGGAGGGCGAGAGACACAGAGAGAAACATCGATGTGAGAAAGACACATCAATTAGTTACCTAGCGGGTCAGTGATCAAGCAACCAAGGTATATGCCCTTGACCAGAATCCAACCTGGAACCCTTCAGTCCTCAGGCCAATGCTCTACCCACTGAGCCAAACTGGCTAGGGCAGGGAGCAAGATTTTTATCCATAAAACATAGCAGGGCCTGACAAGGTCCCAGGCAGTAATGATACTGGTGCAAGACAGCAACAGGATGTGAAATAGGACCAGAGCTTGTGAGGTGGGGGAGGTAGTGGTGAGAGACAGGGTGGACTTATCCACCAGGAGAGAAAACTTGGAGGTTTGAGTATTGAAACCAGGCCAAGTAGTCTGGATTCAGGAAACTAAGTTGTTTAATAAACTGCACTGAATGTTGTTTAGTAGGGCATATCTTTCATCTCATCCTTTTGCTGATATATTAACAACATAGCTGTAGTGTGGTACAGTATAAAGAATCTTAAAACATGTGGCCACTTTCTCCCTACTTGCCAGTTTGAATGTTTTGTCCAATGGATTCATCTCCATGAATTTTTTCCCTAATTTTAAATGTGGGAGATTTAAAATTTTTTATTATGTGACATTGGTTAAGAAGACCATATAGACTTCAACTGTACATTTCTATGATACCAGATCTACATATTGCCCTGTGTGACACTACCCAGTGTCAAACCATCTCTCATCATTGTGGGAGTATTATCATTTGCCTCAGGGTGCTGTTGTGAAGATCATGTGAAAGTTTCTGAAATACATTATTTGGATGGGGAGGCTCTGTAACCCTTAAAGAGTTATTCTTATGAATTATGTCTATTGTTAACAATCCAACAATGCTACTTCTGGGTATATATTCCAAGAAAAGGAAAACAAGATCTCAAAAATATATCAGCACCCCCATGTTCATTGTACCATATTCAGAATAGTTAAGAAATGAAAACAACCTAAGTGGATGTCATTGGATAAATGGATAAGAAAACGTGATATAAGAGGAAGGAATACTTCCAAGCTCTTTCTATGAAGCCAGTATTACACTAATCCCCAAACCAGATAAAGACACTACAAAGAAAGAGAATTATAAACATAGATGCTAAAATCCTCAACAAAATTCTAGCAAATTGGAGCCATCATCCTATCTAATAAGAGAGAAACATGGTAATTAGCCATACGTCCGCTACCCTTCCCATTGGCTAATCAGGGCGATATGCAAATTAACTGCCAGCCAAGATGGCGGCCGGCAGCCAGGCAGCTTGAAGAGAACATGAGGCTTGCTTGCTTCAGTGAGGGAAGACTCCAACGTTCCCCGCCTGCTGCTGCAGGCCTCTGAGCTGCAAGCAACTATGTAACAAATATAGAAGTTAAACAAAACCCCAGAAACCTGCCGGGCTTCAGCCAGCAGGATCGCAGCATTATAAGCAAAGGCCAGAAACCTACTTTCAGTAGCAGAGGCCTAAGAGCTGGAGCCAAGCCTCAAAGCTAAAGCTGGCCCAGAATAAAAAAAAAAGAAAAAAAGGAGCGGTTGGGAGCTTCCGTCACCTGCCAGCCTGAAAACAGCACTCA
>NW_006283761.1:15542-19442 GCF_000327345.1 Myotis davidii | reverse complement strand
AAGCTTCTGCAGCGCAAAAGAAACCATCAACAAAACAACAAGAAAGCCCACTGCATGGGAGAACATATTTGCCAATGTTATCACCAATCAGGATTTAATCTCCAACATTTATAAGGAACTCATACAACTTAACAAAAGGAAGATAAACAACCCAATCAAAAACTGGACAACGGACCTAAATAGACACTTTTAGAAAGAAGACAGAAGAAAGGCCAAGAGACATTTGAAAAAACACTCAAAGTCACTAATCATCTGAGAGATGCAAATCAAAATGACAATGAAATACCATCTCACACTTGTCAGAATGGCTATCATCAACACTTATTATTTGTTGCCTTTTTGATAATAGCATTCTGACAGGAGTGAGGTGATGCCTCCTTGTGGTTTTGATTTACATTTCTCTGATTATTCGTGAGCTTTAGCATTTTTTTTTAAATGTCTGTTGGCCACCCATACATCTTCTTTGGAGAAATGTCTATGTAGGTCCTCTGCCCATTTTAAAATTAGATTGTTTTTTAAAAAATTATTTTTATTGATTTCAGAGAGGCAGGGAGAGGAAAAGAGAGAGATGTAAACATCTATGATAAGAGAGAATCATTAATTGGCTGCCTCCTGCATACCCCCCAATGGGGATCCAGCCCAAAACCCGAGCAAGTGCCCTGACCTGGAATGGAACCTTAACCTCCTAGTTCATAGGTTGACAGTCAACCACTGAGATACACCAGCTGGGAAGATTTTTTTTTTGTTGTTGTTGTTGTTTTGTTTTTTTTGATGTTGAGTCTATGAGTACTTTATGTATTTTGGATATTAACCCTTACTGGATATATCAACCGCAAATATGTTTTCTTATTCAGTAGATTACCTTTCGGTCTTGTTGATGGTTTTCTTCACTGCACAACAGCTTTCCCAACACTATTTAGTGAAGAGATTGTCTTTTCCCCATTGTAAAAATAAATAGTGCCTATCACATATTTAGTTTGCAATAAATAAGAGTTACATTAGCTCCCCCTTATCCATGGTTTTGCTTTACACAGTTTCAGTTTTGGTGTATGGCAGTGATGGCTAACCTGTGACACGTGTGTCAGAGGTGACACACGAACTCATTTTCTTGATTGATTTTTCTTTGTTAAATGGCATTTACATACATAAAATAAATATCAAAAATATAAATCTTTGTTTTACTATGGTTGCAAATATCAAAAAATTTCTATATGTGACATGGCACCAGAGTTAAGTTAGGATTTTTCAAAATGCTGACACGCCCAGCTCAAAAGGTTCGCCATCACTGGTGTATGGGATGACGCTCCAACCAACCAAGCCACCTGGCCAGGGCTTATAACCAATGTTTTGAACTCTTTATCTACACTGCTTGTCTCCGTTTCATTTAGTTCTTTTTCTGGGGCGCTCAGAGTTGTGCCTGAAGAAGATATGGGTTACAGGGAGTTTTGAAGGCAAGCCACAGTGCTGGTGTGGGTCTGGGATTTGGGATGTACTGAAATGGCCTTGATAAGCAGCTAGAGTATCTGGATTGTGTTGCTGCCTGTGCAGTCAAGGTGGACATGGAGTGCAACACATCATACTTTCAGTGTCTGACAGATAATTTCTGGAGCAGTGATGGAGGCAAGGCTAGAAATAAAAAAACTATAATATCCAAGATAAAGAATTTTTTACAGGCTTGTGGCAGACTGGACACAAGGATCACTGATCAGTCAATAGAAGTGCAAGGAGGAAAATGAATGAAAAAACCCAACTAAATTAAACAAAACATCTGGAGATGTGAAACAGTTTTTTAAAAATTCTAACAGGCATATGTAATTAGAACCCCAAAGCGGGCAGGGAGGGAGGTGGCATTTTAACCGATTTGAGATATAATTTGCATACAATTCACCCTTTAAAAGTGTATAATTCAGTGCATTATATTCTATACTTAGAGTTGTGTATTTAGAATCTCTTCATTACATCAAACAGAAATTCACTTTAGCCATCACCCCCTATATTAGTCAGGTTTTTCCAGATAATTAACTTTCGTGGCTGTTGTGAGGACTGGCAAGTCTGAAATTTTCAGATCTCACCACAACCTGAAACTTCCAGAAGGTAATTGTAAAATCCAGAGTAGATATTTCAGTATTAAGTCTGAAGGCAGCCTGAATGTAGAATTCCTTCCTCTTTGAGGAATCTCAGTGTTTTTAAGACCTTTGATTGACTGGATGAGGTCCACCCACATTAGAGATAGTAATCTAATGTAATCAAAGTCTCTTGATTTAAATGTTAATCACATGTAAAAGGTACCTTCACAGATACACCTAGACTGATGTTCATAATCACTCACCCTGAACCAGTGTTTCAAGAAACTGGACACTATCAGTCATAGGTTCAGGGTGACTGATTATGAACACCTCACACTGCACCAGCATGTTCCCCTCTCCCTATAAATGTCCAGCTCCTGGGCTCTGCTGTCCAAGACCTTCTTCCAGGAGATGAGATCTTAAAAGTTTTAGGAAATCAAGGAAAATATAAGCTCCAAAGTCACCTAAATAAATAAATAAATAAATAAATGAGCAAACAAGGCCTAAGATAGGGGGGGAGACATATACTGGGAATGGGACAGATGTGAAGAGGGAATACAGACAGAAAATGCAATACCAGAGACAGAGAGAACAAGTGTTTGAGGAGGATGAAGAAGGAATAGATCTTTACTGTGATCTCTCTCTTTTTTTAAAGATCATTTAAATTAGTTTTATTTTGAGATGGGCAGTGGTGGGTATAATGCTATTTAGTCATCAATAATAATCAGTAGCACATTTGTGGTATCACAAACTCAAGATTGAGAGAGAGATTTTGCTTACCTTGAATTTACATCATTTCAGCTTTCTCTTTATAATTCTGCAGTGGTGCTCAGATACACCACACTTTCTCAGTGTATTGCTAAACTAGTATTTATTAATAACTCTGTAAGAGCAGAAGGTATGGGGTTCAAAGACCTGGGTTGTAGTCCCAGCTCTGTCTCCTACCTGTCTTATCATCTTTCTGTTATAATTTTCTTTTCTTTTTTTTTTTTTTTAGTCTTTACTATGAACTTGCAACAGTTTCTTCAGTTCCCCAGAATAGAGCAGCATGAGTGTATGACTAATGTCAAATGAGACACATATGATAGGAGTGGGATTGGCAGGAGAAAAATGAAATGATTTTTTCTTTACTTCCCAAATTCAATGGTATAAAAAATTAGAATAACTAATCTTACACATTTCCATATGGACAGAAACTCAGTCTCAGAGTTTCCTCCAGTAATTCCTGGGAAACATGAAAATCAAAAGGAAAAGAATATATTACCTTCTATAGAGTCTTCAAGAAGAGTGCAGGCCTAGTATTTCATTTACTTATCAGCTAATAAGTTAGCCAGTTACTGTTCCCTGGATACCAACAGAAGAAACAAGACTGCTGGATCAGACACAAAGGATTTTATTACTTATGCCAAACTAGTAACCACAAGTTCATGTTCATTTGCATGCATCTCCCATGTCTTTACTCACAGGGATAACTCAAAGAGCCCTTAACGGATTTCTTCTCTCTCTCTCTCTCTCCTTCCTTCTTTCTTTTTTTCCATAAAAAGAGGTTTTTATTGCCTTTGATTCACAGTTGGTATGTCACATTATCTCGTGGTCCCAGGGCTCCTGAGTAGGCAGGTCCCAGGGAGGACATCCTGCTGTACCAGCCATGACAACATATGCAGTCCTTGGAGGGAGAGATGGGACAAGTACAGAAGGAGTGAGGTTCTTGCTTTGCCTCAACCGCTCAGAACTCCATAGTCCTATCTGGCCCTCAGTGTCCTCACTGGGGCCTGGGAGGGGTTTGGGGAAATCTATTCCCTCACAAGGCCTAAATTATCTGGGGACTGTGGTC
>NW_006283761.1:12917-14534 GCF_000327345.1 Myotis davidii | reverse complement strand
TATTTTATTTCTCAGGGTTGCTTACTGCAAACTCAACCTTGAAAATTGATCCAAGTAAAGAGAATTCTGGGCATTGCTTCTTGGCATACTTAGCAAGAATGTGCAAGGCAGAGCTGGGACTAGTGTAGACAAGTGAAGCGCCCAGAATGCACGATTTAAGGCGGCATTTACTCTCAGTGTCATGTAGGAACAGGGGCAACATTTTTACAATTTGAATTTGCGTCTCCCTCCAATTTTGTGTCTTAGTTCACCCTAGTCCTGGGACTGGTGCCTGGACACTCAGGACCCCTGACACCCTGCCTCTCCCAGCCCAGGGCTCTAAAGGCAGGCAGATCTTTAACAGGGTCATAGAAGATTAAGGAAAATTCTCATCTGTAGAAAGAGAGTAATAGACAGACTTCAGCTAGAATGAAGTAACTGTGACTAGATGTGCCCTCCTGGAATAAATAATTGAAAATTCAGACAAAATATATTTAAAAAACTGTTTCAGACATAGCCAGCACAGGGTTGTGATCCTGAAGCAAAAAGAAACAACACAATTTTTCCAACCTACTGTGTTGAGACTATTTCTAGACTGTATAGCAAAGAGGAGAATCCCACGGGCAGAGCTGCCTTAATAAGATGAAGAGACAGAGATCAGAGTTCAAGGAGGTGGAGATGATTAGAATTTTTGGAGCAGAATACCAGAGAAGAAGAAGCTAGGAGAGAGAGAGAGAGAGAGAGAGAGAGAGAGAGAGAGAGAGAGAGAGAGAGATCCAGAAATCTACACAGGGATTCTCAAACTGGGTGCTGAATACTGTGCTGTATATAAGATCAGACAAAGTATTTACTGATGGGAACTATACTAGTAAGCAGGACAATTCTCAGAACTAGTCCCAACTAGTCATAGTGGAGATACCTTGTGTTTTGTTTTGTTTTGTTTTGGTAGAGAGCCCAGAAAGATTATGACAGGAAAAGGACTAAACTAGTTTTAACAGTAAAGGCTTTGACAATCAAAAGCCAAGAGAATTTGTTACTAGTATTCGCACACAACAGGAAATGTTAAAAGTTTTTTTTAAGGTAGAATGGCAACGATACCAGATGGAATTGTGAACCTACACAAAGGAATAAAGAATACTGGAAATGGCAGTGTGAGCACATTTTAAAAAGCATTTTTTTCCTTGTTTTTAAATGTCTTTAAAAGGTAATTGGCTGTTTAAAGGAGGAATAATAAAAATACATATATAACATATAGAAGTAAAATGTATGACAAAAATAGCACAAAGAATAGGGGAATTAAAGCATCTTTTTGTGACATTCTTATGCTACTCATAAAGTATTACAATATTGTTTCAAGGTAGAATGAGACAAGTTGGAGATGCATATTGTAAAACCCAGAATAATCAATAAAGAAATGAAAAAAAGAGGTATAATTAATAGGCTAAGTGGTTGAGCATTGACCCATGAACCAGGAGATCATGGTTCCATTCCTGGTCAGGCCACATGGCCGGGTGGCAGGCTCGATCCTAGTGGGTGGGCATGCAGGAGGCAGATGTTTCTCTCTGATTGATGTTTCTCTCTCTCTCTCCCTCTCCCATCCTCTTTTGGAAATTAATAAAAACATATTAAAAAAACACA
>NW_006283761.1:10518-12877 GCF_000327345.1 Myotis davidii | reverse complement strand
AAAGAGATGAGGTAGATTAACACACCAAAAGAGTTTGCAAGCACACCATGCAAATCCTGTATTGAGCAGTGGTCCTGTTTTTCTCTGTCCCATCAATCCTTTTTTCTGATGTGTGGTTTTAAAGGCTAAAGTGATCTTGAACAAGGGGGCTCTGTAATGTGTTATCTGGGGCCAACACACATACTTGTGGAGAAAGCATACCTAGCATAGTTGTCGCTCTTTGTTGGCCTAAGGAACAGCTATAAATTTCACACTTATTTTTTTGAAATATGGTTTTATTGATTTTAGAGTGAAAGAGGGGCTGGGAGAGGGAGAAAGAGAGACAGACATCAATGAGAGAGATCCATGAATCAGCTGCCTCCTACATGCCTCTTACTGGGGATTGAGCCTCCAGCTCAGGCATATGCCCAGACCTGAAACTGAACCAATGCATCTCGGTGCATGGGACCATGCTCAACCAACTGAGCCACACTAGCCAGAGGAACCTTATTTCCTGGGGAAGAGACATATGATTCCAAAATGAGTATTACTTATCGGTGGTCAATTAAAGACTTCATAAAGGAATTCTTCATGTGCCTCATGCATATTTAGTATATCATGAATATTTGGTCTTCCCATCGCTTTTCTACTCTTTTCTATCTTCCTCCTCCTTATCCTACAGCATTAATAATAAAGATGATAATAATAATAATAATAATTGCCTTTCATTTAATGACTTTGTATTGGTATAAAGCAAGGATGCTTTATATAAATATATATCTTTTAATCCACACAGAAGTTCTATAAGTGAAGTTTATTTTCCATATTTTATGGTTGAGGTATTAGCGTCTCATTGATGTGACTTCCTCTGAGTAGAGCCTTTGCTGATTTGGGTCTTGTTCCTAAGCAGAAAGGCGAAGGACAGACACCTCTGAGAAGGGATGATTGTATTCTGAAAAACACACACACAACAAAAAACAAAAAAACCTCTTTACCTGGTTTTGTGCCGGTTTTTGAGACTGTTGTTTAAATAAAGCCCAGTGATGATGGAAGTCAGCAGTACCAGAACTGCCAGAACTATACCCATTATGATGATTGTTGTACTGTCGGGCTCAGCAGCTGAAATACAGAAGTCCACTATCAATTTCCCTGAAGATAGTTATTCCCACATTCACTTCCTGCTCAGTGAATCCCCAATCATGTTCACTCTAAGAGGAATACATTGTATACCCTCCATCTATTTCCATTTTCCTTTCAAAGTATGGCTAATTAGTAAGTTCATGCCTCCATTCAAATATTATCTTACTCAGCTTACATGTTCAGAAAATAAAAGTAAGCAAATAAATTCATTTCTTCCATGGAAGAGTATCAATGTAATAATATGCAACACAATTGAGAGTGTTGAGCAAAGAGTAGGTCAGGGAGGTAACCCATGGGGTGTATTCAAGGTTGAAGCTGGAAGCCTGGGACAGCATGAAGGAATCAAGGGACTGGAGGTCTCTATGTGGCTGACATTCCTGTGTAAAAAGAGATAAAGTATAAGCTGGAAGAATTTGAAGTTGTGCTAAAACAGTGAGATATTGGTGTTTAATGTTTTAGAACTGAAACATGTTCACTTTTGGGTCAAGTTCACGGTCTGACATAGGCAATTGAAATGAAGGGTTCTCTGTACTGTCTCTATTCCCGGAACACTTGTTGCCTTTCCCTTTACCATCCTTATTGGACAATTTCTTTAAAAAATATTTTTATTGATTTCAGAGAGAAAGGGACAGGGAGAGATAGAAATATCAATGATGAGAGTCATTGATTGGCTATTTCCTGCACCCCCCCCACTGGAGATGAAGCCTACAACCTGGTGAAATTATGGCCTCCTGGCTCATAGGTTCATGCTCAAATACTGAGGCACACCGGCTGGGCCTTACTGGACAACTTCTACTTACTCTTCAGTCAGCAGGTGCAATATTAACTCAGAGAAGCAGATGTTGAGAAAAAGTGCCTAAAACACAGAATTAAGGCAGAAACAAATTCATGTCTCTTTAATATCACGCAAAAACATTACCTAGTAAAGTTATCAAAGCTATTCTGGAAGACTATACTAGCCTCCCTGACTTAAGAAACTTGTGGAAATAAGTGGACCAGGAAAATACAATGCATGCTATAGTGAATAAAATGATAAGACTGGCATAGCAACAGTGGAAAGATTACATATGGAAAAAGATAATCATGATTTACTAGAAAAATTCAGCCATAGAATGGATAAATATTGTAGCCAAAGATTTTCCATAAATTTAAAATCTATTAATGAATAGTAGCCTCTCTGAAGGAATATCACAAAGCAGAAATACAAAAATTTAAGAAAAATATGGCAAGACAACAGGAT
>NW_006283761.1:4030-10338 GCF_000327345.1 Myotis davidii | reverse complement strand
CTGTATCTAGGCTCATAGTATTTTTTCAATAGATCATCTAGACAGAAGGAGAATGCAGCAAGGTTTAGGGGAGCCTGGGCCGGATGGCACAGTTGGTTGGTACTTCGTTCAGTACACCAAAGGGTTGTGGGTTTGGTTCCCAGTCAGGTCACATACCTAGGTTGCGGGTTCAAACTTGCGGTTGGGTGTGTATGGATGGCAACTAATTTATGTTTCTTATTCATATTGATGTTTCCCTCTCTGTCTCTCTAAAAATCAATAAATGTATCATATCCTTGGGTAAGGCTTTAAGAAAATAGGCTGAGGAGAAACATCTAAGCAGCACGAGAGACTGGCCTATTGGAGGGCTAGTAAAGAAAAAGTCTGAAAGTGTTTTTTGGTGAAGAGTGTTATGGTTTGCATGTTTATGTCCCCTCAAAATTCATATGTTGAATCCCAATGCCCAATGTGAGGTCCTGAGCTCATGAATGGGATTAGTGTCCTTCTAAAAGAGAACACCCTGCAACCCCCTCATGTTCCCTATCCCTTCTACCATGTGAAGACACATGGAGCGGTTGGCTGTCACAACCTGGAAGAGGGCTTTTTACAAGAACCTGACTGTGCTGATGCCCTGATATTGAACATCCAGCCTCCAGAACTGTGAGAAGTAAATTTTTGTTGTTTATAAGCCATACAGCCTGTGGTAATTTGTTATACCAGCCTGAATGGACTAAGATAAGAAGGTCCTATTCCATGGAGAGGTTAAATAGGTGAAGACTGGAAAATTGAAAGGAAAGGATGGGAAAAGGTAGAAAACAGGAGGGAAGTTGGTTTCTGTCACCGAGACTGGTGTGGGTGTGATGAAAACAGCAGAACCAAGTTTATGTGCTTATAGCTGCCACCACCATGGAGTGTGAGCATCAAGCCCATTTTGTGGCCACAGTGAAGGGAGAGAGAAAACTGACCTGTTGTGAACAATTGTTCTTCCTTTTTCTGATTCAGAACTGGGTTCCAGACAGAACATGTCAGATTCTTCTGAGAAGTTTCTCTGAGGAGCAGTGATGTTGTTACATGGAACAAGCCGGCTTTGTCCTGGGTGTGAGTCTGCCTCACTGTGCAGAACAGGGAACTGAGGCTCTGAGGAAGTTTTTGCAACAAAGGATGGGACTTAGACTCCTGGGTGAGAGAGAAGTCCAACACAATCCAAAACAAATGGCCCCTATTTCCTGACTTCCACTATGCATCTCTTTATTATCTTTTATTTAGACCCAAGCAGTGATATATGGGATAATGGGGTGATTAGAAGTAGTTGCCATCTCCCTTTCTCCTATGACTTCTTTATATTTCCCAGAAAAATTGGATCAGAAGAAGGAGCCCATCCCAGAATAAACTCACCCTTGTGGGGTGTCAGGACAATAAATGTGGGCCATTACCTGCCACTTTCAGCTCAATCACTGTATCATTGTAGAAGGAGCCATTTTTGAATGCACAGCAATACTGCCCATTGTCAGAGGGTTGGACATTGAGGATTCTCAGCACCACTATCCCCTTAGGCATGACATTTTTCACAAGCTCTGTCCTCCCTAAATACTCCACCATAGCTTCCTCAGGCTTGTCCCTCCCATTCTCGTACAGGTGTACCACATGGGAGGGTAGGGATCTGGTCCATCTTATTTCCATATTTTTAACATTTTGAGGAGGCAAGAGGAAGCAGGGCAGCTCAGCTTCACCACCCAGGATGGCCACCAAAGGTTCATGGGGCCCCTGGACTTGGAATGCTCCTAAAAATAGAACAGAGATGGAGTCAGGGTGGGTTGGGGCAGGATTTGGGCAGATAAAGTGGGATTGACTGCATATACATTTGGCTGTTTCCTTATAACCAACTCTTGGGGATAAGATCTGAAAGTGGATAGTTGCTGGTTCATGGGGATCTCTTTTCTGAGCTTAACATGCACACAGAGCTATGAGGATGCAGAAGATGTTAGACATAGGAGGTCTAGACTGGCTAAAATGAGACAAGCAAACAACTTAGGGCAAAAACTTTGAGGACACACTCACTTGGGGGTCCAAGTGCACACTCCACACAATCCTGAGAGCGAGTGGCTCTTTAAAATTTGGGCCCTAGGCTCCTCACTTAACTCACCCTGTGGGGAGGGATCTGAGGAATGTGATGGCAGGAGATGGATAATAGACATGTTAATCCCTTCAGGTCAGGTGCTGACCTTGTCCATAGAACGGAGGGATCACATAGGAACTCTGATGGCTCTGGATGGAGAGTTGGATACTGTTGAGAAAGAATCCGATGCAGCTCAGTGGAAAAGATATTTGAGAATCATTAATAATGTTTGCCATGAGCATGGGATGAGAAAATTGGGGCATACAAGCTAATTTTTGCCAATATTATTCTACATTATCTTGAGGCTCTAAGAACTTATGCTTACCATATGGGCACTTTCATTTTCTCTCAATCTTTATCCCACCACATGCACATTTATACTTAGGCACACACACACACACACACACACACACACACACACACACACAGGCTTGGACCAGGAGATCAAGTAAAATGCCTAGTGTACACTTCCTGGTACTTAGTAAATGGAATAAAGTTACCTTTTTTACTTTTCCAGGATCTTATAACATTTGAATTTTTGTCAAACTTTTGCTTCCATCTTCCTGCTCTTTTTCTTTTCCTTTCCCTTACCTAACAGCGAATCAGAGACACATATAAGGATTCCTACCTGCATCCAATATGAGCATCTGGAAGGAGAGGTGGAGTGAGATGAGGCTGCCATGATAAATTGGGGAGACTCGCTGCTTCATCAGGTCACTGAGGCAGGGTGATCCCAAGGCTTTGTGCTGATGACGCATTGGAAAAGGAGGGAAACACTGAAATGAAGGGAGAGGAAAAAGAGATTCCTGAGACTTAAGTCAAGGGGCAGAGAAAGAAATGAACTCAGGAACCTGTCCCTTGGACAGGGAAGGGAACATCTCATCTATGGGAGTAAGGTGAGGAGCAGAGTAAGATTCTTGCTTTCTTTTTCTACAAGTTTGGGACTTTTGATTTTCAGGAATTTACAGGGCACTCGTGGCTCCAACTACCTTCTACATGCTAATGACTAACACCCAAATGTACATAATGTCTGGTGACCCAGTGACAGGACCCTGCTTCTATAAGGACCAGGAGGTAAGGGGCCCCTCTGCCTTGGACCAACTGAAAAGTTAGGTGGCTTCTATCATTTTCCACCCCACTACCTCCCCTGCCTGGCCAAGGCAGTCTTATGATACTCCATTCTAGTAGCAGTAGTGAGGAAAGGTTGGAACATGCATCAAGTACCACTAAATCCTGGAATTTGGTGGGCCTGACTGTAAAGTTTGCTGCCCAAAGCCTAGAGCTCAGAAATCTTGCTGCTCAAGATAGTCTACTCAGAGTTGGCTCAAAGAATGGGAGGAAGATGTTCCCAAAGTCATGCTTCCTTTAGGTGGAGGTAATACACTTTGTATGTGGGGTAATGGATCCTGAGTTGGTAGAGGCATGTGGTATATAATTGTGCAGGGTCTTAAGGAGCATGGAAGCAACTGTAGAGATGGAGTATATATTACCTCTCCATGGACTAGGCAGCACTTCTCAACCTTTTTAATGTCATGGCACACCGAGAACATGATGTTATTTTGGGGTACAATGTAATAAACTGAAAGAAAATTAGGCTATATGGGCTTCATGGGAAAAATTATTTTCTCTATATTATATAATTATAAGAATAAAGAAATAGAATTTATTAAGAAATATGTGCCCGGCCAGTGTGACTCAGTTGGTTAGGCCATCAATAAAAACATATGAAGAAATATGTTAAATATAAGTGTAGAAAGAATATCTCTAAAAAGCTTACATGTTTTTTTTTAAATTCTTTATTGTTTAAAGTATTGCATGTCTCCTTTCCCCCCCATTGATTTCTCCCTGGCAGTTCCCATCCCCTTGCCCATGCCCTCACCCCCCGACTATCTGTGTCCATGGGTTATGATTATATGCATGCATACAAGTCCTTTGTTGCTCTCTTACTCCCCCTCCCCCACCCAAACTCCCCTGACTTCCCTCATAGATTGGACAGTCTGTCGATGCTTCTATGTCTCTGGATCTATTTTTGTTCATTAGTTTATGTTGTTCATTATATTGCACAAATGAGTGAGATCATGTGATATTTATCTTTCTCTGACTGTCTTATTTGACTTAGCAAAATGCTCTCCAGGTCCATTCATACTGTTACAAATGGTAAGAGTTCATTCTTTTTTTACAGAAGCATAGTATTCCACTGTGTAGATGTACCACTGTTTTTTAATCCACTCATCTGCTGATGGGCACTTAGGCTGTTTCCAAATCTCAGCTATTGTAAATTGTGCTGCTGTGAGCATAGGGGTGCATATATCCTTTCTGATTGGTGTTTCTGATTTCTCAGGATATATTCCTAGAAATGGGATCACTGGGTCAAATGGGAGTTCCATTTTTAGTTTTTTTGAGGAAACTCCATACTGTCTTCCATAGTGGCTGCACCAGTCTGCATTCCCACCAGCAGTGCATGAAGGTTCCTTTTCCTCCACATCCTCACCAGCACTTGTTGTTTGTTGATTTGTTGATGATAACCATTCTGACAGGTGTGAGATGATATCACACTGTTGTTTTGATTTGCATCTCTCAGATGATTAGTGACTTTGAGCATGTTTTCATATGTCTCTTGGCCTTCTGTATGTCCTCTTTTGAAAAGTGTATAGGTCCTTTGCCCATTTTTTGATTGGGCTGTTTATTTTCCTTTTGTTAAGTTGTATGAGTTCCCTATAAATTTTGGAGATTAAACCCTTGTCAGATAGAACAGTGGCAAATATGTTCTCCCATGCAGTGGGCTTTCTTATTGTTGTGTTGATGGTTTCTTTTGCTGTGCAGAAGCTTTTTGTTTTGATGTAGTCCCATTTGTTTATTTTCTCCTTAGTTTCTATTGTCTGAGGAGCTGTATGGGTAAAGATATAGCTGTGAGAGATGTCTGCTATTTTGCTGCCTATGGATTCTTCTAATATTTTTATGGTTTCCTGCCTTACGTTTAAGTCTTTCATCTATTTTGAGTTTATTTTTGTGTATGGTGTAAGTTGGTGGTCTAGTTTCATTTTTTTGCATCTATCTGTCCAATTTTCCCAACACTATTTATTGAAGAGACTGTCTTGACTCCATTGTATGCTCTTGCCTCTTTTGTCAAATATTAATTGAGCATAATGGCTAGGGTCGACTTTTGTGTTCTCTGTTCTGTTCCATTGATTTATATGTCTGTTCTTGTGCCAAAAACAGGCAGTTTTAAGAACAGTGGCTTTGTAATATAGCCACTTGTGATATCTGCTATTGTGATTCCTCCAACTTTGTCCTTCTTTTTCAGGATTGCTGCAGCTAATGGGGAGAATTATTTATTGCACATGAATTTCTGAAGAGTTTGTTCTAGGTCTGAGAAAAATATGCCATTGGTACTTTAATAGGTATTACATTGAATCTATAGATTGCTTTGGGTAGTATGAACATTTAAATGATGTTGATTCTACCAAATCCATGAACACAGTATATTCTTCCATTTGTTTATGTCTTCCTTTACCTTTTTTTCAGTGTCCTATAGTTTTCCAAGTACAGGTCTTTTACCTCCATAATTAAGTTTATTCCTAGGTATCTTAATTTTTTTGTTGCAATGGTAAGTGGGATTGTTTTTTTAGTTTCTGTTTCTGTGAGTTCATTATTGGTGTATATAAAAGCCGTAGATTTCTGGGTGTTAATTTTGTATCCTGTTACATTGCCAAATTCACTTATTAAGTCTAGTAGTTTCTTGATGGAGTCTTTAGAGTTTTCTGTGTACAATATCATGTCATCTCCTAATATTGACAATTTTACTTTTATTTCTTCTTCTTGTCTGATCACTATGTCTAGCACTTCTAGTAGCATGTTGAACAGGAGTGGTGAAAGTGGGCATCCCTGTCTTGTTCTTAGGGGAAACAGTTTTAGTTTTTGCCCATTGAGTATGATGTTGGCTGTAGGTTTGTCATATAATGCTTTTATTATGTTGAGATATGATCTCTCTAGTCCCACTTTGCTGAGAGTTTTTATTAAGAAAGGGTGTTCGATTTTGTCAAATGCCTTTTCTGCATTGATTGGTATGATTATGTTATTTTTGTCTCTCAATTTGCTTATGTGATGTATCACACTTATTGATTTGTTGATATTGTACCAGCCTTGCGTCCCTGGAATAAAGCCCACTTGGTCATGGAATATGATCTTTCTAATGTAATGCTGGATCTGAGTT
>NW_006283761.1:0-3462 GCF_000327345.1 Myotis davidii | reverse complement strand
AGAAAATTTACTTATTTATTATGACTATATATTATGCTATATAATTATTAACCTCTGTAATTATCATAGTATATGTTATGATTATATACTATTATTATTATTATTATTATTATTATTATTATTGGTCTGCATGTCGTTTGCTTCTGCTCTGGTCTTTATTATTTCATTCCTTCTCCTTACTCTGGGCTTTTCTTGTTGCTCTCTTTCTAATTCTTTAAGTTGCAGGGTTAGATAATGTATTACCATTTTTTCTTGTTTCTTGAGGTGGTCCTATAGAGCTATGGACTGCTTTCACTGTGTCCCATAGATTTTTGGATTATTGTGTTTTCATTATCAATTGTTTCCAGGATGCTTTTTATTTCTCCTTTGATCTCTTTTGCAATCCAAACATTGTTTAATAGCATGCTATTTATCCTCCAAGTGCTTGATTTTTTTTTCATTGTTTTTATTGTAGTTGATTTCTAATTTTATGCCATTATGATCTGAGAAGATGCTTGATATGATTTCTATTTTCTTAAAGAGACTTTGCCTGTGTCCCAATATGTGGTCTATCTTTAAAAATGTCCTGTGTGCACTTCAAAAGAATGTATATTCTGTAGCTTTAAGGTGAAATATTCTGAAAATGTCAATTAATTCCATCTGATCTAGTGAGTCATTTAGGATTGTTGTTTCTTTGTTGATTTTTTTGTCTAGAGGATTTATCTGGTGATGCCCATAGGGTATTAAAGTCCCCTACTATGATTATATTGCTATTGATATTTCCCTTGTTATCTTCCAGAAGGTTTTTTTTTAAATATTTTATTGATTTTTTACAGAGAGGAAGGGAGAAGGATAGAGAGTTAGAAACATCGATGAGAGAGAAACATTGATCAGCTGCCTCCTGCACAACCCCTATTGGGGATGTGCCCTCAACCACGGTACATGCCCTTGACCAGAATCGAACCTCGGACCCTTCAGTCTGCAGGCAGACGCTCTATCCACTGAGGGAAGCCAGCTAGGGCCAGAAGTTTTTTTTATGTATTTCGGTGCACCTGTTTTGGGTGCATATGTGTTTGCCAGAGTTAGGTCCTCTTGTTGAAGTGCTCCCTTTAGTATTATGAAGTGGCCCTCCTTATCTTTTGTTAGGGCATTTAATTTTAAGTCTATTTCATCAGATGTAAGTATTGCTACCTCAGCTTTTTTTTTTCTTCATTTCCATTTGCCTGAAAAAAATTTTTCCCCATCCCTTCACTATCAGTCTATGTGAGCCGTTTGTTCTCAGGTGGGTCTCTTGTAGACAGAAAATATATGAGTCATATTTTATTTTTCATTCAGTTACCCTATATCTTTTGACTGAGGCATTTATTCCACTTACATTGAAGGTTATTGTTGCTAGGTACTTGTTTGTTGCCATTTTTATTCTTTATGCCTGTGTTCCTGCTGCCCTTCCTATTTCTTCTTTTTATAGCAAACCCTTTTGCATTTCTTGCATTGCTGGTTTGGTAGAAATAAACTCCCTTAGGCCTTTTTTTGTCTGTGAAGCTCCTGATTTCACCCTCAATTTTGATTGATAGCCTTTCTGAGTACAGTATTCTTGGATTCAGGCCCTTGCTTTGCATGACTTTGTATATTTCATTCCATTCCCTCTGGCCTGATGTGTTTCTTCTCCTTCAATTTTGAATGATAACTTTGCTGGATAGAGTATTCTTGGATTCAGTCCCTTGCTTTGCATTACTTTGTATATTTCATTCCATTCCCTTCTGTTCTGATGTGTTTCTGTTGAGAAATCAGTTGATAATCTAATGGTAGACCCTTTGTAGATAACTTTCTCTCTCTCTCTGGCAGCCTTTAAGATTCTTACTTTGTTGTTGATGTTTGCCAATTTAAGTGTGATGTGTCTTGGTGTCAGGCTTTTTGGGTTTGTCTTGTTTGGGACTGTGTGTGCTTTTTGGACTTGTGTGAGTTTTTTCTTCCCCAAATAAGGAAAGTTTTCTGTCATTATTTCTTCAAACAGGTTTTCCATGCCTTACTCCACATCCTCTCCTTCTGCCCCCCTCGTTATGTGGATGTTGTTTCATTTTGTCTTGCCCCAAAGATCACTTAGGGTCTCCTCCTGATTTTTAAATTGTTTTTTTCCAGTTGCTGCTTTGCTCTTTTTTTTTTTTTAACCTTGTCTTCTAACTCGCTATTGTGGTCCTCAGCTTCTTCCAGTCTACTGTTGATACTTTCCAATGTGTTCTTTACTGCTGATACATCATTCTTCATTTCCTCTTGACTCTTCTTTCTTTCCTCTTGATTCTTACACATGTTATTGAATTTGTCTTCCATCCTTTTCAGTGTCCTTTTAACCATTGCTCTGAATTTTTTCGCTGACAAACTGCTTGCCTCCATTTCGCTTATTTCCTTTTCTGGTGATTCTTCCTTTTCTTTTGTATGGAGGTTGTTTCTTTGTCTTCCCATTTTTTCTGTTCCTTTGTGGCTGTTTCTATTTATTATATCATACTTGTATGACACCCAGATTATTTTTAGTTTGTCTTATATAGTAGATGTTTTGTGGGACCCAGTGATGCAATCTCTCAGGTCTTCTGGGATGGCTTTCTAGGGATACCTCCTACTTGGGATATTTGGGTTCTTTGGTGTTTTTGGGTCTTGAGTGTTTTTGTCCCATTTGTGGATGGAATCTCTTCTCTGGGTGTCTGGTTATGTGGCTCAATCTCTACCACAATGACCAAACAGCACAAAATACAACTCTAAAGACATGACACAAAGGGAACAAAACACGAATGTACTCATGACACCAGTAACCCCAATAAAAGTGACCACCAGAGAAAGTATTAGGAGAGAGTAAAGAGAGCAAAAATCTACACTAAATGGAACAGCAGCCTCCTGATCACCACAATCTCTGTCTGAGAAACAGCAGCTGTGTGTGAAGCCTCCCCCCACCAGCCAGAGGTGCCACCACAGTGGTGAACAGCACCCACCACAGGAGCTGCTGCCAACTGATGAGCAGCTGCTACAACAACCACATGAGGAGCAGCCGCAGGCCGAGGAGCCAATGCCACCCAGGGAGCAGCCCACTGAATGACTCAACATCTAGATATGTCAGTGAGATCAAACATGGGTATACAAAGAAACCCCCAAAGGAAAGAAAAGGAGGACTCCCCAGAAAAGCAGCTAAGTGAAACCAAGGCATGCAGCATGACAGAAAAAGAATTCAGATTAAGGATCCTAGAATGCATAAACTGGATGGAGTAAAAAATCAACAACTTATGTAAGAAGCAAGAAGAAACAGAAGAAAAAAATCAATAAATTATGTAAGAACCAAGAAGAAATGAAAAGTAATAGCTGCAATAAAAAACACCATTGAAAGTTTCAACAGTAGACTAGGAGAAGCGGAGGACCGAATTAGTGAGTTAGAAGACAGAAACAAAACACACCCAACTGAACAGTAATTGGGGAAAAAAATTAAAAGACAGGAGGAGA
>NW_006283760.1:895842-897196 GCF_000327345.1 Myotis davidii | reverse complement strand
ATTGGGACTGGCGCTGGGCACCAGCAGTGGGTGGGAGCGGTGGCTCCAGCGCCAGTTGCAGGTGCAAGTGGGGCCAGCGCCGGCAGAGGGTGCGAGTGGGGCCAGCACCGGCTGCAGCTGTGAACGCCGGGTGGGACTATGGCGTGCAGGAACAAAGAATTTTCAGTAACCACCAGAGGCTTGCCCTGATGACAGCGACCAGTGCCCCGCCTTGCTCTCCTGCTCCACCATCCTGCAGTGGCCGACACCCGCCATTTTCTGCCCCTTGGTGCTTAGCGCACATCATAGCGACCAGCTGTTTGGTTGTTCTGCTGTTTGGTCTATTTGCATATTAGCCTTTTATTATATAGGATTTTGTCAACAATTAGAAACTTGACCGATATAAACTATTTTCTGAAAAACTCATGAGATGGGCTTTACTAATTTGAGTAGCTAGTATCCATTTAAATGTGTTTTTGTCTGTTTAGCTTAGGGCCATGAAAATGATACAGGAGATAATCAAATAGTAATTTATTTTTATTTCCCATTATTAAAAAAATCTATGTATATCTCCAGATAAATCAAACCATTTCAAAATAATATCCTTCTTAGAGTGAAATCGATCATAGAATCGTTTTATACCATCTTGAAAAAAAAATGGTATTTGGAGCCATTAAGAATCAGAATAAGCTTATGTGCAATGTTAATGATAGAATTTCAAGGATTTTATTTCTTCCACATGGGGAACATTTTCTATAAAAGTGTGACTGATTTTTGCAAAAGGATAATATTAAATAACATTAAGTGCAGCACACTCTAAATTCGTGGTTTTGAGGACTTGGAGATCTGGGGACGTGGTTTCTCTGTAGGAGCCTTGAAGTGAGCGCTGATGTTTCAATTAGTGCCAATTCACAGCCCACAAGAGCTGTGGAGAGCGACCATCTGGTGGCCTCCTGCACACGGAGAGGAGATGAATGTCTCCTGGATGTAACGCACTTCCTGACAGATCGTTTCTCTGTGAATAAATCCTCAGAGCAATGCGAGTGTATATTTATGTCAGCTTTCTTATTGGAGCAGATGAGACAGGTGAACAAATATCCATTAAGGAGTTGCTGCCTTGTGTGGAACGTACCGCGACAGAAGGCAATAGAAGAGTCTCAATCACTCACCGAAGAATTGCGCGGCATGCTGTTAAGAGGGCCAATGACAGGATAAATGCTGGTTGTTCGCTCAGATTAATATTCCAAAAATTGATTTCAAAGCCCCAAATCATGCAGATTTATTTTCAAGTTCAGCTATAAAGCTTCCCAACGTTATACCCAGCCAATTGGGAAGGCTTGGCGCTAAGAGTGTGGTGTTTCAGGCTCCTTGGGGA
>NW_006283760.1:886326-895659 GCF_000327345.1 Myotis davidii | reverse complement strand
GACCTTGGCAAGTCACAGACAGCAACACTTTTCTCCTTAGCTTATTCATATATATATATATATACTAGAGGCCCGGTGCCTGGCCGGCAATCAAGGCCCATATGTGGGGTGACCAGCAGGGCTATTTGGAGGCCCCCACTGGCTCCCACCTTGGCTGGGCTGGCACCGCCCGCTTGCCTGCGGGCTGGGGACAGCTCCTGCATTGAGCACCTGCCCCCCTGGTGGTCAGTGTGCATCATAGCGATCGATTGTTCTACCCAGCCTCTCCACCTTTCAGTCGATTTGCATATTAGGGTTTTATTATATAGGATATGTATATTTTTATTGATTTCAGAGAGGAAAGAGAGTGGGGGAGAGAGATAGAAACAGCAATGATGAGAGAGAATCATTGATCAACTGCCTCCTGCACGCCCCCTACTGGGGATCAAGCCTGCAACCCAGGCACGTGCCTGACTGGGAATTGAACTGTGACCTCCTGTTTTGTAGGTTGATGCTCAACCACTGAGCACTCTGGCTGGGCTCTTTCTTAAAAACACTTTATTGAGGGTTGATTGACATACAAAATCTATACATAATTAATATATAAGTTTGATAAATTTGAAGATATATATAGACATGTGAAGCCATCACTACAATCTATGCCATAAACATATCTACCACCTCCAAAGTTTTCCTCCAATCCTCTTTATTATTATTATTAGTATGTCATAAAACCAAACATAACATCTAACCCCTTAACAAATGTTGAAGTATACAGTTAAATATTATTAACTATGGGCACTGGGGTGTACAGTAGACCCCTAGGACTCCTTTGTCTGTATAACTGAAATTGGGTAGCCTTTGACTAATACCTCCCTATGACCCCCTTCTCCCAGACCCTGGCAACCACTATTCTACTCTGCTTGAATAAGTTTGGCTATTTTAGGTTTCTCGTAAAAGAAAGCCTTGTACATTTCACAGTTGTATACTTTTATCTAAAGTCATCAAGTTGTTTACCTTAAATAGGTACATCTTTTAGTAGGTCAATCATGCCTCAATAAAGTGGTTAGAAATGAAAAAAAATGCAGAACATTAAAAAATCGGCTTTGGAACAACAAAGGAAATAATCAACCAAAGTAAAAGATAACCTATAGAATGGGAAAAGATATTACAAGCTATATGTCTGATAAAGGGTTAATATTCAAAATACATAAGGACCTCCTACAACTCAATAGTAAGAAAACAAATAATCCAATTAGTAAATGAGCAAAGGAACTGAATCAACTTTTCTCTAAGAAAACATACAAGCCCTAACCGGTTTGGCTCAATGGATAGAGCGTCGGCCTGTGGACCAAGGGGTCCTAGGTTTGATTCCGGTCAAGGGCATGTACCTTGGTTGCGGGCACATCCCCAGTGGGGAGTGTGCAGGAGGCAGCTGATTGATGTTTCTCTCTCATCAATGTTTCTAACTCTCTATCCCTCTCCCTTCCTTTCTGTGAAAAATTAATAAAATATATATTAAAAAAAAGAAAACATACAAATGACCAATAGGTGTATGAAAAGGTGTTCAACATCATTAATCATCAAGGAAATGCTAATCATGAGCCAACTCACACCTGTGAGGATGGCTACTAAAAAATAAAATAAAGTAAATGTACAAATCCATCAAGTTTTGGTGAGGATATGAAGAAAAGGGAACCCTGGTTCATTTTTTATGTAACTTGGGGATGTAACTTGGGGCAGCCACTCAAAATTTAAAAGTAGAACTACCATATGATCTATTAATACCATTTCTTGGTATTATTGATATCTGAATTCATATCAGGATCTTGAAGAGCTATCTGCCTTCCCATTATCTACTGAAGCATTGTTCACAATAGCCAAGACATGGAAAGCAATCTAAATGTACATTGGCAAGGGGGTTGATAAGAAAAATGTGACAAATGCATACAATTAAATATTATTCATCCTAAAAAATAAGAAAATCTTGCTATTTGTGACAACATGAATGAATCTGGAGGCTAAATATACTCCTACTGCATAATGTGCCTTATTATGTTTTTTGTGCCTGTATATCTTATTAGCCTAAACATTATATTTCTACGTAGTTATTACAGTGCTTTTTTAATGATATAAAACAAGCACTGATTGCTGTATTTATTGATTTCCCCCTCTAAAATCTTTAATGATATAAGAAAAAAGAAGTTCTGGAAGCTACATAATGAAGAGTACTCTCTTTTCACTGAGCTGAACTTAACTACAGCCCCATTCTTCTGCCAGCTGCTGTCACTGAAGACTGTTCTATATGTTCCAGATTTACTTCAAGGCTTTTTTAAAATATGAAGCAATTTCCTGAAATGATCAATAACACACTTTCCAGGAACATATTTACTTTTACTAAATCTTACCAAAGGTTTTCTAATACAACAATCTGTTAATATGAACTTCTGCTAGCTATATTTTATTCTCACATATGAAAACCTTTCATTACAGATATGTATAGACAATGTAAGAGTTCACAATAGGACCTTGATGATATTTATTAAAAATTAATAGTAGTGCTCACATTGGCAATGCACATACGAAAATTGGAATGGTACAGAGATTAGCGTGATCTCTGGACAAAGCTGACGCACAAATTTGTGAAGTATTCCATATTAAAGAACCAAAACCACACCAAACTAATAGGAAAAACAAGGAGTACGAAACTACCTTTAAAAAACATGGTTGGTGTTTTGCAAAACAAATTGGAAATGTGTGTTTAGCCAATAAACATTCTGGTGAAAAAATATGTCCTCTAAGCTTGACTGAATTTACTTTCAGCCTTATTCCAATGATGTCAGAAAATTCTGGCAAGACTGGTCCAAATCCATGTCTTTCTCCTCTGTCATTGCTACACAGGGCCATGGTGACACAAGGTGATATAGGAAAAATATTAAGTGACGTAGAACTAAATGGAGATGGTCATTGAAAATGTATGCCATAAAACAATACCATTCCGTAATTTACTAAATCAGAGAACTTTCATGAACTTAGTCACCCTAAACCATTTACCTGCAGGCGATTCGTAAGCTATTTCCCTTAAGCTATATTATACATATTATGGCTCCTATACTTAAAGCAGAATTTCAACTTTTCCCTATTTCTTTTTTAAAAAAATATGTTTTTATTGAATTCAGAGAGGAAAGGAGAGGAGAGATAAAAACATCAATGATGAGAATCATCGATTGACTGCTTCTTGCATGCCCCCTGCCTGGGGATCCAGCCTGCAACTCCAGCATGTACCCTGACTAGGAATGGAACCCTGACCTCCTGGTTCATAGGTTGACGCTCAACCACTGAGCCATGCCGGGTGGGCTGCCCTATTTCTCTCTGAGCCTGTGTGTAACCACCAGAAGCAGATTAGCATCTATTTCGGTGATAAGTGCTTTTCTGTGTGTAACGGGAAGGAGAGTCAGGGTCTATGAGAACAGGAAATCACTCTGTAGCTGTGCTTTCCATCTCAACTCAACGCTGAGGGAGGAGAAGCAATGGATGTCAAGGAGAAGGACTATTTACACGGTACATCCAGAAACTCAAGGGCTATTTTTCTCTATGACATCTTACAGATTATTAGCAGTTGAATAATAGTACTAAGTGCTTATTTTCATGTCATTACCTATTTCTTATGTTCCATTGCTTAATTGATCCAGATTGCTTTTGTTTCATATTTTATTTTAACAGAGTCCTTGGTTAAGGCCCTATTGTCTTTGTTTGCTTTTCATTATGATACAATGTAAACTCATGAACCAAGGCACGAGTCAAAAACTCAATACTGTAATATGCTGTGAATGGGCTCCTCTCCTATCCCACCCTCCTACCTTCTCTCATTTTAGAATAATCACTATTCCAAAAATAATATGCTAAAGTAGGTATACTATACTATACTATACTATACTATACTATACCATGCTGTACAACACTATCCTATATAATAAAACCCTAATATGCAAATCAACCAAACTGTGGAATGCCCGGTTTCTATGATAGTCACTGACCACTATGGGGCAGATGTTCAACACAGGAGCTGCCCCTGGTGATCAATGCTCTGCCACAGGGGGAGCGCTGCTCAGCCAGAAGCCGGGCTCATGGCTAGCGTGCGCAGCAGCGGTGGCAGGAGCCTCCCCGCCTCTGCTGTAGGCGGGTAGTAAGGAGCGGGGGTCCTGGACTGTGAGAGGGATGTCTGACTGCCCGCTTAGGCCCAATCCCCAGGGGGATCAGTGCTAAGCCGGCAGGTGGACATCCCCCGAGGGGTCCCAAACTGGGAGAGGGCACAGGCTGGGCTGAGGGACCTCCCCCCTCAGTGCACAAATCTGTGCACTGGGCCTCTAGTTATGAGTATAACATAATGCATTATATTTTAAGTTATAATTCCTGGGTATAGTTATCATCTCTTAATCCTTTAAAGATAACTTTTCATATCTTCTGGCTCCTGTTGCTGTGGTTGAGAATTCTGTGGTTCTTTCTAACAGTCTTTCAATTGCAGATTATCTTGCCTTTTCTCTAATTCAAGATTATGGTCTTTTTCAGTTTTACTTCAGTGTATCTTGGCATAGATTTTTCTTTTAGTCTTGATTGCAACGCATTGATTGTGGATCTATATTTTTTCATGGAGGAAATTTACTCCTATTATGATTTTAAATACTAGCACTGTCTCCTCAGCACTCTCTCTAGTCTTTACTACTGGAACTGAGCTAGATATAAGTTAGACATTTTTATCCTATGCTCGTGCCTCTTAATCTTTCTTGTTTTTCACCTTATTGCTTACAAAGTCATTTTAGGTATATTTTTAAGTTCACAATTTCTCTTTCAAATGCATCAAATCCGTCATTTAACCCACCCATTGAGTTTGCTTTTATTTCAATGATTATATCTTTCATTTCTATAAATTCTATTTACTTTGGAAATCTTCACCCTGCGGGAATACTGTGCAAACTTTCCTCTAGATATGGTTTACTTCTAATTCTGGCAATGGCCAGCCCTGCCCCACAGCCGTTGTGGCCCCCTTTTGACTCAGAGGCAATGTCTCAAGGGAATTCCCTCGCCTTACTACGCCTCCAAGAGTCATATGACTATGGAAATCTAGGAACAGGCCAATCACTGAATGGACCCAGATTGTTCTCATGCCTGATACTGTTTTTGCTATTAGGTCCCCAGAGAAGAAAAACAAGTTTTCTGCATGTATGATATTTTGTATTCTAATGAGTGGATGGATGAATCTGTGACTAGCCAATTCATGGTTTTCTTTCTGAATCTCTTACTAGAAATTATAATGACTTATTTTATTTCTGACATTGAGAACAGTAGGTGAATAGATCTATTCCCTTTCCTCCTCCATTCAACCAATGAATAATTTGAGACCTACTGACATGAAACATTATGCTCAAGGACACACCATCCTGGAAGAAACTTTGACATTGGATGACAAGTTGCTATCCCCCAGGTCACGAAGCAAAGTCTACCTGTTAGGATTCATGTAACACATTGCAGGAGGCCTCTAATCTCCCAGGCGAGCTGTAGCTGGAAGCGGATGAGAGGCAGGGGTCCTCCTGCTCCTTTGGGACATGGTGGTGGACATGGATGTGTTTCGCTCTAAGTAAGCTACTAGGAAAACAAAGCCAGCAGAGAGGGACGGGTTCAGGATGTCAGCAAACTAAAGGGTTTGCACGGAATTGTACAGAAACAACATGCTTTCTTTTACCTCAGAGCTACAGAGAACCACCTGGGACTGAAAGACCCACCGGAGTCTAAAACAGCAGGTGGAGCCACAGGAAGCAGCAGCTTTTGCAAACTCTAAAACCGGAAGCCTCCCTGCTTGGGGACTCGGGACTCAGGATGGGCCCTGGGCACAGTTGCTTCCTCAGAGGTGTCTCTGGGAAGGCACTGCTTTGGTTGATGCTGAGTACAACCGAGCACAAAGGAACCAAGCAGAAAGGGGGTTTTAGCGGCTACTTAACCCTTCATGCACTAAGTTAACAATTCCAATTAGGTCTGACACATCTTTGTCAAGGGGCCAAATAGGCTTTGAATCAAATATTTCTCAGCTGTTTGATGAAAATCAATACTATTTACAGCTGTAGTAAAACAGGGTGGATCTGAAATCTCGGCCCTTTGATTTATTAGGTTTTCTTGGTAAATCCTTTAAGACAGGCAGGGTTCCTAGAGGACTGAGACCCTGTAGGTGACCATGTATTTTGAGTGGAATAGAGGTTTTCTTTTCATTTTCATTTACTTTTTTTAAACTAGTGGAACCAAGTCAAGCTTAATGTATTTTATTGATTTTCTGTCCCCCCGTTTTTAACATATGAGCCTGGTTGGTACAATGGCACACAGGTAGCTCAAAGATTTTCACTGGTTTTTCTTCAGAAGTGTATTGTTTCAATCCAGACTTCTAGGCTTTTGTCTCACACATTTTTCAAAATTATGAAGAGAATGTAAATGACATCACAGAATAACTATCGACGGCCTCATGGGGAAAATTACCTTAGAAGAAAGTTCCAGAAGACTTACTGCTTGTGTGATCTATATTGACTGTTTGGCTGGCATGAAGAGTCACTTTACAGAGATAGATGACATTAAAGCTAAATCTTAAGCAAACTCCTCATTTTCACTCATGCCATTTATTTTTGTATGTGTGCCTTTTACATGATTACAGAAAGAACAGTTTGAAATTTAGGACATTTTTTCCTGAAATATCATTATTCTTTATGGAAAAAATGACATTTGCAGAATTATGAGAACTTGAAAGTTTTTCTTATATAGGGAGTATCTTCTGACTTTTTGATGTGTTTTTCCATAATGTAGAATCAAAAATTTTATTGGATTCATTTTATACAAACATCACGGGAAATGATTATCTTTATTTGGGGTCTGATATTAGTTATAAAAGTTAAGCTTATGTTTTTGAATAGTGTGCAGTGTCAGATTACATTGTGTAAGCCAAACTATTCCTTATAAACTGTGAAATTCACTCTTTTAAGAAAGATGTTTATATTGCACTCTTTGTATCTCTGTAGCTCTTAGAAATAAGTGATCTTTTGACAAATGTTAGCCTTTACATTTAATACATCCTAACTGTAACAAATGTTAGCTGAGGTCACCCTGCCCCTTGAGAAATATGTATATATGTATGCGATATATACATGGAACACATAGCATTTATAAACGCATATATATGTATGCATGCTAATTTTAGTGACCCATTTTTTTTTACAGTATACCCAGGGAGGAAAAGTAGGTGTAATCTACCCCTAATACAGGCATTGTCTTTAGGTAAGTAAACCTTCTCAAAATTGATATATTTAAAAGTTTTAAAAAATGTTAGTTTTTCCCCCCCTTTAATATGCTTTTGTTGAGTTTAGAGAGAGAGGAAGGGAGAGGATGAGAGACAAAAACATCATCGGTGGTCTCTGCACACACCCTACTGAAGATTGAGCCTAAAACCAGCAATCTCTGGGTGCACAGGATAACACTCAACCAACTGAGCCACAATGGCCAGAGCAAAATTGGTATTTTTTTTAAATCACCAGATGCCAACAATTCAAAATGATGTCTGATAAAATTATTCTTCCTGAAAATATCTTCATTGACTAAGTAATAAAGATTGCTACAATTGCTGTTTAATTTTCATTAATGAAATATATACATATATATGTATGTGTGTATAGATGTGTGCATGCATGTATTTCAGATTAGCAAAATTTATTACTTATCTCTTAAGTACCTGCTGCCTCATTTCCTTTGTTTCTTCTGCTTTCTAATCAGATGTAGAACACCAACCCAATTTTTAGGATGTTCTTACCATCACCAACAACAAATTCATACAAAACGTTTCTGTGTGGCCTTTTCTCCTAAGGAGAGGGTCCCTGATGGCTGAACTGCCCAGCCTTTTCTCTCCCTTATAACTACCTTGTTCTTTGCCTGCATCTCCATATTCATACTAGTGAGCCTCCAAGAAAGTCTTACATTGCTCAAAAATTTGATTCATTCTAATATACAAAGACGCCCAGGCCTGCACTCTTGATTCTACCTTGCCATGGAAGAGATGCATTAATGCGCTCTGCTTGCCAACAGAGAAAGTGTCTAACTCAGTTTTCAACATTTAGCAGCACATGAGATACGAAAGTGGTTTTGGCATTTGCAGAGTAGACATGTGTTTCCAACTCAAATGAGCTGCACTATTTTCCTGAGAGAGTGTAAGTGACTACTGCCAATTTGGATTATAAATAATATTTCTACTCTACTATATAGCATTAAAAATAGATTTCATATCCATAGAGTAGATTTCAGGGTACTCTGGCTTTGATGATTGTTCAAGATAAAAGTTAACTGAGCACATTTGGAGATCAATTTCGTTTTATTTAATGAGTCAGGAATCAGGCGGCATCTGACCTCGCCGGCAAAGAGATACCCCCAGGGGTTATACAAGATGGAAGTTATTATGGAAAGGAGGACGAGACGACAACATTATCAGCAGGGAAAGCGGAAATTTCATTGGGGGAAAGTAAGAGTTCAGGTGACAATGGGTTTTTATTGGCTGTGGTGTTCCCATTGGCTGGGCAAGAAAAAACCCTTCCTCCCCCCTTTTGGAGTCATATAGTGCATGGATTGCAAGCTACAACTCCTCCCGTAACTGGAGTCAGTAACTGAATTAACTGTGGGTGCAACTGCTGACCCTTCCTACTTGAGCTCCCTGTACAGGACTTTCCGACTCCAATTTTAGTTGGGATTTCCTTTGTTAATTGTCACAGAGCAAAGTTGGCCTTGAGCAAAATTATTCATCTAATTTTTAGTCTCATTACGTGTCAAAGGGAAGCATGTTTCAGGATTCCTTTTAGGTATAAATTCTGATGTTGAGGAACCTTGCATGATACTTTTTATGGCTACCATGGTCAAGTGCACAGAACATGTCTTAAGGATTCTGTAGCCTATCAATACAGGTGATGCTAGTTAAACATTTGATTGTTTTGGAATAAATCCATCTTTTCGATGGATCCTGGCCTTTCCAAGTTTTCTTAGTAAATGAAGCTACCATCCTTTGACTTGTTCAAACCCTTAAACACTTGATTCTTCTATGTCCCTCACCCCTACATGCAATCCTCCAGTGTGTCCTGATCTCTCAGCGACTGTCACCTTTCTCAGGATGATAGCAGTGACTTTGGAATAGGTTTGCTTCTTCCATTTCCCCCCCAACAATCGATTTTTGTACACAGCAGAGTGAACTTTTAAAAATGCATACCAAATAATGCTACTGACCTGTTTTAACTAACCTTCGGCTTCAGAGTTTCACTAAAATCTATTTTTCTTACCTACAGT
>NW_006283760.1:884081-886029 GCF_000327345.1 Myotis davidii | reverse complement strand
CTACTCACAGCTGACTAGGTCATAATTCACAGGGATTATATTAGTCTCATACTACTCATACTGCTACTGAAGAAATAATATTAAAATAATCAATTTGTTAATATGAGTTCCCTCTCCCTACTCCCTGAACCCCTCCCCACAAAACAACAATAATAAGGAAGGAAAATGTGGAAATAAGATACTGGGCAAAATAAAGAGAATGTAGGAAATCACTTTAGACAATGCAATACAAATAACTGTACCTTTCCCTCCATAATTTATGTCGTTTTGGTTTGGATTTGGGCAAGACTCAGTCAACAAACAGATATTAAGTGTTTACTACAGCACAGCACGAAGGAGCAATAAACTAAGCAACACTTGGGGCTCATTTTTCAAGGGTGTTACATTTAGAGGTTTGGACAGTTGCCCGTCTTTCTAACTGATTTTTCTAGGACTAAGAAAAGCTTCCTTACACAACATAAAACCCACTGACAGGCTTAACACCTCAAAATTAGGGTTATTGCTAAAAGTTCATTATATTTGAGTTAAAATTATCTTTAGATATTTTGTTTTATTAACTTAATGACAGAAATAATTTCATTCCAGGACATTTGGATTCTCTACAAAAGGCAACATTTGACTAAAAGTACAGCCATTACCTTTACTGCAAACAAAAGAAAAGGCTGAAGCTTCCACACAGTGTGGGGATAATTATCTAAAGGTGATAATAATTACCCTGGGATTGTGACTTGAAAGTCTTTTGCTAATAACACAGGGGAGCACACACCCATAAATCAATGATTGCATAAGAACTGTATCTTGGGGGTTTGGGGGAACATGGCGTTGGAGAGGAAACAGGATGAGGTTGGCTTCTGCAAGGGAAAGCCTTTGGTAAGGACTGTGGGCGCCACATCTGATCGGCCATCACTATCACTACCCTTCCCCAGCTTGTCCATTTTTCAGGTCCGATTCAAGATCCACTACTTCAGGCATCTCATGAGATTGGAAGGCGACATTTGGCCAAAGCAAGTAAAGGCTATTCAATGGAAACCCCCAATTAGATACTTTTCCTTTTATCTGGAAAATGGGAAAAAAAATAAGAGTGATGGAAAGTTAAAGAATAAAATCTTTCTTTAGTGACGAAAGGTATAAACATGCATACAAATATGGCTGTATCATAATTCCAGATAACGGTACAACTTTCTAAGTTATCTCATAGTTCCTCACATGGACTTAAATAACCCATGTACCACCCACCCAGGAGAAAATTCTGACAGATGGGAAACTCACTCTCTCCCATTCTCTCATGATTGTCTTGCTTTTTGGTGTTTCTGGACACACTGCTACCTGTCTGTCGGGTCTACACAAACAGTAAAATATTACAAAACTGCCAACAATTCCTTATTTAAACTTATGTTTATCGTAGACCCACACAACAGTGGAACAGAGTGGGTGTATAGAAATGGTTTCGCTTCCCCCCCACCCCATTTATTACATTTTGGGAAAAGCTGAGATCCAAAGATTTATAACTTGTTCAAAGTCAAGACACAGGTCCTCGAACTAAGATGGCGGCATAGGTAAACACTGGAGATTGCTGCCTCGCACAACCACTTCAAAAATACAACTAAAAGGCGGAACGGACATCAACCAGAACCACAGGAAGGCTGGCTGAGGGGAAATTCTGCAACTAGAAGGAAAGAGAAAAGCATACCGAGACTCAGAGGAGCTGCAGTGCGGAAAATACAAAGGTGCAGAGGTGCGTGTGGAGCGGGCTGTGGCTGAGGGTGTGATTGTCTGTTTCAATCGGGAGGGAGTCTCAGGCTCTGAGCTCCAGTTCCAGGCGAGTCTCTGAGGACCCAGACTCAAACGGGAGAAGCGGGACTGTCTGGCATCGGTCGGAACTCGAGGGCAGCTTTCTCCCCGAGGTTTGCAGTGGTTGCTGGGACTCTGAGAGGCAGACCTCTGGAGA
>NW_006283760.1:858814-882882 GCF_000327345.1 Myotis davidii | reverse complement strand
GGGTGAAAAAAGAGGAACAAATGTAATAATCTGAACAATAAAGATTTAATTAAAATTAAAACAAAAAATAACAAAAAAACTAAACAAACAAACAAAAAAAACCAAAAACAAAGTCAAGACACAGATAATTACAGCAGAACCAGGTCTCAAATATTTTAATTCTAATTTCAGTGATTAAATTTTTAAAATTTAATTTGGTATTTTAAATTGTTTCCCTCTTTTTTCCACTAGAGTTTATCTTTCTGAGCTTTTCCCACACAGGGAGGAAATGTGGAAATATTTTCATAATGAGGTAAACAATTGTGGCCTAACAGTTCTGTTCAGCATTCTCATTTAGATCACTTCTTACAGTATCACCCAGAAGTCAAGGCATGCAGTAATAAGCTGAATGGAAATACTTTAATACAGACTTTTTGAATGATGTTTAAAGAATACACACTATTTGAATGTCTCAGCATAATTGACATGTTAGAATTTGAACAGTGTTAATAAGTCCTTACTATTTTTCTAAATTCTTAGGGATGAATTAGAGTTTTTGTCTTTATTTCTGTTCTTTTAGAAAAATGTTTAGTGGTTTTGGTAAGTACTCTAGCTTCAAAAGGACACTACATTTTTAACTCTAAAATCTTTAAAAGGATAGATATTCAGAAAAGAACAGTCTTTTTTTTGATCAAGGGCTTTTAAATTAATCTATTTGTAATAATGTTTGATCAACTAAATTTCTTGAGACTTAAAAAGGCCGTATCTTTAGGAGAGGAAATTCTGTGTGTCCTTTTGGTTGGATCTAGATCAATACGTTTAAAGCTTTTGCTGCTTTGAAGCACAGGGTTGGTTTCTTGACAATGATTTATGTACTAATATCCCAGACATATTGCCTCTTTTTCATAATCGTAAACCTGTTCTAGTTTGGACACTACAGGTAAACATGCCAGTATAAAACACGCTGACCCTAAAAAAGGTGTTTCTATCCCAGGCAAGCACACCATAGACAGCAGCAAATTGGTGGAAGTGAAAAATGGAAGAAAAAATAAAACCTTTCAGAACCATTAAGGACTTTGGGAAGGCGGGGAGGGAGATAATGAGAACATTTGAAATTTGTCTTTTGGACTAAGTGGATTAAGTCCATGGGCACTCTAGGGATATTCATAATTAGGTGCCTCACACCAGACCAGTAATCTGGCACCCTTTTAAACAAAATGTTGACAATTTCTGGAGAAGAGGTTGAGACTAAGTCAGAGAGGGCGAACCACAGACACAGACTCAGCCATTGCCTAGATATACAGAGGTAAGATGCAAATTGTCCAGGACGCCGTAACATCACGACCACTCAGGAGGAGGCTGCGCGCACAGGTGGGTGGGAGGGGGCTGCATGCACGGTGAGGCAAGTCACGGATGGCGCAGGCCTGGAGAGAAGAGGGCCTGCCAGCCATGGCGCACCAGCAGCCCTGCCTCTGTGCATGAGCTGCAGAGGAAACACCTCTTCTGACTGTTCATTGGCTAAGCTCCCGGTACACCACTCACAGCGTTCTCGGTAACTTGGGTAACAAGAATCCAAGAAAGTGATTTGGGTTTTTCCACCTCACTCTTGGAGGCAAAAACAAAGGTCTGCTGCTGGAGGGGCTGAGAAATGTCATATCCTGCCCTAGCCGGTTTGGCTCAGTGGATAGAGCCTTGGCCTGCAGATTTGATTCTGGTCAAGGGCATATACCTAGGTTGCAGGCTCCTCCCTGGCCAGGGCCCAGGTCAGGGCTCAGGCAACCAGCCTGCCCACTGCAGGGTCCGGTTTGATTCTGATCAAGGGCATGTACCTAGGTTGCAGTCTCCTCCCTGGCCAGGGCCCAGGTCAGGGCTCATGCAACCAATCAAAGTGTTCCTCTCACACTGATGTTTCTCTCTGTCTTTCCCTCTCTCTTCCATGCTCTCTAAAAATCAATGGAAAAATATCCTCAGGTGAGGAAAAAAAAAAAGAAAGAAAGAAATGTCATATCCTATGAAAGAGACATCTTGAAAATGCCTAAAGAAAGTTGTCATTTTTTCATGGTGAAGGGACTGGACTCCGTGTTGATGAAAACATCTTGCCAGCAGTGGCAGCAGCAGTGGGGTGATGGGGGCGGTGCCTTCCCCTGATTGACCTGGTTGCCTCCCGCAGAGGATGGCCAGACTGCGGCTGAGGCCCACTCTCCAGGGCCGTCAATAGGACATCCCTGAGGGCTCTCAGACTGTAAGAGGAGGCAGGTTGGGCTGAGGGACTCCCCCCTCAAGTTCATGAATTTTCATGCACCGGGCCTCTAGTTTTCTATATTATAACTAAGACATTAGCATACCCTTTTCCAGAAGGGCCTTGAATAGAATAGCAATGACCTTCTTTGAAAGACCATTTAGTGACCATGTGTTGTTACTCAGGAAGGGCCTGTGGGATTCCCATTAACCTGCACCCTGACCCTACATGATTTAGCAACATCTTCCTCCCACCTGTATCCCATGTTCTGTTCAAGGCGAGTTTTGGTAAGTGCAGTGTCATCCCATGTACTCCACTCCACTTCCTGTTAGCCCTGCTGTGAACTTGGATAATGGTGGTGACACTTTGTTATCACTGCATTTTCTCATTTTTACTTTCCCAGACTCCTTTGGAAACTATGAATGAGTACATTAGGTGAGCCATGTTTAAAAACATTTGAGAGGCAAAGCCTTAGCGAATTATAGTAAAAAATACCAAGTTGACATTAATAAAGTCTCTTTCAAAGCATGGAGATTTTTTAAATTATGTACTTCTGACCTGGCTCTGATGGTTGGAGCATTGTCCTGTTGTGGATTCAATACTAGGTCTGGGCCCATTTGGGAGGCAACCAATCTATGTTTCTCTGTCACATCAGTGTCTCTCTCTCTCTCTCAAAAAAAAAAAAAATCAATAAAAACATATCCTTGGGTGAGGATTAAAAAACAAACAAAACAAAACAAAACAAAATCAACCAAACAAAAAACTATGTACGTCTGATTCAGCTTCTGGCTTAATTACCCCAATATTAGTGATGCAGATATTAACATTAGATATCAGCCTTACTTGTTCATTTATAGTGATTTAATGAAAAGCTCCTAATTATGTAAAACAGAACAAAGTAGATTTTAAAAGATTTTTTTATTCTACAATAGAAAAATCTATAAAGGTTTTCATTGGAACTTCCAATTCAATGTAGCCTCATGAGAACTTTTTCTTCTTCAAACTCGTATTAAATCAAAACAAAATAAACTTATTTCCCATTTTATATTAGTTATCTTGTTAACATCCTTCTTCTTTTAGTCTAATTCATGAACAGAGAACCTTACACCAGATTTCTCTTTTGTATCAATAACTTAGCACCTTCTCACTGTCCTACACATCTCTGTTCTTGGTCCCCTCTGCTCCATCCTCACATTCCTGACCTAATTTTCTTTCTCCATTCTTCTCACTTGGATAAATAACTATATTAATTTCCTTATGTTTTTCCCTCTGTGCTTATCTTTCCTGAGTCCATCCTCAATACCATCTCCAGAATGTCCTCTCAAACACACCTTATCTGACAGGTCAACGACAAATGGAAATGTGATTTTAAAACACGTAATTAGAGAATAAAACCTGGTCTTCTGCATAATGTACCTGATTCTTCTTAGTGTGAACCTTAAATAAATGTGGTCACTCACCTGATTTAACATTCCATTCGCCCTTTCTGAATTAGTGCTGCCAGACCCTGTCAGACTCAGGCCTTCACACGGTATTCTTTTCATCTGTCAGACCTGCTGCTGACTGTCACCCAAGAGTCTCTCCATCCTGTCAGTCGTCGCTTAAGGCTCTTCTGCTCCTTAAGTACATTGTGGATTATCCCAGATAACGGATAGCAACCGGCCTACATGCTCCCCCCGTCTGACGTGTGATTTTATCATAGCAATAACACATCGCATTGTCATTTCTGGTTAGCAGGCCTACCTCCATTCCATCGCCATTCTATAAGGTCCTGGAAGGTGGAGTCCACTTACCCCCTATATTTGTATTCTGACTACTTAATGCTGAGCCTAAATTGGGTAGACATAGTACATATTTTGTAGCATGAACAAATTTGCCAAGTAATTTCTTCTATGAATGCAAGGATAAAAAAAACCACATTATATGTTTTCTAAATTAAATAAGTCCTCATTCAGAACCACCGGATGAACGCTCGCTTTTAACATGACTTGGTCTTTGTGAGAGAGAAACCAGGTAGGACGCTGACATGGCCACACGTTTTGCCGATGGTGATGAACAGTAATAAGAGAATCATTTCTCACTGGCTGTCAGATACATATCAACCGGAAAATCTTGTCTAAAAGAATGTCGAAATCCTAAATTCAAATGTCATAGTTGTTCTGTGACACCCAGGTTGTAGCAGAAATGTACACTTCATTTTCCTAAGGCATAAAGTCAATAAGATACTCATCTCTATCTCCCCCCACAAGCAACAGGACCAGATATGCATCAGTTTCAAAACCATAGACTCCGGTTCACAGGTGGGTAGTAAACTTGCTGATTAAATAAAGCACAGTGAGGCAGCTGCTAGGGATGCCGAGGTGAGCGCTGCCTTTTGCATGCCTATGCTAGTTTTGTCAACAAATATGAAACCTAAATGTCTTTTATTTGAAATTTCAAAAACATTTACTGACAACTTCCTTTGACTTGAAGATTCCTTACTTGACAAATTGCTTTTTTCTCTAGTTGTTATATTTATGTCTCCTGGTAGGCTAAATCTATGCCTATATAGGAGAAATATAATTAAAATAATTTATTCTTGGGTCTTTCCTGATGCAAAAAATATCTTAAACGTTTTTTTTTAACCATCACTCAATGTAAAAACGGACACTAGTTACTTTTTAAAAGCTTAAAAATATATCATTCATATATACATAAACATAACTTGTACCTACATGTATATATACACATAGATGTAATTATAACCAAGATTAAAATAGCATAATGGATACCTGAGAAGCAGTATGAATAAGATTAAATTAGATACTGATTTTTTGCCAAAGCTTTCAGAGTTAAAGCACAAATGCTGGCTTAGGTGTGACAATGATTCTCCCAAACCGGGCACATCTGGTTTACGTGCTTAGAGAGTCCTCATCCTTGTCCAGGCTCTGCCTTCTTCAACCACATTCACACTCATGCTGCCCCAGCCAGAGTTTCAGAGTTGACGAATTAAAAGGAAATATGTTCTTCATAACCTTTGAAGTGAGATGACTTCTGTTGGAGGGACGAGAAAGCCCAGGACGGAGCCGTGTGTGGGAGGTGTCTGTGGGCAGCTTACCGTGTTCTCAGAGTGAGCGGGAGAAAGGTTTCCCCAACCTTTTGTGGCTTCTCCAGCTTGGAGGAGGGGGCAGGGAGCCAGGGAGCCAGGAGAGGTGCCAGGCAGTCCCCCACTTCAGGAGGTCCAAGAAAAGGGGTTAAAAAGCTTTAAGTTTTAGTAAAGTTTGGAATTTTGATTAGTACTTTGCCTGAATTTAACGGTCACCGAAATGTCCTCTTGGTTGATTGCAGGGCTACTCTGACCTGAGGTCTTTATAAAAGCAAAGGACAGGCGAATTTGGGATTGTGCTTAAGATTTCACCCAGAAAGGAAAAGGTTTGCGGAGCCAAAGTAAGAAAAAGATAAATAAATCTGCTTCACTCCTGTCTCTGTGAGTCCTACTTGTGTGGGATTCCTGTTGGCAAGTATGACTTGTAGCAGCTCTAAATGCTGCTGGAACAGGGGAGAAGGAAATTTTGTTTTTACTCTAGTTTATACAAATTCATTACATGTAGAGCAAACTAGACTTAATTTATACATGAGAATAATTTCAAGCATCGGTTTTAAATATGGATAAACAATTTGTTATTGTACATGGGGTATGCAAATGTGGTGCTTTTTATTCTTCTAATTCAGTGAGGTAAAATTTAAAATACATGCATTTTTGAAGTCTCTGTTTCATTTTATATTTACGTTACATTTTCAAATGCAAAGTTTGTCTCTGGATAAGATGTTTATGTGTGTTGAATATAAGGATCTGGGTGTAATTTCTATGGAAATTGTATTATTTTCATCTATAATTTATAGGGCTTTATGAAGCTCAAGTAAGGTACTGCATATTACGAGCCTTTGACAACTTTAAAAATATTAGATATAGTAAATACTATTATTAAGTACTAATAATGACTCTATGACACAAAATACATTTACATTCAATTTCAATGTCTTTATAGCATTTAAAAATATCAAGATATAAAGTTATAAAAACATCAGTATGCTATTTTGCATGATTTCTGCTTTGAATTTTAAAGCCATGTGATTATGGCTTTTATATTTGAACTAGAGGCCCAGTGCATGCATTCATGCACATTGAAAGTAAATTAATTAGAAGGTGGCCAGTGGGGTGGGACCGGATGAGACGGGCCAGGCATGCCCTGGAGCCAACCTCCCGCTGTCTCTCCCCAGCCAGCCGCACCTGGGGAGGCGCCGGGGCTCGAAGGGCGTCTGCGGAGTGAGCAGGTTCCCTCTGGCAGGTAGGATCCCTCGGCCTGGATTGCAGGAAACTGGCAGTTCGATATATCCTGAGCGGTCCCGGAGTGCAAGAGGGCACTCTGCAAAGTTGCTGTCGCTCAGCAGCTCCTGTGTTGTCTGCCCCACTGGTGGTCAGTGCACCACCTACTGGCCGGCTGGTCACTTAGCCTTTTATATCTATAACTAGAGGTCTGATGCATGAAATTTGTGCAAGAGTAGACCTTCCTTCCCCCAGCTGCTGGCACCGGCTTCCCTCTGGCTGCTGGCACCCAGGACCTGGGTGTCCCTCACAGAGGGAGGCCCTGCCCACCCGCCACAGTCCGCTGGTTGGTGGCCTGGGCCTCTCTCTTCGGGGCGATTGTGGAGCCCCCTGATTGATCGCCCTGCTGGTCAGTGGCCTGGGCCTCCCTCTGTGGGGCAATCATGGAGCGATAGCCGGGCCCCGGCCAATTGCATCGCACCCGCCTTGGCTGGCCTGGTACCAGTGGGTATCATAGTGTGGTCCCAGATGGTCATCCCGCTGTTTGGCTGTTTGGTCAATTTGCATATTGCACTTTTATTATATAGAATAGTAAAGGTGTAATGTGCTAATTAGACTGGTCGTCTTTCCAGACGACCTTCCGGACGAAGCTGGGGCTGCGAGGGAAGCCTGGGTTCCAGGTGCCTGCCAGAGGGAAGCCCAGGTCTGGGTGCCGGCAGCTGGGGGAAGGAAGGCCTACTCTTGCATGAATTTTGTGCATCGGGCCTCTAGTATATAGATAAGCATAGAAATAGAAATTTGACCATATCATAAAAGACAAGTGCTTTTATCACACTGCTTGGCATTTTATACTTGAACTAGAGGCCCAGTGCATGGATTTGTGCACCAGTGGGGTCCCTCAGTCTAGCCTGTGGAGATCAGGCCTGAACTGCCTCTCTGACATCCCCCGAATTGCGAGAGGGCTCAGGCCAGGCCGAGGGACCCCACCAGTATACGACTGGGGCCAGAGAGGGACTGCGGGAGGGCTCTAGGGCATGTCCGGCCCGACTTCCCCAGTCCCAATTGGCTGGACCCCAGCAACAAGCTAATCTACTGGTCAGAGCGTCTGCTCCCTGGTGGTCAGTGCACATCATAATGACTGGTCGAACGGTTGATGATTGGAAACTTAGCACAGTGGTTCTCAACCTTCCTAATGCCGCGACCCTTTAATATAGTTCCTCATGTTGTGGTGACTTCCAATTTCATTGTTACAGATTGAACATAATTAAAGCATAGTGATTAATCACAAAAACAATATGTAATTATATATGTGTTTTCTGATGGTCTTAGGCGACATCTTAGAAAGGGTCATTCGACCCCCAAAGGTGGCACGACCCACAGGTTGAGAACCGCTGAGTTAGCATTTTAGGCTTTTATTATACAGGCTAATTTACAAGAATTTAAATGGTCTATTAAAAGAGTAGCCCAGTGGTGTCACTCCATGGTTGAGTATGGTCCCATGCACCAAGATCACTGGTTCTATTCCTGGTCAGGGCATATGCCCTGGTTGTGGGCTTGATCCCCAGTTGTGGGTGTATCAGAGGCAGCCCATTGATGTTTCTCTCTCATAGATGTTTCTGTCTCTCTCTCCCTCTCCCTTCCTCTCTTTCTAAAAAAAAATAAAAAACATATTTAAAAAGCTCAAAAGTCAGGCTTTGTAATTACCTCCTCCTTTTCCCAGAATTAGCCAGTTCTGTATGGTATAACATCTCTCTATATAAAAGCCTAATATGCAAATTGCCCCCTTGGGAGTTCGACCAGGAGACCAGAAGTTTGATTGCTCACTATGATGTGTGCTGACCACTGGGGGTGGCATGGAACAAAGGAAGGCCCTGGCTGGCAGCTGGCAGCTGGAGAAGGGAGGCCCCAGTTGGCAGCCAGAAGGAAGGCCTTGGCTGGCAGCCAGAAAGCCCGATCGACCCTGATTGCCAGCCAGGCCTAGGGACCCTATCCATGCATGAATTTCATGAACTGGGCCTCTAGTGTAGTTATAAATAACTTATTTTATACAATAGAATTATTCTTAAGCCAGCATGCTATGATTTACCCCTTATTTTATTTTATTTACTGACAAGAGGCCCAGTGCACAAAAATTTGTGCTCTCAGGGGGGTGGGGGAGTCCCTCAGTCCGGCCTGTGCACTCTCACAGTCTGGGACCCCTCAGGGGATGACCACCTGCTGGCTTAGGCCCGCTCCCTGGGGTATTGGTCCTAAGATGGCAATAAGACTGAAAGGGCGAGGGCTACCCCCTCCATCTTGCCCCGGATCCTCCATTTTTGGGCAGCAGCCATTAGCCATGTGCTCAGCAAGGAGCTTCTTCCCAGAAGCCCAAGCCTATGCTAGCCACATTTAGGGTTTCTTTAAACTAACCAATGATAATCAAGGGAAGTGCGCGCTATAGACACAACCACATCCTGTGTAACAAGACCCCAACTTGCGCCTGGCCAATCGGCAGGGCCCACAGTCCTCTCTCCTCCTCTTACTCCAATCCACCTATAAAACCCCTCTCCCCACAGAGCTCTCTCTCTGCCTCCTGCCGCTGCATCAGTGAGTGTGGTGGACGGGGAGCTCGAGCTCGCTCGAATAAAGACTCTTTTGCTTTTGCATTGGACTTGGCTGGCTCCCTGGTGATCTTTTTGGGATCCTGAAATCTGAGCTTAACAAGCTCAGGGGTTGCTATAGTGACCAAATCAGAAGAGGATACTGACCAATCAGAGGGGATATCAAGGCACAAAGATCTGAAGCCTTTATAAACCATAGAGAAAAGGGACTTGGTGGGACCCTTTTCCCTTCCCTACTTGAGAGTCCATTCTTTGGGACTCTTCCCTCTCCCCACATGGGAATTTGAACTTGTTCTTCAAAAACCTCCACCTTTGCTGTACCACTTTCTGTTTGTGGCGCAAAATGAGGCCCACAGCCCAGACTAGTGACGAGCCTCCTTGGAGTTTCTTCAGCCCAGGAACATGACTTGCTTTATAGACAGGTGCTTGGGTGCCTGGCCAGTCTGGGTGAGGGGCTGAGGGCTGTTTTCAGGCTGGCTGGTGACTAAAGCTCCCAGCCTCTCCTTTTTTTCTTTTTCTTTTCTTTATTCTGGGGTTTGTTTAGCTTCTATAATTGAAACTTTGCTGCTTTCAAAGCTCAGAGCCGGGCCGCGGCAGGTGGGGAACCTTGGCTTCCTCCATCACTGGAGCAAGGAAGCCTCCTTTTCACTTCAGCTGCCTGGCTGCCGGCTGCCATCTTGGTTGGCAGTTAATTTGCATATCTCCCTGATTAGCCAATGGGAAGCGTGTCGGAGGTACGGTTAATTACCATGCTTGTCTATTATTAGATAGTATAATTTATTACAATCAGGGTCTTGTGCCATTTCATGTCAATTTACCACATTTAAAAATCCCTGCATAAAACTTTGTTGTGTAGATTTATAATAATTTATCAGATCTGTCTCCAAGTTTTTGGTATTAACATAATTTTAAGACTTAAAGGAATTTTCAGATATTTATATCCTTGAAACTTTAAGTTTGAAAGCTGTTGGGTATTTCTTAAAAGTCAGCTTGTTGATGTGTTGATTTACAACAAGAATTTTTGTAACTACACTTTCAAAGTGCTTTCCAAAGGCAGTCATATTCCATCAACAACAGATGACAATATCTATTTAATCACAGTCTCATTACCATAAGATTTGATGAAGTACTTTGTCTTGTATCATTTTGGCATTTTAGAAACGGTATATTATTGCTGTTTTATAGGATATCCTTTCTTTTGTGAATGACTCTGGACATTAATTTCTAAATTTATCTTCATTTTGTTTTTAATTTTCATGAAATTTTTGTTTATATCCATATGGCTTTTCTCAAATGAGATATTCACTTTTATTTGACTGATCAGTAAAATCAGTTTAATATTTAGATTAGTCTTGTGGCCCTTGCTTTCGTTTTGTGTAGGTAAGAGTTCTCAACATTGGAAAGCTATAAATAAGTCCTATGTTACATTAGTTTTTTACTGGAATATTTTTATATTCAAAATAATATTTTTATTATATGAAATGATTATAAAATTGATCTGTAGAAACAAACATATGAGATTAGGAGAGCAGAAAGAATTTTACTAGATAATTAAAATAATACTACAATATAAAAATTGACAGGGCAAGAGATTAGGATACAAAGTACAGGGGCACACTATTCCCCCCCCCCCATCATTTATAATAAATACTAGAGGCCCTGTGCACAAAATTCAGCCTGGCCTGTACCCTCTCACAGTCCAGGACCCTCAGCCCATCCTGTGCCCTCACAGTCCAGGACTTCTTGGGGGATATCTAACTGCGGGCTTAGGCCTGATCCTCGCCCCCAGGCCTAAGTTGGCAGTCGGATATCCCTCTCACAGTCCAGGACCCCTCACTCCTTACCACCCACCTACTTGCTGCTCCTTACCACTCGGCTCACTGCTCCTTTGTCTGTCGCACGGGTGGGAGAGGCTCCCGCCATCACCGCTGTGCTCACCAGGTGTGAGTCCGACTTCTGGCTAAGTGGCACTCCCTCTGTAGGAGTGCACTGACCACCAGGGGCAGCTCCTGCATTGAGCATCTGCCCCCTGGTGTTGAGTTTGCATCATAGCAACTGGTCATTCTGGTCGTTCTGCCCTAACAGTCGCTTAGGCTTTTATTATATAGATTACATTTTTTTAATTTTATTTTTTTATTGAATTTATTGTGGTGACATTGGCTAATAAAATTATATATATTTCACCCTGGCCAGTGGTTCTAAATGGTTAGTGCATCAGCCTCAGCACCAAAGGGTCACAGGTTTGATTCCTGGTCAAAGGCATGTACCTGGGCAGCAGATTCAATCCCTGGCCCTAGGGCAGGGTGCATGTGGGAAGCAACCAATAAATACGTCTCTCTCACATTGATGCTTCTCTCTCTCTCTCCTTCTCTGCCCTCTCTTTAAAAATCAATGGAAAAAATATCCTCTGCTGAGGATTAACAAGAAAAATCATTATACAGTAGGTCCTTGGGTTACATTGGAGATCCATTCCTATGCGTGATGTAAAGCAATTTTCTCCATAAGTTGGAACCCACCTACATAAGCACCTATGTCACTCACATGGAGCACATACACAGCAGTAATAAAATGAAACAGTAAAAAAATTTAAAAGAAACATAACAATTCCTGACCTTTACTTGTGGTAAATCCTATATAATAAAGAGGTAATATGCAAATTAACATCACACCCTCAAAAGATGGCTGCCTATGACCAGGCCGGCAGGGGCGTTAGTAAGGGACTACCAAACGACTGAACAAGCAGACTGTGTGGGGCAACTAGGCCAGCAGGGGGGTCAGTGAGGGAAGACCGAACGACTGAACAAGCAGGCTATGTGGGGCAACCAGGCCGGCAGGGGGGTTAGTGAGAGATGACCAAATGACTGAACAGCAGGCTGCATAGGGTGATCAGGCTGGCAGGAGGGGGTAGTAAGAGGCGACCAGGCTGGCAGGAGAGGGGTCAGAAAGGGGTGACCAGGCCAACGAGGGGGGTGTAGTTGGAGGTGACCAGGCCAGCAGGGGGGCAGCTGGGGGCAATTAGGCTGGCAGGGGGGCCATTGGGGGATTGGAGAGGGTGCAGGCTGGGCTGAGGGGACTACCGTCCCACCCCCCACCCCCCCTCTGTGCACGAATTTCGTGCACTGGGCCTCTAGTAAATAAAAAACATAAAGCATATATGTACATACGTCGAAATGATGAAACTTTTTTTTTTAATAAATAAATGGGAGATGGCGACATAACCACAAAACAAGGTACATCAAGTCCGACATAACCTGAGGACTATCAGTGTAGGTTTCAGGTATAGAATTCTATAATACATCATATGTATATTATATTGTGTGTTTACCACCCCAAACGAAGACTCCTTCCATCTCCATTTCCCCCCCTATACCTATCTATCCCCCATCCTTCCCTCTACAGTTGCCATACTGTCATCTGTGTCCTTGAGTCCTTTTTTTCTTTGCTTAATTTCTTCACCTTCCTCAACCAGCCCCCAACTCCTTCCCTCTGACAGCTGTCAGTCTGTTCTCTGTACTGATGAGTCTGGAGAGCATTATGCTAAGTGAAATAAGCCAGTCAGAGAAAGACAAGTACCACATTATTTTACTTTTACATGGAATCTAATGAGCAAAATAAACTAACAAACAAATTGGAGACTAACTCATAACTATGACATTTAAAATCAGTAAGAATATGATGGACAATTTTATAACAGATATTAAAAGCTACATATAAAATGTGTCATTACACAAAAATAAAAAATAAAAAAAATAAAATGTGTCATTACAGACTTAATTCTGTAGCAATTTATATGTATAATGAACAGTAGACATGCTAGAAGAAAACATATAGTTTCTATTGTTTGATTGGTAGATATTAAGGAGAATATAAAACAAAAAATCCCTAAATAAATAAAATATGATAATGATCATACACTGATAAATAAAAATAGATACAGAGAAACAGAAGCATTAAATAGACTGTCAAACCTCAGAGGGGAGGTAGGGGAAGGTGGGCGGTTGGGAATAGATCAACCAATGAACTTGTCTGCATATATGCATAACCCATGGACATAGACAATAGGGGAGTGAAGGCCTGGGCTGGAGAGTGGGGGCAGGTTAGAAGGGGGAGGAAGGGACATATGTAATACTTTCAACAATAAAGATTTAAATATATATATGACAATAAAATAGGCATGCAATTAACAAAACACATCAGAAACTAAGAGACAGACAACAAACTCCAAAAACATTTTAGTACATAAACCATATTTAAGGAATATATAACTATTAAATTTCTATAGTAGCAAATGGAGTCATCTAGCCTCTTGCAACTCAGAAAGCTAAAGACTTTGTCAATGGGTTTATTTTAAATTTTTATACAAAAGCTAAACATTGATTATTTCTATCTTAATTTCTGCAGTTCCTGTAATTACCTAGGAGAGGCGGTAATTAGGTTCTCTGGTTCTCTCTTCCCATCACTCTCTTTTTACTGCTCTCCTCTATGGTGTCCTCACTCGGAGATCTTAGGTTTGGTTACAGAAAGAACTTTGGCAATACTAATGTGTAGCGTAGAATCTTTCACTATAAAAAAGGGTCCAGGTTCCCAGAATTTATAAACTTTAATAGGATTTGAAGCCTTCACTTTTCAAGGCTGACAAATCTTTGGGAAATATTTACAGTGAATTCCTTGTAGGTTTCGCCTGCTACCTCTTACAGTCTTTGTCCTGACTCTGTGAACATTTTCCCTGCAGATCTTGCCTGCTCAGTCACCAGGTGGGGGAAAAAGGGCAGTCAAAGAATGAGACAAAGTGTTCCAACCTCTGGACCTGAAAAATCCGAGGAGGGAAGAACCAAAGACTTTGCAGAAAGAAGATTCCCTTTCTCTCTCTCTCTCTCTTTTTTTCTTGCTCCTTTCCATCAGCCTGCTTTCACAGTCCCTGGAAGTGAGCATTAATAAGTGAAATGTTTTCAAGAAATGTATTATCCTGCCACCCAAAGATGCTCTTAGCAAGGCCCTTTCTTCCTGCGTGTACAAGTGTTCTAAAAAAGGTAAGTACACAGTGTGTACAGGTCACTGTAAAGAACTGAATCGCTGCCAACTTGTCCGTGTTCTAGAGAATTGTACCTTTGTTTCACTGCATTTAATGACTAATTTTCTGGGTTGATTTAACTTTAAGCAGTAAACTGCCGGAGAAATTAGTATAGAGTCACATTTAAATTCAAACGCTAGAATTAGATTCGAGTCAGTCACCCCTATTATTGCTTCATTCCGAGCCCCGCTGTGCCGCTTGAGCCCTGAAGTCTCCATTTGCGCAGGAATCCTACGGCGCTCGGCCTGTGCTCTAACATCAAAGCTTTGCTAGAAGTCTTGGATGATCAATAAGAATCTCAGTGTAGTGGAAACACACAATGGGTTACGCCGTGGCCTGCCCTTTCTGAGAATTTGTGGCAGTCTAATGGTGGTGGAAGAGTCAGTTCACTGCGGTTCGCTATTCTAAAGCTTTTCATGCTGCCCACCCCTAGAATGAAAAAGCCAAGAATTTGTACTTCTTGGGGGTTATATTTTAGTGTCTTGGGAAGGGTAGTTAATAAGGGTGCTTCTCAGACACAGAATGACTGTAATTTTCTTAAATATCTTCTCTTCAAATTGTTGAAATGCCGCCAGAAAACATGGGAACAGTTGTGGGGTGTAACATTACTTTTAAAGCAACTTCATACAGGACTGGTGATTTAGCTATGACTTTGAGCAGAATTGTCACTGGAACAGTCTATAAATGTAGTAGTGCAGGATAACTGTGAGTATATAATTTCTGAAAATGCAATGACACGTGGAAAAAGTGCAATGTAGAACTTCCGTATATGTGCTGCTTCTGCTGGGCGGTGGGAGCAATTCCCCTGACCTAGGGGGTGTGGGTCATCACTTGCATACGTGGCCTTATTTCATCAATCCTAATTTTTATTTGGCTAACCCTAAACATTCAGAGGCGAAGACTTATAAACAAACACATCATGTTAATCATACATACATGCAAAAATGCTTTATGAAGAGTATGATGTTGAGGTTTCTAATGGGAAAGAAAATGCAAGCGATTTTCCATTGATTTCTTCATTCAGTAGTCCATTTTGTATGTTTATTGTGTTTCTGATTCTGAGTTCTGTTGATTCTGAGTACGATGATATGGTATCATTGTGACAAATGTAGAACAATTTGGTGATGATCAATGGAAAATTCACAGCTAAGGTGAAAAATGCCTTTTGTTACTATTATTTTTTGTTCTTTTTCCCTCCTTTTGGTACGGATTCAAAACCCTCTGCCTTTCTCCTTTCCTTCTTCTAGGGAAAAAGAAGAGAGGAGAAGAGCCCTGAGTGGTTTGGCTCAGTGGATAGGGCATCAGCCTGTGGACTCAAGGGTCCCAGGTTCGATTCTGACCAAGGGTATGTGCTCCAGGAGAGTCTTTCTAATTCCCTTTTCCGGTCTGTGCCAGGTCCTCTCCCCTGGGGCCCAGTGCCAGCCTGTGCTTCTCTCTGTCATGGTTCTAGTCATATTGGATGGGAATAATCACGCTGATCCTCTTTTCTAGCAACAGTGCTTCTCAACCTTCCTAATGCCGGCACCCTTTAATGCGGCTGGTCAGGCAATAACAGTTAATGGTGCTTGCTATCGCGACATGATAATCCATTTACCTGATATGCTATTCCATACATAACCCTATACTGTATACTTTACGAATCAATAAAAAATTTACAATGTTTAATTATAAACCTGTGTTTTCTATCAAAATTACCTCTTGCGTGAATTTTGGGACACCCTTATTTCGTAGGTTCAGGCTGAGTCATGTGTCAATCCCAGATCCAATCACTGTGGAGACCAAGAGAGGTCCCGCATGAGTCAAGTGCTCTTCCTATTCCATGATAAAAGTCAAGAAGACAGGGTCAAGTAAGAGAATGGCTGCTTCCAGACAAATCACATGACTGCATTTTTGCTTTATGTGTAGGTGTGAGGGGAACGTGGGGGAAAGAAAAAGGATTTCCCAGAGAAAGGGGTGAGCTATTAAGGGTATTTTCAACGAGAAGTTTACTGGGAATGAACAATCCACCTACTTATGTCAAGCAAAAAGATTAATAAAACCACCATATATATAATCCAACTCAGAACCTTTCTTTCCAAGCTGTTCACCCACCCTATTTCTGTTAAGAGAACCCCATATTCTCAGAGTCTAAGGGCTGACTTTTTCACAAGAAGGACATAATGTCATCTTCCTCTCCCTTTCAACATGATTTCCCTTCCTTACTGGCAGGTCTAAGCAGTCTTCTCCCTCCCACCCCACCATCAGTGTTTCATAAAGTCTTTGTAAATGAGCATTTCAGAAGGGAAGCTCATTCTTACACGTGTCCCTGAAAAAATGGTTTAGAGGACACACAATTATGGCGGTGAACACGTGTCCCTTTTTAAATAAAAGTACAAGGATACATGAAGTTCATTCTGTTAGTGGTATTGCAGGTTGCACAGGGCTGGACATAGAGATCAAAGCCAGGGGAGCTAGTTGTGGAAGCTGTTTGACTGATTCCCCCGTAAAGCAATGAGACCCTGACAGATGGACAGCCATGGGATGACCATGGGTTGACCTGCACCAGAATGGAGTGAGGAGTTAGGGAGCGTTTGAGCTGCTGTGTGTCAGGTACTCTTGTCTGTATTTTGCATGTAATATTCTCAATGAGGCAGACATAATGACAATTTTCACACTATGGGGAAATAACACAGATACTGGGGAGGTTGAATGCATTGCTCAAGTCTTTCTGGAAAGAGAGGAAGACCAGATCTGTCTGGCTGTAAAGAGCGTACGTTTTTACACTTTATCATATATCTCTTCATGTACTATATCATAGCGTACACTTCAATTGGAAGTTTAGATTGGTCAGCGAATAGCAGGAAATGCTATGAGAATAGTGAAAGGAGAAAAAGCTGGTTTACAATAGCAAGGAGTAAGGATTTCTTAAAAGATTGAAAGTTGATTATGTTATAATATAAGAACGATGACTACACCTGACTTATCCAACCACTATGTTCTGGCACTGTGCTTTAAGGAGCTCTGCTTTAGTCTGTTGGAGAACGCTAGAGGGCAGATACCATCATAATATTTACCTACAGATGAGGAAACTGGGTCTTAAATACGATTTAAATAAACTGTTTGAGGCCAAATAGCTAGTTCATGGTGGAGCTCGATCTTTAAGCCAAGATTGCTTGAATTCAAAGCTCACGATCATCGTTACCCATCATGATACTTTCTTGTTAAGACAGTGTCTCAAAACAAGAGTTTATTTTCTCACGGCTCTGGAGCCTACAAGTCTGAAATCAAGCTGTCGGCCGGGCCACGATGCCCCTGAGACCTGCAGGAGAAGCCTTTGTGCTCCTTCTAGCTCTGGTGGTTTCCTGGAAATCCCAGGTGTTGCTTGGTTTGTAGATGCATCACTTGAATCCCCTGCCTTCCCTTGACTTTCTCCGTCTGTGTCCGTTTTCACATGGCCAGCCACCTTCTTACATGAAGATCCATGGTGCTGTGTTAGAGGCCCAGCCTACCACCCTATTCCAGCCCGACTTCATCTTAACTAATCACATCTGCCACCACCCTATTTCCAAATGAGATGATATGCCAAGGTCCTCGGAAACGGCACTTCAGCCAAGCTTTTCAGGGGTGCACACAATTCAACTCATAGCACCCGCCTTCACACAGTCAAACTTTGCGGCCGACGTCCCTCCGTGTTTCTTTCCATGACCATAAACACGCAGCAGGATCTTCGTTAGGCGTATTCTACGCATCGCCTTCTCGTTAACTATCTGATCTATCTGAACGAATTAGATTTGGATCGAGAGCAAATGACGCCTGATGGGCTAGAGCACTGTACGTCTCTTCTTTGTCTGAGATTCCCACTGCTGCTATTGGGCGTACTGCTCTGGGGAGCCAACAGCTTTACTGATATTACCGAGGATTTTGTTATTCACAGGGGCTTGCGTTTTCTTTTTGCTCATTTAGATGAGTTCCCTGGAACACAGAAGCACAACCTGGAGGGTAGACCTGGGGAATTTGCTCCTCCTCGTGTTCTGCTAATTATATTTTTTATTACTCATATTGTAAATGAGATAGACTGAAGAGCCACTGCCAGACTAATTTTTTTCTTTCAGCTTTGTAATTTAGATTACTCTCCCTCCATACGCATCTAATTATAAGAATTCCTTAGATACAGATATCAAAGGATCTTAATATTTAATTTCCCCCTAGGAATATGATGGGCAAGTTCTTATGTTTATTAAATTGGTCTTAGGGCAGGCAGCCCTTAAGTCAGATGCTATAATCCATGACTTGTATTTGCCTATCATTTAACCATGAACAAATTACGTGATTACTTCATACATCTGTTATGTGGAAATAAGACCTATTAATTGCCAAATATAATGATCTATTTCTAGGTTTTGCCCATGTTATGGCTTCTTCCTCCTTCAAATCCTCTCCGCCCCATATCTACTCACTACTCATGTGCACTTTATACATGAGTATTCCTTTTTAGCCTTCTCTCCTACCTTCTTTTCTGCTCTCAACTCCCACACATTTGTATTTATTCTAGAAATCAGGGTTTCACAATTTCCTGATGGGCCAATAAAATTCAAAGCACCCAAATGTCTGTGGCTTTTCTAAACACAATTCATGCAAATAGAATACATAAGAACCCCACAGATTTGTTATTTGGGGAAATGTAGTTGACAATAACTAAGGACATACAACCCTCAGGGATTTGGGATAAATGCCTTGGGGGCACCACCGACTGAGAGCCCCTCCCAGGAAGCAGAACTGGGAACTGATCACTGAATGTTTTTTTCCCCCAGAGTAGGGGGCATGCCAACACAGGAATAGGGTTTCTGAGTTACCGCACAGCAGTGACTTATATCCATTTTCCATTTTCCATATGGGAGTGTTCATTGCAATTATCTTGTCTCTATTCCACACATCGTATAATGTATGTGAGGGGTCAAAAGATTGACTTGTTTGTTCATTTTTCTCTCTCTTCCTATTTAAATTCATAGGCTTTTAGATCAAGAGGATACAAAGCTAGACCTGATATAAATTACAAATAAGCCAGTCAGAGAAAGATAAATATCACATGATGTCACTCATTTACGGAATATAATGAACAGCATAAACTGATGAACAGAAACAGATCCAGAGACAGAGAAGCATTGATCAGACCGTCAAACCTCAGAGCGAAGGTAGGGGAGGGCGGGAGTAAGGGGGAGAGATCAACCAAAGGACTTACATGCAAGCATATCGGCCTAACCAATGGGCACAGACAACAGGGGGGCGAGGGCATGAGTGGGGGGCGGGTAGGGGAGTAATGTGGGGATAAGGACACATATGTAATAACTTCATCAATAAAGAAATTTTTTAAAAAAGCAACCCCCCCACAACAACAATAGAGAAAGATCTTCAAAATAAATAAATAAATAACAAAATCCCAAACTTTGAGCCTGATGTTGTTAGGAAAAAAATTTGAGGATTTTCTTGGATGGGGTTGGGTGAGTATATTTTGCTGGGGGAGAAGTGTGTGTTATTATGGACAAAGAGTCTTTTCTGACCTAATTTATACACAAAGCATCATCAAGTTCTGAAGGCAGCATACTCTGTGCTTGAGAACATCGCTCCACTAATTCACCCAGGGACATGGAAGGGTGACAGCTTTTCATCTGGCTCCGAAGCAGGATCAGTGTGTTATGCAAGCAGCTCTGCCACTTGAGTCATAGACGTAGTAAGTCCTTTTGTATCTGTGCTGGGAAAGATGCCGTGTCAAGCGGTTATAGGGAAATTACAGTAAATACCTTCGGTTCTCAGAGAAAGACCCCAGGCCATCTGGAGCACCATTCAAAAAGCACCCCTGTTATTGCTGCTAAGCCCTGATGTTGATGAAGTATCTAAGGAGGAGACATCAAGTGTCTATGTAGTCAGAGTTGCCAAGACCGATCAAGTCATCTGATGAGGGAGGCCCAGTAGCAGTCCAGTATAAGATGGGAGTGACATAGTTAGGGTAGTCATGAGCAGCATCAAAGGCACATGAAGTTGCATGAACAGTGGCCCATTCTCTAACTATGGTCTTCCACCACAGTTGTATTGCTTCCTGCCTATCCTTATCTTATACCAGTGCCAAAATGGAGTGGGTTCTCTTGTAACAAGACGACAGAGATAGAAAAACCAAGGCTGGCTCGTGAAGGGCCAGCTTGTTACGTTGGTGTTAACTGGAAATGGACTGCTGCTGCTCAGCAGCCACAGTCAGAGGCGGCCCTGAGAGAGGTGCCAATGGAAAGTCTGGAACATGCTCCGGGAACTTGATCATCACCTTGCTGTGGCAAGAGAAATGCCTTAGGCAAGAATGCAGACAGATTCATAGGTGATAGTGAATGGTTAGGAGATTAGTCAGGGGCTTAGAGGATAAAGTTTAGAAGATCGAGATAAGGAGACCATTGGAAGAGAGATGTGGATGGACAAATGGAAGTGGGTACAAAGTAGGTAGGTGTTTGTATTACTTCTTTACATTTCCGGAATAGATCCACCTTTACCAATAGAAGAAACACTATATAATCAAGCAGATAGAATAACACACCCAAATGGCATGAGTCAACTGTCATTGGCCAGTATATATATATTATTTATATAATGAAATATTCCAGTTTTTAAATGTACCCAAAATACATGATGAGGCAAAAGTAGGTTTACAGTTTGAGTACGTGAAACACAGTTTACTCTTGTATTATTTATTAATTATTGCATTATTTTTCCATACCATTTTAAACCTATTTTTGCCTCATCCTGTAATTTATTGATTTTATTTCCTTGAAATCACTAATCCCACAAGTAGTGATATCTGTATGTTGATTTTTCTCTCTCCATCTTAGCATTTCCCAGTTTTCTGTTGGTGTATGTGGCTGGGAGTCAAGCAAGGGAATGAGAATAAGAAATGGATGAAAATGAATGGTCTGCATCGGAAAACAAACCAAGGAAACACTCAGGTTTGAAAGGCAGACTTAAGAGATTCTCAAGTGCGACCAGACGGGCAGATCAGCCTTTCACCAGTCGCCTACGCAGGAGCCTGGGGGTAGAGAAGAGTTGCTAAGGGGGCCGTTCTGGAGAGCTCACTTTCGTACCTGCTCATCATTTATATTTCATTGACCCATAACACCTTATGCATGATTGAACTCCTCTCCAAACATACTAGACTCCACAGGTCCCCAAATGATCCAGTCTCTTCTTCCAAATGCTCTCTTGCTGCTTGAACTGTTTCCATTAAAGACACTCACCAGCAGCCTAGACACCTGTTTTCCCCACTTCTCTGTTTCTATGTACTTAAAGGTCTCACTTGTAAACACACCGTTTCCATAGTCTCCTAGCTGATACCCTGATTCCAGTGTCCCCCCCGCTATGATCCTCACAGAATCGTCCCTCTGAAATCAGAAATAAACCTTTTCTTTTCTTGAATAACATCTGTGACTCTCCATTGCTTACATCATAAAATGCCTGTGTCTCTCCAACTCTCTCAAGCTGTTTGCCTCTTGCTCCCAGCATGTGATACACCTAAAGCTTTCTGACTGTGTCATTTAGTACACGCCCCAGGCTTTTGAATACGCTGCTCTTCACTGCCTGGAGAACGCTATCCTGCACGTCAGCATGGCCAACTCACATTCATTCTTCAACACCTCGCTGTACCTGTACTTCTGTTCCGACTGAAGCTTTGATCATTATCTCTGTATAGTATCACTCCATCTTACAACACATATTTTATTATATATAACACTCCATTCCCAATTATCTGCTCGCATGTTGTCTATCCTACAAGAAGTGCAATTCTCTTTTTATTTATATTTTATTACACTTATTTAGGTTACATTGGCTAATGAAATTATATCAGTTGCAAGTATACAACTCTAGAATACATCCTCTGTATATTGTACTGTGTTCACCACAAGAAGTCATCTTTTCCCCTCACCATTTATCCCTCCTTTCCCATCTTCTACCTGCGCCCTCCCCCTTTCCCTCTGAAGTACATTCTTGAGGGGAGGAATCTATCTTTTCTTTGTATTTCCAGTGCCGAACATAGTGTCTAACACATGGTAGAGGTATAATACATTGACTAAATAAATAGGTAGATGGAGAAATAGATGAAACACATTTTTAAAAATTATAGAAAAGTGTATTAAAGACTGAGCACTGAGAAATGAACTTATGTTCTCACTCTTTCACAAAATCAAATTGTGCTTTTTGTCATGTGTACCCTGTAGTTTCTCTTTCCACTGCCATTACAGATGCTTTCGCTGCCCACAGAGGCAGAGTCACAGATTAGCAGGACATTCTGACAATTGCCAGGCTTTTGACATGCAATCTGAGGTGTTTTGAAAATGTTTGCTGTTGCTTCTGCAGAAAGATGAAAAGGTTTGTAAAATATATCTTCTGCTTCCAGAATGCTGCTATCATTTTTGAAAATCTGTAATTATTTTGTTCTATCCACACTGTCACTAACTATGTAATTAGTTGTATTCATGATATTTAAACTCTACTTAAGATATATTCAGAGTGTTTGAAAGAGTATTGAGAAAAACACCATCTACACTTTGTTTTGCTGACAGATGGGACTGGGCAAACAATAAATTGATTTTCCTTAACGAGAAAGTCTTGACTCGTCATAGGTTATGAGAGACTTGAAAATTTTATGTGTTCATCTCAACTGAGTTTAAGAAGACCAAAGTGACACAAACTCAAGAATGAGAAACATGGAGTGATGATCGATAGCACATTCGATGTTTCTGCTCGTTATATATCAAACTGAAAACGTGCTCCGCCTTTTCTCCCGTGCCTGGGCGGCAGAAGGGAGGGGAGCGTCCTCCGTGCCCTCCCGCAGCCTCGAGGGCCCAGGCGGGCACTGCAGTCTCGGGGTCTCCAGCTTCATCACTGGCAGATGCACCATTTCTCCGGATACCCGACGGCCAGCAGCCAAGTCCCTGAGGGCTGTGCAGCTCCATCGCAGTCCGCGGTTGCCTGGGAGGCCCTGTACTGACTGAGGGAGGCCTGCATCCTGCAAGGCAAACCTGTGGGCTGCCATTTAGGGGCACGCATGCCTCTGCCCTCTCTGCCCCATAAACAATTCGCCTGGATGGATTTATTACTCCCTGCTGCCCAAATTGGTCCTGGGCACAGACATAATTACAAAACCCCATTTCAACCTAAATGGTCATTTTCTGGATGTAATCAGGACGGTAATAGCAGATATCAACAACGGAGCAGTGTCGAAATCTTACAAGATGAGATGCGTATGAGTTTTACAGGTGAGCACTATTTCTATGCTAATTGAACCCAATAACTGTTTCTTAAATGCATGACACTTTCTCCTTCCTGATCTTCCTTCAGAGGCGTGGCCAGTTTAGCCTGTGCAATGCATGATCCAGAACTCCGCATCTGTCACCGAGATTAGCTTGAAGGTTTTGGCATGGAGACCAGGTGGCTGACTCCAGGCCTTACGCTCAGGAAGTGGGGCTCCCCGAGGGTAGGGGTCTGTCAAGAACGCCTTCCTGAGACACACAGGGAAGTCCGGGTTCTGTGCCAAGACTTGGGGGCTGGAGGCCCTCCGCACCAGCTCATCTGTGTTGATGAGCAGAAAACAGCGAGATTGCCCTTGCAGAGTTCTCATTATTATTGAGGTGAAGGCATTGCCATTAGAGATTTCTTCTGGTTTATTCCACTCCAGGGCTAGGACCTCCGGAAGATGTTTTTCACCAGATTTCTGAAAATCCCTACAGAGCCGTATGGAAATACATTGCTGACAAGAGAGATTTCTGTTAACAAGACGTATTGATCCTTTTGTTCCCCCCGGTTACATTGAACAAATTGGTCTCCATTATACTCTTGCACATGTGCCACCCAACCTCTCCA
>NW_006283760.1:858331-858737 GCF_000327345.1 Myotis davidii | reverse complement strand
ATTGTTTTTCCTCTCTAATCGCTCTAGATTTTTCACTCATTTTGCCTCTATTTCTAAAAAAAAAAAAATTTTTTTTTTCACCAAAGTGTTTATTCTGAGATCCTTTCTGAAAGTTGCAATGCACAAGGGCTGTGTTGTGGATTTAGGGCTTTCACTGTAGGTCAGCAGCCATGGAGGCTCCTACTGGCTTCGAAGCAGAGCGGATGTGCACCCCCTTAGGACACCCATGTTCGCAGCCTGTGGCTCAAGCCCCAGCCAGAGTCTAGCATCAGTGTGAGTTTGACTAAGCCCACCCAGCTAGTTAAATATCATGAAATGACAGTCCTACAAATGAGACCAGGGGAACAGCTACCACACTTTCCTAGCTTGTCAATGAGTGTTTTCTGGTGTTTTAAAAAGGCATTCC
>NW_006283760.1:841066-858307 GCF_000327345.1 Myotis davidii | reverse complement strand
TCCTGGGTCTTTAAGCTGGAAAAGGACTCATTTAGCTTTGGAAAGGATTTACATATTTCCCCAAAGAGACAGAATATGAACTTACAGTTACAGCAGTTATACAAAATAGATAAAAAATACGTGATGCAACAACATCTAAAAATACCAACTAAAAAATTAGTAGATCTGAATAAAACTTTTTTTTCCCCAAAAGAAGACATACTGATGTCCAAAGGGCACATGAAAAAAGGTTCAACATCAAATTATCAGGGAAATAAATGTAAATCAAAACCACAATGAGGTATCACCTCACAACTGTCAAGAGTGGCTATTACTAAAAAGACAAGAAATAACAAGTGTTGGAGAGACTGTGTAGAAAAGGGAACCCTCATACACCGTTGGCGGGAATGTAGACTGGTACAGCCACTATGGAAAACAGTATGGCGTTCCTCAAAAAATTAAGATTAGAACAATCATATGACCTGGCCTCTTATTTTTAATTTGTATTTGCCCTTACATAAGCATAGTCCAAGCTAATAGCAGCAGAGTAGGGAATAAGGGCGAATATCAGAATTGTTTCTTAATTGAATCTGGGAATTTCACCTTCTGCTACTCCCAACCTACAGACAATGTGCTATATTTATGAAATAAGAACCACATTCCTGTTTGCATTAGGAAAAATAACCCTCATAAAATCTCAAAAGTATTATAGACTATAATAAGCTATAAACTACTGACTTAGTGAATGAAAGTCTAAGAATTATTTATAATAGAAATTAATGGTTAAATAACACAATATAGATTTTATAATAAAGGATTTTCTTTAAAGGTACACATCTTTTTCCCCCTTATGTATTCTTAAAACATAAGCAAGCAAGATACAAGGAAATAAGAGATAGAGTTGGGCCAAGTTTTCAGTCCCAAATTTCATTAGATTCTTGCCCCATTTGATAATATGTCATATATTCTTCAATGAATTAAAGTGTTATTTCAACAGTCAAGCTATCACAAATACTTCTTAGGCTGAGTTAACCTTTCCTTCATGCCTAAATTTGTACAGATGGTATATAATAATTTTTGATAATTGAAATTTGGTAACCGGGGCTGCATAAATTCAGGATAAAGTCTCACCTGTATTTCACAAGGAAAGGAATGCAGAAAATGAAACTGGAGATTTCCTGCTTTGCTAACATAGGATTTTAGATAATAGGTTTTACTTATTTTAATTTCCAAAATTCTTTTTATTCATGTCATTTTCGCTATTTACACTTCAGATGCATTTATTAGACTTCTTAATTTTTACTACATGGATGCTAATCTTTGCGCATGGAAGCAGATTAATTGGGTACGTATTTGACATTTTTGAGATTCATTTAAAATTGAAACTGAGTCTAAATGGACATCTGGTATGAAAAACAAGTTGAAAGCATGCTATCTCCTTTGCGACAAAATATATTTGATTAGAATTACAAAAGATATTATTCTTTAGAGATTTTTCTTTAATTAGAACAACATTCCAAAAACTTGTTGTTACCTGGCAAAGACACAAAGCAATAAATAAGTTGGATTTGGAGATGCATTAATTGTTTCTTAAAACACTTTTCTCCATGACACTTGAAAATATCATGTAAACTACCAATTTCATTTCTATTTTTTAAAAAAATATTGATTTCAAAAAGGAAGGGAGAGGGAGAGCGAGATAGAAACATCAATGATGAGAGAGATCCTACATGCCCCTCCCTCGACCACCACACTGGGGATGGAGCCTGTAGCCTGGGCATATGCCATGACTGGGAATCGAACTGTGATCTCCTGGTTCATAGATTGATGCTCAACCCCTGAGTCATGCTGGCCGGGCCCAATTTCATTTCTAAACACATTAAGGAAGATGCTAACAACCTTACCTTTCTGGTACAAAGAAAGGAGGGCCTTCCACATTTTACAGAGTGTCTTCCTTTCAGCTTTAGGGCACGTGCTGAGATTCACCAGGCACATTCGAACCCCTGCCTGGAGATGCCAGGTGTATGCTGTCTGAGAGAGAGGTCAACAAAGTGTATTTTTAAGATATATTTATATAACACTATTTTTTGAAATTCATAAATTCTATTTTTGCCCAATGTTTTTCTAGAAGTAGCTAGCACAGATATAAAAATCTGGGAGTGCAGCCACTTATTACATACTAGAGGCCCGGTGCACATAATTCGTGCACTGAGGGGGGGAGAGGGGAGTTCCTCAACCCGGCCTGCACTCTCTCCCAATCCGGAACCACTGGCTCTTAAGGCTGCCTGCCTGATCAACCCTAACTGCCTCTGCCTGCTGGCCTGATGCCCCTAACTGATCTCCCCTGCAGCCTGATCACCTCTAACCGCCTCTGCCTCAGCCCCTGACACCATGGCTTTGTCTGGAAGGACATCCAGAAGGTCTGGCCTAATTAGCATATTACCCTTTATTAGTATAGAGTTTATATGCATCATCCTATATAATAAAAGAGAAACATGTAAATTGACCACCCCTCCACTACTCTCACCAGCCAATCAGGAGTGAGTATGCAAACTAACCCAACAAAGATGGCAGGTTAATTTGCATACACAGGTGCTGGGCAGAGAGCAGAGAGGGAGAGCTGGCAGCTTGGAGGACGTGGCAGAGTGGGAGGCCACAGGATGGAGACAGAGCAGGAAGGGAAAACCAAAAGTGCAGGGAGCACCGGGAATTCTGGGAATAGTAGTTCTGCTGGCAGCCCCAGGACCAGAAGCGGAAGCCCAGAGCGTAGGGAGCACCAGGAATGCTGGGAATCATAGTTCTGGTGGCAAGTAGCAACGAAAATAATTTTATGGTTGGGTCACAATATGAGAAAATGTATTTAAAGGGCCAGAAGTTTGAGGACCACTGCACTAGAGCAAAGTGAGCCTGGAGCAAGTTACTGTTGCAGTTGGGATGGAGGGAAAGCAAAGGTGAGAGACATAAGTAAAATCAGAGTGTCGTGGAAAAAGTAAAGGGAAGATATCCTAAAACTTCCAGGAAATCTCCACCAATGGAGCAAAGAAAAAAAAAGACTCTATTATTCTGTGAAAAACAGACCAAGCTGAGTTGGGGTCTCAGACAATTCGCTCATATGATTGCAAACACAGACAGAAACTCCCGGATTGGAGAGGGTGCAGGTCAGGCTGAGAGACCTCCACACCCCCCAGTGTATGAATGTCGTGCATCGGGCCTCTAGTATTGTGATAAAAAGACAGTATTATTGTCCCACTATGGGAAACCCCACAGTGCTCAGAGGGGCTGCCACACCCACCTGGGAAGCATGGGGCTAAATGAAGTAAGTGCATTGCTAAGCATATGTGAGAAATCACAGAAGCAAAGAAATACTCAAAATGGGTAAATACTTAAATGTAAGTCATGAATCCAGAAAAATCCTAGAAGAAAATATAGGCAGCAAAATATCAGACATCTCATATAACAGAATTTTCACTATACAATGCCTAGGGCAAGAAAAATAAAGGAAAAAATAAACAAATGGGACTACATCAAAATAAAAAGCTCTGCTCAGCAAAGAAGCCAGCCTCAAAATGAAGAGGGAATCCATCAGATGGGAGAACATATTTGCTAATAAAACATTTGATAAGGGGTTAATATCCAAAATATATAAGGAACTCATACAACTTAACAGAAGGAAGACAAACAATCCTATTTAAAAATGGGCAGAGGACCTAAATACAGTGGGGCCTTGACTTACGAGTTTAATTCGTTCCGTGACCCACTGTAGACATTTTTCCAAAGAGGACATACAAATGGCCAAGAGACATATGAAAAAATGCCCAAGGTCACTAATCACCTGAGAGATGCAAATTAAAATGACAATGAGGTACCACCTCACACTTGCCAGATTGGCTACCATCAATAAATCAACAAATGACAAGTGCTGGCGAAGATGTGGAGAAAAGGGAACCCTCCAAACCATTTTCTTGACAAATAATTCTCGTATATAGATAGAGCCTGCAGAGAATTTACTGTTCTTGAGTACATTCCTTATAATTCCCACCATTCCCGAACTGTATCATCTAGCACAGTGCAAGCTGTGATGTACAGCAAGAAGTTGGGACTCCAAAGATAACATGAGTGAAATGTTGCACAGAGCAGGGACATTCTCTTCATATTTTCCATGTTTTAAAATATGTTTTTGGATCTTATTTGCCTCACATTTTTTATAAGAAAGATTAACTTAAGTATATTAAAATATTGGAAATATCCCAGTTCCCTCAAAGCTTAATAACTTATATGGAAGAGTATTTAAATTTTCATACTAGGAACATCATTATATAACTCAAAACCTATTTATTTATTTATTTATTTATTTGAACATATTTTTGATGGGTTGGAACTTTTATAATCTTCTCCTCAACACTGTATGTTGACATCATTTTAAACCATTCCCCGTTTAGCCTCAAGTAGGAGAAATATAAGAAGCAGCAACATGTTTCAAAATTCAAGTAGAATTCATACTCTCTCAAGAAAATAACATGATACAGAGCAAAAGAGACATTAAATATTAACCCATTTTTTGCATAATCTTTTATATAAACTTAATGAGAATAAATAAAATCAGAAAGTGGAGTAATTGCTTTTAAAATTGCCGATGAAAATTTTCTTTGCAGGTGTAATCAGTTCTGCATATTTTAGCTACGGAAGACCCACATCCACTGTGAACAATTGAGGGGGTTTGGTTTTTGTCTTTAGCTTCCGGCTTTCTGCTTCCTAACGGCATAGCTGAGGTGGGTCTGCATGTCTGTGTCCCTTGTTCACGGATGAATGCCATTTCTTTCCAATAAGACAAGGGGTGATTAAGAACTGTTCATAGCCACCAGAGTCCACCAGCGCTGTCTAATTTAATAGAACATTCAAAGCGAGAGAGTGTGGCCATCTTCGCAAATATGAAATATCACTTAGAAGAATACATTGTAATTGAAGCAAACTTCAGACTTTCAATATAGAAACTATTTGTGGAAACTCAATTTGTGGAAACTATTTGTGGAAACTCAATTTTTCTCCCATAAAAATGAGATTTCAGTGACTTGTGCCTGCAAACCTTTTAAAAAAAAAAAAAATAGAGCATTCACCTTAACATTTTGGCAAAAAGTTCATTGAGTCAAGTTCAGCATCCGGATGCTTAAATAAAACTCATGTTTAGGTCCCATATAGGTCATGCTCAGGTCTTGCCCTGACCCTAGTTATAGGACATTGTGTCAGACAACACAGGTCAGTGCATTTAATAGTGTTTTTTAATAAAATAGGTCATGTCTTTTATTCTTAGTTTAACAAGTAGAAATCTATGCATCTTTTGTATTTCCTTGCTAAAATTTCTGGTGATAAATGTTCAATTAAAATGTTTAACTGCCACTAGAGGCACAGAAAATGAGTAATTATAGTAATTATAATCTATGGGAGACAAAGATTTATATTTTAAGTTTTGTATAATTGTATTGGCTTTTATGGCTTTAAAATATTGTTCCCTGTGTTGACAATAAAGTTGTAAACACACATTGGCAGTAGATGCTATTGGGTTTTCTGGTCTTTTTCAATTTATGTTTTTATTAATTTTTGCACAATGACAACAGAATATCTTTTTGCAATAATTCAAGCAATATGTATTAATGCCTAAGAGGGCAAAGGAGACATACCATTATAAAAGTAAATTAGGCTGTATAATATCATATTTATAGGAATAGAGAAATTTTCATTTTATTATTGCAAGTTAATCATGTATGAATAAAATTGGGGAATATAGTCAGTATAATATTTTGGAAGTACATCATGGCTATATTTTCATACAAGTATAATTGAAATTAGGGATTTAAAATTATGTGTCACCTCTACTGTGCCATTTTAAAAATTGCATTATGTTTAAATGTCATGACTTAGTTACAATAAGATTAATGTACATGAGATATGCACTATTCCCCATTTAAATGGAAAAGTCTGGGGACAGAAAAAATGATTATGCTCTATCTTTTCTTCACTCGATATAATGTAATAGTCTGAATTTCTTGGTCTCATCTGTCACTCCATCAATAGGATAACAGTGTAGTAGGAGTCTGTAGAAGTCACAGATTTACACTGTTAGAGCTCTCTTTAGAGTTAGAATACATTAAAAAAGCAAAAGCTTAAAAAATTTCCTCAATAGTTAGAAAACAGAAAATAATGGAATGCCAAAGCATTTAAAGAATCTCTCAACATGGTGTGTCATACTTATTCGTGTGTATGATATTTTAACCACTATGTAACATTACATTGTATAGGGTGTCCCAAAATTCACGCAAGAAGTAATTTTGATAGGCAACACAGGTTTATAATTAAAAATTGTAAGTTTTTATTGATTAATAAAGCCTATAGTATAGGGTTATGTATGGAATAGCACATCGGGTAAGTAAAATTAGACTTTTATTTTTTTTTTTGTTTTTGTTGTTAATGCTCATGCAAAATTCAAATCTTGCGTGAATTTTGGGACACCCTATATAAATGTACCAGAATGTGTAGACAAAGACATAATCCCTCATTCCTCTCCTGGAAATTTAGGGTGTTTGCATTATTTAAAATGTTCTTTTATAAATAATGCTGCAACCTACAAAAATGTAACGTATTTTCATGCACATGTGGAAGTGTGACATTGTTTGGTCACATGCTGTGCATTTTCAACTATATTAGCTATTGACAAATTATTCTTCAAGTTTTATTCCTTGTTACTTCACAGCAAGTGTTTGAGAGTTTAGTTTATCCCACATCTTCACCAACACTTGGTATTATCTGAATTTTGTTGTTGTTAACAGATGATTGTGAAATATTGTTTCACTTTTGCTGATTACTGGAGAGAAGGATATTTTTACATCATTTATTGGCCATTGCTATATCTTATTTTGCAAAATTCTTGCTAATTGGCTTCTCTCATTTTACTATAGGTTTATATATTCCTTATTCACAGAATTCCATAATATAGTTTGATAATTAATTCTTCATAGGTTAGATTTGAAAATATTTTCCCCACAAAGTTATTATAAAAAATTTTTATGTTAATGTTTAGGTTTATAAACTTTGAGAATCATATGTTCTTTTAATGAAATGACCTCTTTCTCATTTTGAAGTGATCCTCTTTTTCCCTGGCAATATTCTGTGCTTCGTAGTCTGATTTATCTATATTAATATATCTACTCCAACTTTCTCTAGATTGTTGTGTCAGGGTCATGAATGACAAAGGAAGACTGAGGCATTGGAGGAGACAGGGGGAATATGACAGCTAAATGCGCTGTGGGATCCTGGACCATGCCAATGAAAACAATATACAAGTGATGAAACTTGAGTTAACTTCTATTGATTAGCTAACAGTCTGATATCCATATTAATGTCCTGGTTTCAATCATTGTATACATAGAAAGATCTTAACATTTTGAGAAGCTGGCTTAAGATATATGGGAAGTGCTTAAAACTAAAAAGGGAAGTCCTTAAAAATAAGAAAAAATACATTTAAAAAGTTTTTTTTAAATGTCAAAAATTTTTGAAAAAGTAAATTCTTTTAATACCTGGTAGTATTCTGCAGAATAAAATCACATCTTGGGTCATCTGGTCCCTCCACATTTTGTTAGATTCATCTACTATCAGTCAATCAGGGGACACCTTAACCTCTGGCTAGAACAGATTGCTTGCAATTTCCCTTACCTCCAGGCTTTGTAACACGTCTTACTCCTGCCCAGAAGCTATTCCCCATTTTCATTCCCATAGTTAACTTGACAGATTCTTTAAAACTCAGTGCATCGAATTCCTCCTCTTTATCAGGGTTGCCTAACCCACCCCTGTTCTCACAATACCTGCGATTACCTTTCCCATAAACTGTAGATTGCAGTTTATGATTTACATCTCTGCTCACTCCACCAGCCTCTGAGTGATTTGAAGACAGTGTCTGTTGTTATGGTATTTGGATACTCAGTGCTACCCGGACTATCACAATGACACAATAATGATTCACATAATGAATGTTTGGGTCTTATGTAAAATGAACCTATAATAGAGAATAAAATTGCTTTTATTCCATTATTTTTATAAAGGTGGATGGTATGTAGTCTTAAGATGTCACTGAAGATGCAATTGAAGATCAGTTTAATTTTATTTCTAAGTTTCTCTTCTTATTATTCATAGAATTCTGAGGCCCTGTGATCCCAACTACAGAGATAAAAACATCATTCCAAACAAATCATTATTGATGATTGGAGGTCTTTTAAGTTTAAAATTCTGGCAAAATTGCATGAAGTTAACCTTAGTATGGTATTAGCTCAATTTTTTTATTTGACAATAAATGCTGGCTTCATCTTTGTGTTTGTTCCTCTCCTTGCCTTCTTGTCCAGTGTTTGGGGTATTGATTGATAATTGGCTTAGATCTGAGGTCGTGCTGTGCTTAATTAGTCCTCCGGAAGCTCTGTAGTATGGCACAGAGGAGTAGCACCCATGCTATGGAGCCAAACCACCACGATTCAAATTCCAGCCTGGCCACTTGCTGTGTGACGGTGAGGAAGTCAGTCAACCTTTCTGTGCTTTAGTTTCCTCATTTGTCAAACGAGAATAAATACTAGTTATAAACTCATTAGTTTATTGCTGGGATTATATATTATTACACTGGACACACTCTGAATAGTGCTAGAACAGCTCCCGGCACATAGTAAGAATCATGTGTTAATAATAATAATAATAATAATTGCCATTTTTCTTTTACCCAACTTTTTCCTTGACATTTCTCTTCAGTACAATGTTGTTACTTTTATTGCTACAAAAACTATGATTAAAAAGTCAAGTAAATTATGTATTTAGAGCACCGTAGGGATGTGAAAGTTACGGGAAATAAAAGGCCAGGGAGCAGGCTTTAAATATATAAAGGGCTCTTATGTGGAAAGGATTGGAGTTATTCTGTTTTTCAGGGACACATGCTTAGAAGCTATAGCGAGGCTTATTTTGAATTTCTAGTAAATAGGTATGACAGAAATATAACAAGTAGAGAGACTCCCCTTCCCAGAAGTACAGAGATGACACTGTAAACCTCATGGCCTCTGAGAGAGCTTTTGATTCTTCAGGACTGTGTGACTCTAATCGTTTTAGGAAGAGAGGACTTTCTTTAGCCCTGCGGTAATATCGCAGGCCCCCAATTCTGTTTAACCAGTAAGAGAAAATCTGTTTATCTTATGGTGGACGATAGCATGGAAACCTGGGAAGAATGGACATGGATATTGGATGTGATTTTTGCCCATATCCACAGCACCACCTTTTATAACCAATGGTGTGCTACTCACTTGTGAGGAAGAGATAAATTAAGAGATACATTAAGAAGAAATAAAAGGCCCTAACTGGTTTGGCTCAGTGGATGGAGCATCGACCTGCAGACTGAAAGGTCCCAGTTTCGATTCCAGTCAAGGGCATGTACCTTGGTCACCAGTAGGGCGTGTGCAGGAGGCAGTTGATCAATGTTTCTCTCTCATTGATGTTTCTAACTCTCTGTCCTTCTCCCTTCCTTTCTGTAAAAAATCAGTAAAATATATTAAAAAAAGAAGTAATAAAAGGTATATTACTTCTTAATAACCCCTTAAAATTCTTTAAATTATTGTTGGTATGTAAACTTTCACATCTCTATAGAGAATTTTAAATATGTGGAGGAAGAATAGGATAGATAGCTGGATCTGTAAAGAAATGTTTCTTTTCAAAAATGATTATTTTTGAAAGCATCAGTGAGTGCCCACCATTAGTTGGACATCTATTGGCAGGTGCACTATGCTCATTGAAATATTGACCTTTACGCTGGGTAAATACCCACTTAAACTTTTGAAGGACCGTGTTTTCCGGTAAGTTGTAGATTGAGGGATATGTCTACATTTCTTTTCTCCTCAGAGGACTTGTGAATAGACTTATCATTCTATTTACCAATTCATACAAGAGTGACAAAAAGCTACTGTGGTCTAAAACTATTCCTGTTTATTACACTGAATGGACATCTCTTCTTCATCCAGCAAATGTATTTCTGAGAAGGCCGTCGGGCGCTGGGTCTGAGATGGGGGTACTTGCAAGTGTGGCCTGGGGTGAGCTGCTTTTACCCTGGAAACTAGCTTCCTCATCATTACACGGATGAGAATGAAAATGTCCCACATTCATTATCAAACCTGTGGACCCAGTCATGTTTGTTTTTTATTTTTTAAAAAATATATTTTTATTGATTTCAGAGAGGAAGGGAGAGGGAGAGAGAATCATCGGCGATGAGAGAGAATCATTGATGGGCTGCTTCCTACACTCCCCCTACTGGGGATCCTACCCACAAAATTGAACCCAGGACCCTTTGGTCTGCAGGCCAACCCTCTGTCCACTGAGCCAAACCAGCTAAGGTGATCCAGTCATCTTTAAATTTAAATTTAGAAAAATCGTGCAGTGCATATGTCATATATTATTTAATATTGAATGGGGTCTGAGGCATCCTGGGATCCATGAATATTTACACTAAGTGCAAAAAATAAGATCTATTAACATCCTACAAAAGTTTAGATTAGCTGTGCCTTTAAATGAGTTTTGGCAGCAAACAAAACGCAAGACCTTTTCATCTTCAGAGCTTTGTGTTTTGAAATAGCAGGTGAAAGATCATACACCTGTACTGATCTAGTGCAAAAGCAGTCCTGTAGATCAAATGTATGCATTAGAAAGCATTATATAAATGGAAGGCATTATTAATGCCTGTGTGCAGGATTTTATGAGTATTTTCCAGGCTTTCACTGGGTAGGAGGAGCTGGGGGGAAAGTTTTCATTGTGTTTTGTTTGAGTCGAGTTTAAAGAGAAAAGATATTACAAGTTTTCTCCTCGTAGTGAATGATGCTCATACTATTAGATGCCATTGGAATCAGCATGGGTTTATGTGTTTTCCAGAATTAAAGTTATCTTCTTACCAAAATTATATTGGTACATTTCTGCTGTTGTAAGCTTACTTTAAATTATAGCTCAGAGATCTCAAGGCTTGGGATTCACCCATTCATTTAGTAATTGCTCATTTTGAATTAGTATGTGTGATGTAAACATTCAGCGGGAAGTAACATTAGCTCTAGAACTTGATGGAATAGTTGTCTGACAAAATAAAAAAGATTGGAGATATATAAGAAATTCCAATTTAAGTGATAATTAGGTACAAAATGAAACTAATTAAAATGTTTAAAAGTTCACCTACAGATCTTGGCTATTTGTATGTAGATTTAAAAAAGCAATTGGGAAGAGTCTTGATGGAATGCATAGGGAGCTTTGTCTGCAGTGGGCCAAGAAGCTATAATTAGGATTACAGTGACATACTGTGGGCAATTGGGGCCAATAAAAGCTGTGAGGGCTCATCTGTGTAAGATTTCCTTCCCCAGAGAGCTCCAGAATGCTGGTCACACTCCAAGTCTTTCTTTGGTAAGCCATTCTTGAAGGACCTTGATTGTGACTACATAGGAAACACTATACTGGCCATGACTTTCTTCTACCACTATTTGGTAAATAAAGTACTTAACTTGTCATTATCCTAAACTACTGCAATCAATACTATGTATGGGAATTTATTAATTAATACATTGAATTTACCTAACTCAGCAGCATCCTGAAAGTCACCAATACTCTTCCCTCTTGGGCAAAAGTGGATGAAAGTTTCACAAATGAGAAGAGTGAACTGAAGGTATGAACTCAAAGGAAGGCATAATGGTAAAAGCGATATACATGTTAATATACATGTTCTAGTTTTACTCACTTCCTAAATCAGCCTGACTTTAAATATTGAAACTTAATATATCTGGGTCTTAATTTTCTCTTATATGAACTATGGGGATAGATGTGATAATCCTGGTGTTGCTACCTGCTCAAAATTTTTATTGGAAGTTCAGTATAATTTGGTGCTTTTCAATTTCACTTTGGCCATGTGCTACGTATGCTTCAGTGATCCACCTAAACACAGAAATATCAGTGATTGTTTCTCCAGGTTGATGTAGTATTTCCTTTTCATGTTTGTTCTTGAATGAAAAAACACCACCACCATGCCATTTATAAGCCACCTCTCATTTCTTGTCGTTCCCCAAGTTCTCTAGTCTTTGTCAGGCCAATGAAAAATTGACACTGCAACCTGGCAAGTGTTGCTCAGTGGTTGAGCGTTGACCTATGAATCAAGAGGTGAGGTTTCGATTCCTGGTCAAGGCACATGCTTGGGTTGCTGGTTCAGTCCCCAGTGTGGGGTGTGCAGTAGGCAGCCGATCAATGATTCTCTTTCCTCACTGATGTTTCTATCTCTCTCTCCCTCTCCCTTCCTCTCTGAAATCAATAAAATATTTAAAAAGAAAACTGATATTACTGCCATCTATGCACTTAAGTGATGAATGCACTTTAACACAACTGGATAGTTCATACTACATAGATCTTCTTAAATACTATCACATAACCACGTCTAACTTTTCAAATGCTTTCCTAGCTTTCTTATAAAAACAATAATTACGAATCTTCTAGAAGTGACAGAATGAAAGTTTCAGAGTAAAGAGAAATTATTAAATGGAGCATGAGTAATGTGAGTAAATGAAAAGGAAGACATGATGTATGGGACATTAATAAAATAAAATTTATCCTGCAACCGGGCTTTGAAAATTGATAATGTGACTGAGAACCGGAGTTCAAATACCTCTAAAGAAAATGATTTTATGCTTTTAAATAATATGACTTTGGAAAGTGTTATATTGTTCAACTCCATCTATTTCCAATGTAGTCTAGCTTTTTAATTTGGCAAAAAAAAAAAATGCATCACATTTCTGTGTCTCAGTTGACTAAATTCATGCATTAAAAATTTTCTCTATCTGGATTGGAGGAGATAGCAGGAAGAATGGATGTGTTTTACTGTTGCTTTTATAGTATATAATATCTTACCTGGTGTTTTGGAATAAAAACCATTATTGGTTTCTCAATGATACTATAAAATACTCATTTAAATAGATCATGTTACAAATCAGGATGTAACGCAAGAATAAACTCAAGGAGTATACAATTTTATTTTATTTTGATGTTTTTAGTCCATGTTCTTTCTTAACTTGGAAAATATTCATAAGTTGCCTTGTATATACCAAACACTGTGTGATCAGGGACTGGAGACACAATGATGAAAATGTAATTCTGTTTCCTTTCAAATAGATTATTGTCCAGCAGAGGAGACCACTGCTTTCACTATTACTAATTATGATAAAAATAGTAATAATTTCCATCTTTGGGAGTGCTTACTGTATACCAGATACTGTACTTTCTACTTTACATGAATAACCTAATTTAATTATCACCACAATTCCATGAAGTAGATGTAATGCCATTTGTCAGATTAGGAAAATGAAGTTGAAGAAGCTAACTTGCTTCAAGTCTCCTAGCAAATCCAATAGTTTAAGAACAAATACTAAAACCTGGGCTCTCTGACCCCAAAGCAAAAACTCATAACAATTACATTATGACAATGGGACGGATGTCAACACAGGTGTATAAAAGGCTGGAGTAGCATGGATACATGAAGTGATTAATTTCATACCAAATCAGGAAAGGGCAAAGCCATGGAAAACCTTCATAGAGAAAAGACATTCTATGGAGTCTGGACAGGTGAAGAGTTACTCACTAGGACAAGTGAACGAAGGTGATTACTGACAGAGGGAATACCATAAGCAAGAGATAGAGTGAATGCTGGCCTCTGAGAAATGTGGGCAGTCCGAGATGACTAGGCTTCTAACCTCAGGTGCGGAGTGGAGGGACAGAGACCAGCCTGGACAGGTGCGTTGGAGTTGGGTCAAAAACAATCTATTTAAACCATATTAACACATTTCGTACTGCTCAGGAGTTTTCTCGTGTTTCTCGCGCCACCTGTTAAGGACCGCTCACGAGTGTTCTCGTTTTTCACGCCCATGGAAAAAGGAGCAGATCTAGATACTTACGTAAATTTTGTTTGGTCCCTCTTCATAGAGGAAAATGTTTTACGCAGTACCATATGTTAAAGAAGTACTAGGAACTTTGTTTAATTGCTTTTGTAAATAAAAATGTTATAATTATTGAAAAACAACACTAAAGTGCATTACGATGATTTAAATAACGTGCAGTTTGCCCCAAAACGTGCGGTCCCTGGCGTATGTCTCAGAGATTTCTACGCGGTACGCAATGTGTTAAAAACATAGACTTTCACTCATGTGGGTATGGAACCTACAAATGATTTCTCAACAGGAAAATGTCAAAATCAGCTCTGCTTGAGTGGGACCTGGCCACTGCGGAGAGGAGATTAGAGAAGGAAGACAGACTGGACAATGAGGCGAGGTAGTTATGGGGTATGCTGGCAGGAAATCAACAGGCAGCAGTCACGTGGGAAGAGAGAGAAGTGCGAGAGAAAGTTCGGGGAGGGGATCAATTCAATTTCAGAGTGCACTGTGGGGGTGCGGAGCATTTCCAAATACCCCCACGATCACTGTACTTGGTAATAGGAGAGAGGGGAGGAACAGAAGAACAAGCAGGTTTGAGAAAAAATGAGCATCGCGATCAAATGTTGACTTCCCGGAACCCGGCACAGCCAGGTTGGGATGTCCGGTGGCTGTAGATGAGACAATGCAACTACTGGAAACATAAACATGAAGTAACCGTTTCTTATGCTGATTCGAAAATGTCCGCAGGAAATTCCTCCCAGAGAAAACCCTGATGGCCACATTGAACAAGGTTCATGAGTCACACGTGACTGCTCTGCTCTCCTGCTGCCCGCAAGGGCACAGCTTTGCGGCTCTGCGCCCGTTCCTGCGTGAAGGCAGAGATTCTCGCCAAAGACATCCTAACCTGAGTGTGTGCGTATAGAGGGGGTACATTCTTTCCCCCAAAGGGAAGAACTCGATTCATCCTTGAAAGGCAGCTCAGTGAAAATATAAATATATTTATTTTCTAAGTAGTCCTCTTTGAATATTTTTAAAGTTAAATTACTATGTTTCTTTCCATATGTGAATTATTGAAGTAAATAAACACAATTAGGCTTTCGAATATCATTTCAAATATGTTTCTTCTGGTGTGTGGTGATGTCAAGATGCATATATAGAATTCTTCCAAGTCAGGATTCCTAACAAATTCTCGTGTGAAGAAATGTGATTTTCAGGTCCCCAAGTAAAATTCTGTGAGCTCATTACTCACTTAGATATACAAGTAGTTATTTTGGTACTTGAAGATTTTAACCAACAAAATAAAAACAAATCTTATTACATGCATTTTTGATAAATACATAATTGGTCAATTTCTATTTATAGCCAACAGTCCTGTAGTGCTTTTCTAAATTCATATTTTTTGCTTTTAAAGGATGGATGCATCACTAAACAGTCATTAGGACCTTCAAATTGGAAAATAACTTCTCATCTGCTACCTCATTTTATACTTTAAAATAACCTGAGAAGATATTAACTAATTTTACACATGAAAAACAGATGCTAAAAGATTAAACAGGAAATATGTAATAGCTCTGTCATAATTTTACAAAGTAGAGTAAAATACCTGACCCTTAACTACAATAAAATTATGTTATGAACACATTTAAATGCCTTGCAAAATAGCTCTGAGAATTCAAAGCATATAAAACCTCCCTTTTTTTAACCTTCAACGTGCCATGAAAGATGATCTCAATGGTGCTGATTCTAAGGTGATCTTCACAGCCACAAACCAGCATTTTCTTCCACTTTATTGATGTATAATTGACAAATAAATAAATTGTTAAGTATTTCTAGTGTACAATGCGATGATTTGCTATATGTAAACATTGCAAAAGGATTCCCCCGAATGAGTAAAAGAGCACATCCACCACCTCACATGTTTACTTCTTTGTGTGTGTGAGTGAGAACATTTTTCTACTCTCTTGGCAAATTTCAATTACAAGCCTATTATGGCCCTTGGCTTTATTGCACTTCACAGATGTTGCATTTTCTTTCTTTTTCTTTTCTTTTTTTTTTTTTTTTTTTACAATTAAAGGTAAGATCTAGCAACAAAGAGATTACGAGTCCCTTTATTGCAGTGGTCTGAAGCTGAACCTGCAGTATCTCCCAGGTACGCCTGTATACAATACAGCATTATCCACTATAGTTGCCGTGTTATAGACCTCATTCATCTTATAAGTGAGTGTGTGTACCATTTTACCAACCTCTCCTATTTCCCCTCCCTCCAAGCCCCTGGCAACCACTTGTCTACTTTCTGTTTCCCAGCCTGACTTTGTATAAAGGTTCCCCATGTAGGTGATACTAAACAGTATTTGTATTTATCTCTCTAGCTTTCATTTAGCATAATGCTCTCCAGGCATAACCATGTTGTGCAAAAGACAAGACCTTTTTCGTTTTTTAAAAAATGTTTAACAACATTCCATTGTGTATATACACACCATGACTTCTTTATCCATTCATCTGTCGAGGGACACTTAGGTTGTTTCCACAGCTTGGCTATTGTAAACGATGCTGCAATGAACACGGAGGTATACATATCTCTTCAAGATAATGATTTTGTCTCCTATGGATATTTCCCCAGGAGCGAGACTGCTGGATCACATGGTAGTTCTATTTTTAATTTCTTGAGGGCCTCCATACTGATTTCCGAAATGTCTGTACCAGTTTACATTTCTACCGACAGTGCACAAAGGTTCCCTTTTCTCCACACCTTTTCTCATAGTCGCGATCTCTTTTTTTAAATAATAGCCATCTCAGCAGGTGCTTGATAGTATTTCATTGTGTTTTTTTTTTTAAAAAAATAACAACTTTATTGAGCTATAATTCACATGACTTACAATTCACACATTGACAGTGTATAATTACGTGGTTTTAGTACATTTACACATATGTGCAGCCACCACCATAGTAAATTTTTAGAACATTTTTATGACCTCAAGTTGAGACTCTCTACCTCTTTATCCCCCACCCCAACCCTAAGCAGCTGCTAATTTATTTTCTGTCCCTACAGATTTGCCCATTGTGAACATTTCATATAAACAGAAGCATACACTATGCTGTCTTTGATGACTTATTTTACTTAGCATAATGTTTTCAAGGTTTATCCATGTTGTAGTATGAATCAGAATATCATTTTTAAATTTTTAATTATTTATTGTTTAAAGTATTACATGTTTCCTTTTTACCCCAATGACCTCTCCCCAGGTGTCCCCATCCCCCAGCACATGCCCTCACCTCCTTGTGCAGTGGTTCCCAACCTGTGAGTCAA
>NW_006283760.1:837029-840896 GCF_000327345.1 Myotis davidii | reverse complement strand
CACAGTTTTGTAATCCACTCATCTGCTGATGGGCACTTAGGCTGTTTTGAAATATTAGCTATGGTAAATTGTGCTGCTATGAACATAGAGGTGCATATATCCTTTCTGATAGGTGCTCCTGTTTTCTTGGCATATATTCCTAGAAGTGGGATTACTAGGTCAAATGAAGTTCCATTTTTTAATTTTTTGAGGAAACTCCATACTGTTTTCCACAGTGGCTGCACCGGTCTGCATTCCCACCAGCAGTGCAAGAGGGTTCCTCATTTTTTATTGCTGAATAGTACTCTATTTGTAGATATAGGCCACATTTTGTTTTCCATTCATCAGTTGGTAGATATTGGGTTGTTTTCACTTTTTGGCAATTATAAATAATATCATTATGAACAGCTAAGTTGACCACCTTTCCATGTACCTGCTGGTCATTATGTCTTCTTTGAAAAAAAGGTCTACTTTGATCCTTTGCCCATTTTAAAAATTGAGTGTGTTTTTTCTATTACATTGTATATTTTTGGTACAGGTTTTGCAAATATTTTCTTTAATTCCATAGGTTGCATTTTCACTTTGTGATGGTTTCCTTTTGCTCTGTGGAAGCTTTTTAGTTTGATGTTATCACACTTGTTTATTTTTGCTGTGTTGCCTTTGTTTTTGGTGTCATATCTAAAAAGCATTGCCAAAACACATGTTGAAGAGATTTTATCCTGCATCTAATGTTCTAAAAATTATTTATAATAACTTAAGAAATAGTTCAATGTTATCCCTGATCAGAGTAGCACAATTTTTTAAAATGGAAAAAAACTGTAATTCATAACAAAATTTTTAATTGACATAGCTTATATGAAATATGGTGTTTAGCAAACAGCTCAGTTGAATGAAGTAATTTTTCTTGGTTAAAGTCAAGGGTATCTATTAAATTATTATATATATAATTGAACAACAAAAATAAATTTATAAATCAACTCTAATTTAAAAATATGTCTGCTTGATCACTTATATAATCTCTCTGGAAATTGACAAGCCTCTTTTTAGAAAACTGACTTGGAACTGGCAAACAGAAGACAAGGACATTGGCATGAACTGCCCATGAACTCACTGTGAGGCCTAGATATTGATTTGATTACTAGCAGACAATGGTCAGCAGCACATCATACCAAATAAACAAGATACATTTTAGTTGAAAAAATGATCAGCATTTAAACAATAGCTAAACTTTACAAAGTAAGAGGCTACAGACAAAAAACACTATATAGTAAGTCTGAGTTTAGCCCAACCACATTAATAAAATCCTTTTTAACATTCTGTGAACTACAGCAATAAAAAGAAGGTCACTGACTATGTCGAAGCAGTAAATGTTTTATTTCCCTCTCCTTTGAATAACGTCTTTCTGGTGCCATAGGTGAAACTTCCCATTATTTCATCACTGTGAGTTTGAGGAGTAAGAAAGCCCAGAGAGGGGGGAAATGAAAAGGAGAAAGATCAGGAGAGGTCAAGGAAGAGCATGATGTCAAAATATTGCCTAATTTCCTTATGCTTTCTCTCACTCTCCTTTTTTTCTCCCAGATACCACATTTGCAGCTGAATGCTAATTCCTTAGTTGAAAAAAAAAAACATCCGAAGTTGTTTTGTTTTATTTTAGGAACATGAGAGACAAAAAGAGAAAAAGAAATAGAGGACAGAGGCAGAAACAGAAAGACAGAGAGACAGACAAACAGAGTAAGAGAAATTTGTTGAACAAAAGTCAAAGAAGAATATTAGAAACAAGATAAAACTGCCATGTTTGCCACTTTTATTCAGCTTAATATGCTAAGGCCTAATTAGAGCAATTAGTCAAGCATAAGAAATAAAAGTCACCCAGCTGGTATGGTTCAGTGGTTGATCAGCTACTTATGAACCAGGAGGTCACGATTCAATTCCTCGTCAGGGCACATGCCAGGGTTGCAGGCTCGATCCCCAGTGTGGGTTGTGCAGGAGGCAGCCAATAGATGATTCTCTCTCATCGTTGATGTTTCTATCTCTCTCTCCATCTCCCTTCCTCTCTGAAATCAATAAAAGTATATTTTAAAACAAACATAGATGTAACTATATACATTACTAGAGGCCCAGTGCACGGATTTGTGCATCGGTGGGGTCCCTCGGCCTGGCCTGTGGGGATCGGGCTGAAACTGGCTCTCTGACATCCCCTGAGGGGTCTGAATTGCAAGAGGGTGGTTCTCAGGTGACGCACCCTGGAATCAGGCTCCCTCCTCTCTGGTTCTGGGTGTGTCACCCGAGAACCACAGCTGCCAATTCACCACAGCTCAGCAGCTCCTGTATTGAGTGTCTGCCCTGTTGTGGTCAGTGCGCATCATAGCTACTGGTCAGCTGGTCACTTAGGCTTTTATATATATATATATTATGACTATTATAAATGATTAAAAATAATGCTAAGAACAGTAATTATGTTATCAATTCACAATTTCGTTGCAGATAATATTTCATGCTTGGATATAAAACTTGGTATAAAATTTCTCATGAAAAGTTACACTCAGTTCAATGTGATTCAATCTAAAGTAATCCAAAAGTTAAGGTAAATCAATACTGAGAGACAGTGAAAACAAATACATTCCCCTAATGGTGCGAAGTGTCATTGTAAATTATCCCTGTGAGCAGAACGAATCACCTTGTGTATCAGAACTGTAATGTGTCTATTTCCATGTGTCTAGCATTTTACTACACTGGACTCAGAAACTGACTGCTAAGCAGCCACTATTACTAATAGCAAGAAATCAGCTACTAAACAGCTCTTGGGCATAGAAATAATAATGTGAATTCCACTCTTAATATTTTGATTTATTTTTATCACCTGAATGTAATGATAGACAAATAGATTTGAAACTCAGATGTTTAAACTATACTGTTAAAGGAAGTGACAAGGACATGGTTAAAGAGGACGGATTAATAGCACATAGAACCAAGATGAGGTATGTGGGCTAATTATAGAACTAATGAGCTAGTTAATCATTCTGAGAACAAAACCATTGCTCCATTTCCTTCATCTGGTGGGAGGCTTGTATCGATGACTTCTAAAGTTCCCACAGGACCTAGGATTCTATGACTCTGCAACTTAATATAATTTATGATTTGGGAACCCAATTAATTTGAAAGTGTGGGAAGTGAATTATATCTTTTAGGGCATTGCAATCATGCTTTAGTCACCTACGTAGAAGAAACAGTTAATATCCAAAGTTCCTAGCTTTATTATTGTGGAGTTCTGGATCAATAAATAGAGGAGGATAGTAAAATGTTGAAAACAAAGCAATATACACCAAATGTTCTCTAATGAATTATGATTATGTCCCCTGTCTAAATTGGTATCCTAAGATGATCAATGTATTCATTGTACTAGTCAAAGCAGGGTAATTGAAATCTTGAATAAAAATAAACATGAAAAATGAATGGACTGATTGATAGATTAGGCTAAATTATCTTGTGTATTGTGTATTATTGTGTCGTGTAGACCTAGCCTATTGGGGTGTCGGAGGGACAATTTATTAACTTCAGTCAGCCAGGGTACACTTGCATCCACTCTCACTCCCTGGAGTCCTATGTTCTGTGTGTCGGCTCATTGATACAAAGGGGTAGTGGGTCTTGACCTCTCTACCTGTGACACTCTCCAGTTAGGGAGTGATTTTATTCTGAGGAGTGCCTAATTCTTAGAGTGTATGTTATAAGGCTATGTATCTGGAATAGTGGGATGTGATTTTAGTAAAAGAAAAAAAGAAATAAAAACTATTTCTATACTACATATACTGTTTATATTTGTATTTTTATAAAACACACATACATATATGTATATATACATGTATATGCATATATCACAAATATACATAA
>NW_006283760.1:812013-836978 GCF_000327345.1 Myotis davidii | reverse complement strand
CGGCCTGGTTGCCCCATGCAGCCTGCTGTTCAGTTATTTGGTCATCCCTCACTAACCCCGCCACTGGCCTTGTCACCCCACGCAGCCTGCTGTTTAGTTGTTACTGTTACTGTGATGGTGTCCTGTACAATTTGCATATTCCTCTATTATTAGTATAGATATCTATACATATTATTAGTCTGGACTCATTTAATATAAAAGATTAAATTAAATTGTTATTTCTTGTTCTACAGTGCTCATTGCTCATTAGCTGAGACAAACTTTGTTTCCTATTAGTCCTGATGTGTTTCAATTTGGACAATAAATTCTCCCTCTACTGTCACAAACACATAATGTCAGTTATCCCTTTGAGTGACAAATTAAATGTAGCACATCCCTAGTCCTTCCTTATCCATGAAATAAGAGGCTTAATGCAGATCTTAAGGCTTCAGATGAATGTGAAAGGATGTGCACTTTTCCAGTGAATTCAAAGCACCTTCCATTCAAGTATTATATAAATATCTAGTGGCCTGGTGCACAGATTCATGTACATCAAAAGGAAATTAATTAGAAGAAATATTTTAATATTGCTATTCACCCTTTCTCTATAATAGAAGTGTCAACCAAATTCATGATCGACAATGACAGATGGAAACACATGCATGCAATTGTTTGTTCTTTATATGTAAGAGCTTTATATGTATTATGCATGTGTAAGTCAACTTAGCCTTTTATATATATAGAATAAACTTGCTTAATTAGACCTGCTTTCTGATGTAGCTAAACTTTTTCCAGTCCATTGAAGCACCCCAACTTCTCTTTCAGGTAACTGTCAGCAACACAGCAGTAAATATCAACATGAAGCAGATTATTATTGTAGATCACGCAGGGAGAACAAAGGGTAAAATATGTAACTGCGGCAGTGTCTGACTATATTCTGTGCAGTGAGAAAACCTGAAGTCATTTTCAAGGTCCACCATTTCTTCTTTTCAGTCAGGTCAAGTTTCTAAGCTTTCTAAATCTCCATTTTCTGGCTAATAAAAAGAAAACAGGATTCCATCGAGTCTCCTATCGACCTACTCTAGGACTTCTGTGAGGATCAAATGAGATGAGGCTAGTGAAAATGCTTCACAGACATTTTGTTAAAATGTGAAATGTTTCCACCTGCATAAAGCAAGTCCTGTTCCTGGGCTGAAGAAACTCCAAGGAGGCTAGTCGCTAGGGAGAGGAAGCCGGGATATACGTGATGTCATTACCCGATGGTCGAACACTTAGCATATTAGCCTTTTATATATATAGATTGTTCCAAAGGTTTTCAATCTACACTAATAAAAGAGAAAGATGCAAATAGACCTTACCTTCACGATGCCCACCAGCCAATCAGGAGTGAGTATGCAAATTAACTCAACAAAGATGGTGGGTTAATTTGCATATGCAAGCACTGAGCAGCCAGGGGTGGGGCAGGACACAGGCATTCCACACTGCCCCAGCCACTCCGGGCCTTTGGGCAGTGTGGGAAGGCGGAAAGGTGGCTCTGGGCCAGAACAAAGGCAGAAAGGCGGCTCTGGCCAGAGCAAAGGGAGTGCCGGCAGCCAGGGGAAGGAAGGCCCATTCTTGCAAGAATCTTCATGCATCGGGCCTCTTGTCGAGTTATAAAACTTCTGGTTTTCTCTTTTTACATGTAATAAGTAATCAGGACTTGATTGATACAATAGCAAGGTTGTAAAAAAGGATATGTCATGCTGAAGACAGCACAAATAACAGTTCAGTTCTTTGGCAAAAAATTTCAGAAAAAATATGTAAATTTTTTAAAAACTTTGTATTAACCTTATTCACTGTATCTTTCCCATTAAATTGCATTAAGTTGGACTAGGGTTGACTGATATAAAAAAGTAGCATACATGTCAAAGAAATTTTGACTTTTTACACAAATTTGGAGTTTACTTTTAGGAAGTGAAGCAACAATAGCAATGATAGGATGAAAGCAGCCCATACTGATCATCAATTAAGGGCAGTTCACCTCTGCAGAGACCGCAGGTTAAGGTAGATTGTGGTGTTCATGGCTTTGATCTGTTAATTTATCTTTTCTAATTCAAATGACCTCTAAAGCAACAGACTCTCGGGAAATGATTATTATCTTCCAGATTTTCTGTGCAGAAGTTTACCTTGATTTTTAACTCCCCCCAGAGTATGATCCCATTGGATAGATGCTAAGGAAGTGCTAATAAGTGAATGCCTAGTATACGGCTAATAGGCTTTATCTATCAAACCCCATTGTTATGAGGCCAGAGTGGAACTTATTTGAATTTGCTCAAAAAACAAAAAAAAATGTATTTGAGCTTTCACTACTATAATTATGCTCACATTATAAACAAAATAAAACCCATAAGATTAGATAAACATACTGAGACACTGGTGTAGGAATTTGTTGATTTCCTATGGCTGTGTATCTGTGAGCATGTAATTCATTCCATATTAGTTTTAAGTATTAATATTGAGTTAGCTCACTATGTTAACTAAAATCAGAAAGACCCAGTTTTACTGGAATCTACCAAAGACAACTTGGCAGGTTTTTGAACAAGAATCTTGTATGAGCCCGGGCAGTGTAGCTCAGTGGTTGAGTGTCGACCCATGAACCAGGAGGTCATGGTTGGATTCTGGTCAGCGCACATGCCTTGATTGTGGACTCTCTCCCAAGTAGGGGGCGTGTAGGAGGCACCCCATCAATAATTCTCTCTCATCTTTGATGTTTCTTTCTCCCTCCTCTCTCCCCCTTCTTCTCTGAAATCAATAAAAATATATATTTTTCTTAAAAAAGAATCCTGTGTAATTTGAATGAGATGAGTTTCTAAAATATGGAATAATTTCTAGATGCATTATTTACTGTTAATCTGCATGATTAGAAATTTTAATTTTTTTTTGCTTTTGTCTCTGTTATTTTTTTAGATAGGGTATATCTGAGTACAAAATTTATCCATAAATCTCTTAGAACAAAAGATCCAAATAAAACTCCATAACCCTCGTTCTTTCCTTCCCTTGTAAATCGCAAATGGGACCCATTTGGACAACAGCTTCAGTACTTATTTAATCTGAACTCTTGGCAAATAACAGCAGAGTGCCTCCCGGAATAACAGCTAACTTTTCACTGTTTTACCATCCCAGGCCTCTGCCCTGGGAGCAATGAGCTCTAATACTGAGCCATGTCACACTGACCCTGGGAAGCAATTTGGTTAAAATGAGTGACAGAGCCACTGCACCATGGAAAGCCTTTCCTAATAAAGACATCAAATGAGTTTGACAAGAAGGCGATGCCTCAGGCCCTTTTACGCAAACTGAAGGCTCCAGCACTCTTACCCCTCAGGGGCCTGGGCGGCAGGGCTCCACCTCCCAACTGATGGGGCTGTGAGCTGGAAGCGGCTCAAAACATCGCCCGCTGCCCGCCTGCGAGTCTTGTATTGTGAAAACCACATGGATCGAAGAGTTTGGACAAGAAGGTGCCATTCTAGTCCACGCTGACATCCTGATTTTGTGGATCTCACTCAAAATAATTTACTTCACACTGTGTTGACATGTGGCAGTAGATTCACAATTGTGGAGGTTTATCAGTCAACTTGATAAAAATTAATTTTTCAGAAATATACGATTCAGACATGCAGCTTTGTATAAGGCAATATGCGGTTCATACCTCTCTAGAGTCTCATACAAATATTGTTCAATTGAATATGTATTTATTGAAAATAATGTCTATATTTTTACAAAGTAACCATTACACTATCACTTTTACAAGAATCAGTTCTTGAAATCTTAAAAAAATTTAGCTATTTTATTGTTAAGTTTAGAGTGTTCATAGGAACTAGGCTTTAACTTGCAAATACATAGCACTCTTTTGTGATTTTCAAATAGCCAAGGTAATGTTGAAAATTTAGTTGTATTAATTTAGAACTTATTATCATGTGCACTGTAAAGTTAAAATTACTTAGAGTGACTGAATGATCATTTGGCCAGATCTAGCACTTTGAGCACTTACGATATGCTAACATTTAAAAGTTGATATTCAAAGGAAATGTAATTACACATATTAATATTAGACAATTATTCTGTCCCACTCTTCTTCTCTGTTTCTAATCTGTTATAAGATCACTTATAAGATCAATGCAAGTCTTTCAGGCAAAATATTAATAACAGCAACAGAACGACAAAAAACTAGTAGATTCATATAATTTTTCTCATTTAAACTGTTTTGTCCCCTTGTCCCATATTAAGTGGTATTAAATATAGTAAAATATATCAAACTGTCAAATTTTTTACTTCTCTAAAGTATTGATTTTGTGGGCTTTGTTTTATAGACTTCTATAACTTATTTATAGGCTATGAAATATAAAATACGCACAACCAACTAAGGTGAACAACCTCCTACAGTTTTTCTCCCATTTAAAAGAAAATCACTTTATATTTTTCATTCTTCCTTGGCCTGACCTTGACTTGTCATTCCTGAGAATTAATGGAACTCAGTCAGCTGAACTCTTCTCAATTCACATTTCACATTTCTCTACTTCGGGTTTCCTGACAAACACAGGAGTTACATGATTTATTTGCAAGGCAAAGAATGACCTCACACATGGCATCCATAACTACATGCTGAAACGCAAAAGGCCTAGACAAGAATAACGCACAGAGTGGGTCACACTGATCAGTGGCCGTGAGGAATGACCACAGGGACTTCTCACCTTTCCAGGCCCTTGCCTGGCTCCAGGACCTAGGCTTTGCTTCAGGAAAAGAAAGCCATTTTGGTGTGATTGAAGGCTGCTCAAGTCTCTCCTCTCTCCGCCTCCCTTTCCTGTTCCAATCATGGAGCTGGAAACAGAATTTAGCAAACTAGACCAACTTTCTAAACTTTTCAAATAGAAACACGAGGCCCGATGTGGTGAGCGGCTCCAGTAGAGCTCCGGTGAGTTAATGTGAAGCAGGCTCTGAGAAGGAAATGAGCAATCAGCCCAGAGGAAATTTACTGGGAAGGGCTCTGTCAATGGACATGTAAGGGAGAAAGAGCCAGAATGAGGCAGAGAGGGCAGTTGAGCTGCAATAAAGTCACAATGAAGGCTCCAGCTCCAGAACGCTGTCTCGGAGAGCCCTGCCGAGTTGGGCAAAGTGACTTGTGCATACCTGTATCCAGAACAGAATCCTGTGGCCATTCCTTTCAGCAGGGACAGCTGGGAAGTTGCTCTCAAAGGGAAAAACTGGCCTTAAACACAATGGGCGTATTTCCATTTGGATACAAATTAGGATCCTCTTAAGGAAGAAGAGGGCGGGAAGAACTGACTCAAGGTGAGCAGTTAACCAAATTGGCCACTTAACATAAGTAAACCTTAACATGTAATAAGAGAGGGTAATGGACTCAGACATCCATTCCTCCCTACTTTCATGTATGTTAACAATTTCCCACATAAAAAGCTTAAATATTTTTTCATTCAGCAAACCTTAGAAAGTTTGATGTAACATTCACTCAAAAAATCAAATTACACCATTTTTCTATACTCACTAAAATAAAATGATATGAGGGCAAAGGAAAATGGCAGTGAATCCAAATGTGTTTTGGCCACTTTGCTCTACATTTCTCGGGCTTCATCTCAGCTCTTCTGCCCATGAAGTTTCAGCTTGGAGCTGGCTGCCTGTGTAGGAATCATGGGCATGTTCTTAACTTGTTTCCACTTTGACAAGTAAGTTTTTTTAGAGATGCAAAATGTTAAATAATATTTAAAGAATAACATGGAGATGGTGTTACAGAGATGAAGAAAGTGGTCAGAGTTTTAGTGCAGCGAAGGGCCCAGAGTGAGGGATCTGTATGCTACATGGATTCTCACCTGTCTGGTCACAGAGAGCGCATGTAGGTCGGGGGGCGGGGGGCATTGTGTGCTCATGAGAAAGCCTAAGGTTCCGCTTGGAGGCACGGTCATAGGAAGCATCAACAGTGTCCTGTCCATCTGGGATATCTCCATAAACTCCATGAAACAACCTGCCCTCCGTAATCGGATTCTCAGTTAATGGAGATGGGGTGAGAGAGGATGAGAAGCCCATCCCAAACTGGTACCAGAAAAGCTGATCACTAGGTGATACCAATTTTCTTCTACACCGGACATGGACTAACATGCTGCACGGGAAGCACTAACTAGAGAAGCCATCCAATGACGCTGTTGTCAGGACAGGGATGGGGGGCCAACGATAAGGGAGCTTACATGTATTCAACATCTATGGCACACCTGGATATGTGTGTGCGTGTAAAGATTACATGTTTTTAATCTCTTTTATTGGTTTCAGAGAAGGAGAGGGAGATAGCAACATCAATGATGAGGGATAATCATTGATCGGCTGCCTCCTGCACAGACCCACGCTGGGGATTGAGCTCACAATCCAGGCATATGCCCTGACTAGGAATCAAACCATGACTGCCTAGTTCAGTGGTTCTCAACCTTCTGGCCCTTTAAATACAGTTCCTCATGTTGTGACCCAACCATAAAATTATTTTCGTGGCTACTTCATAACTGTCATGTTGCTACTGTGATGAATCTTCATGTAAATATCTGATATGCAGGATGGTCTTAGGCGACCCCTGTGAAAGGGTCGCTCCACCTCCAAAGGGGTCGTGACCCACAGGTTGAGAACCACTGGCCTAGTTCATAGGTCAATGCTCAACCACTGAGCCAGGTCAGCTGGGCAAGATTACATTTTTTAAGTCTCTGTGTATTATATCAATAAATATGCATTTATTTGTGAGTAAATATGTGAGTATATGTGAATAAATATGTGAGTATATGTTGCATATATGCTATGTGAATATATATACAAATATATGATTGTTATACAAAGTATGTGATTATATACTATATATTACATGATGCATGAAATATATATAGATTTTCTCTCCGTGGGAAGATATGAGGAAAGAGAGAACAGAGAAAGGGTGAAAAAGAGTGAACAGAGAAAGGGTGAACTTGCCCAAGGTTTATCAGCAGGCATCACATCAATCATGATGACATGAGCCGCCCTTGTCACTGGGAGTGAATAAAGAGCGAGCCCTCAGGATAAATGAATGACTGAAACTGCCAGGTGGAGGATGTGGCCAGTCATGGGTATTCACGGCGACTTAGGGAAACCTCTGCCATCTGCCTGAACTGTGATTCTGCTACCGGATGACGATGTATCTGAGAGCGAATATTTTATTAATAATTATTATTACTCCACTGACCCCTGAGCTGTTGCAGTCTGAGGAAAAAAGTGTTCCACTGGATAACTGGTGATACAGAGAAGCAGATAAAACGGCTGAAAAGCAAGAACGTGTTCAAGCAACCGCTACACTGACAGGGGTAGGCCAAAGGGGCCCGCAAGCAACTGGAAAAGCTGCCCGTTGTTGAACCTAGACCTATTTGAGCAGCACAATAAGCAAAGCAGCATTGTATCAAAACCCAAAGTATAAGCTAAATATCCATGAGTCTACCCCGATATAGGTAAGTTACTGACCACACAAATAAATGGGGAATAGACAAACCTCCCATGCGAAGTATTTCAAAACATTTATGTAGATACTTTGTTCTTAAGTGGAGAGAAATTCCTGCTCTTTTTAAAAAAAATCATTTTCTTATTGATTTCAGAAAGGAAGGGAGAGGGAGAGATAGAAACATAAATGATAAGAGATAATCATTGACTGACTGTCTCCTGCATGCTTCACACTGTGGGGATGGAGCCCACAACCCGGGCATATGGCCCAATCAGGAATCCAACCGTGACCTCTGGTTCATAGGACAAAGCTCAATCACTGAACCACACCAGCTGGGCTGAGAACTTCCTGCTTTTTAAGTGCAGCTGCTCATCATGACTTCATTCTGAAGAATGTGGTATTGAAAGGGGAATAAAGGGCTAACTTTACAGTGGGAAACCTGACAAGCACGACCTCATCCCAGGGACCGAGGCAACATCAACAGTGAGATGTCGTGTTGACAGGATGTGCCCTTAATGTGATGTCATGACAATGGCACTCTACCTCTGAGGTCCTCACATAACCCAGTCTAGGCATGAGGAAGGCCATCAAATTCCGACAGAGCTGCATCCTATAAAGTCCATGGCTGTCATCTTCAGACACTGCCACTGTCATCACAAACACGACCAGTCTGAGAAAGCTCCCTTCTGAGAGATGCTGATGGAGACACGAGCAGTGAATATGATGTTATCCTGGGTGGGATCCTGGAACCAGAAGGGGCGTTAGGAAGAACTAAGGAAATATGACTAGAGCGTTGGCTTTTGTTAATAATGCATCAATATGGGATTTCATGAATTATAACAAAAGTATCATACTAAGGTAAGATGTGCAGAATCAGGGAAATTGTGTTGGAACTTGTATTAAAAATTGTGTAGAAAATCTTTATAACTCTTTTGAATGTCGAAAACGATTCTAAAATAGATTATATATTTTTTTAAAAAGTTGATCCACAAAAGTATCTGTGGTATCACAGGAAAAGAAGCAGGTCACACAATGACACGTGCAGCATAATAACAATGAAAACATGGGTCAGGAAAACAGCCTAGGAGGACATCAACGTTTTCATAATAGCTGTGTGTAGGGAGTATGACTACCGTGATTTTTCCCTTATATTAGTCTGTTTGACAATTTTCTTCAATTATATAGGCTGACTTATAATAAAAATAGGAAAATCAAGATGTTTCATGGATCAAAGAACTAAGAGGCACCTTTTTTTTCTAGATGCAAGGATGCACAGTGTGGAGACCTGGCAGTGTGCCTTTGATAAACATAGTTAAAGAAACACGCAACACCGGCAAAGTCATCAAAACCAAAGCAAGAATAAAATCAAAGCACTGAGGCCTACATTTAAGCTAATATTTCCAGCGAGTGCCTTTATTTAAGAGCTGCCTCATCACATAATTTTTAGTTTTTGTGACAGTTTCAGACTTACATAGAATTCTGTTTGCGAATACTTTTCATAGCATGAATTATACTGATATGGAAAGTGTCTGTGTGCTCCTTTGTTGAAGGATAGCGCTGAGTTCCTAAAGCAAAAACATCATCTCTCTTTACATCTTCACATTATACTTACATACAATTATATAACCTGATTTATTTAGCAATACATGTTCCCTTTCCTTGCCTCACTGCTTAGACATCTGCATACAGGTGCATGGTAATAATAAATGAGGCTCAATAATAGTGTCCAATCTCTATATATAAAAGCCTAACCGACTGTCCAATCGTTCAACCATTTGACCATTTGACCAGTAGCTATGACAAGCACTGACCACCAGGGGGCAGATGCTCAATGCACAGACAAGGAAACATGGAACAGACTGATGAATCTCAGAGGGAAAGAAGGAGGGGGGAGGGTGGGAAGACATTAACCAAAGATCTTATATTCATACTAGAGGCCTGGTGCACCGATTTGTGCACTGGTGGGATCCCTCAGCCTGGTCTGCAGGGATTGGGCCAAATCCGTGCATCGGGCTTCCAACATCCCCCGAGGGGGTCCCGGATTGTGAGAGGGTGTAGGCCAGGCTGAGGGACCCCATTGGTGCATATATATATATATGAATGTATGCCTTAGGTATGAATAAATACCAGAAAGTTAGCCTAAATAATCAGCAAGTAAATTAAAAAATTACTAATAAATAACTGATGACTAACATATATGAACAGCCATGGCGTGAACTGAATAATATTTAGCTTGATTCTTGAATGAAAACTACCAAATTTGACCTTATTAATTTTCACACCTGAATATCCAAGATACCTCAGCTCCAAGTTCACCCCAAGCTTAGGAAGCTCATGTGTAGTTTTAAATAAATATGTAATTATCTCCATTAAAACCACTTCAACATAATTATTTTAAGTTGATTTTTTTTGCTGGCCAAATTCATTTTATCACCCAGTGTATTGCCTTCATAAAGTAGGAATGAGCACCATTCTGGCTGCACTCACCAAGATGGTGTTTGCTCTTTTTAATCAGAGATGTCACCAATGAGAAAATGAGGTATCCAGTAAGAAAACGGACTAGTTTTTTATAAAGCCGGTGCTGACATTCATTACATGTGTATACACAACCACACACCAGAGCACGGAAATGCTCTGTGTAGAGTCCGAGAGTCACCCGCTGACCTTGGGGTCTCTTTTGCAGCAGTCTGGCCGTGGCCTCGGTAGCTTATGCTCCTGAACGTGCAGCACACCCCTGATCACCAAGTAAGTGCAAGTAATTAGAGCGGCTGCCGGGAGGCCATAGATGGTTTCCCCAGCAGAGAAGACAGCCTCTTGCAGGTACTGAAAGCTTTAATGGAAGTGATTCTGTTTACTTGCAGGAAGCAAGACTTCTTGCTTGAAGAGACTAATCAATTCTTTCATGTAATAGAAAATTTAATTGAAGACAACATCCAGAGGTGAAAATATTATTCAGCGAGCGGCTGCTCTTGGCATTCTGTCATATTCATGGGGATTGGCCTACTATTTTCATTGTTGAATTCACATGACAGAATCTCTAAATTACATTAGAGTTGTTTAAGCATGAATTTTGTGAAGGCAATCTGTTTGAATTTGAGCTGTATGTAAAGCATGCAGCTGATACATCAGAAGGATAATTTCACAATTATTTAACAAGGCAACATAGCATCTACTTCCTCTACCAATGAGGTGTGAAACTCACCTCACCCTCATACTAGTAATCTGGGTAATTTGTTTTGAAGGAAATATTTACTCTGAAGTTGAATTGGACTGTTTATTAATCCTTTCCTACTGTTTCCTTGTCTCCCAGAAGGAGGGGTGTGGTATGTTATGTCTTTTGTGCATGTCCACTTTCTAATTAATAGCATGCATCAGTCAATAGAGTATGAAGGAATACTGTTCTAAGAATGTAAAGGGGGAAAAAAGCAATAAGGAGAAAACAGAAAGCTTTTATAAGTAAGCTGCCCATTCCACCATGCCCACTCTGCGAGGGACTATTTCTTGACTATTCCGTAAACTGTCTTTATGGAACCTTCTCCAACTGGGGCTGCCACATTCTCAACTCTACCTATGGGCCCCTGAACAATATCCTTCTATTGACTAATACCCAGGTGTGGTGTGCTCTGTTGCATACCTATTTACACACTCAGAGAGAAAGTTGGGACTGTATCCTTGTTGTTTTTTTTTAATATATTTTATTGATTTTTTACAGAGAGAAAGGGAGAGAGATAGAAAGTTAGAAACATCGATCAGCTGCCTCCTGCACACCTCCTACTGGGGATGTGCCCGAAACCAAGGTACATGCCCTTGACTGGAATCGAACCTGGGACCTTTGAGTCCGCAGGCCGACGCTCTATCTACCGAGCCAAGCTGGTTACGGCACCGTGTGCTTTTAATACCAAGTCCTGAATCATTTGTCTCTGAAACACCTTGGATTCTTTGCTTTGCTTCAAAGCCGTGTTGTTTTACATACAGGCTGCGGCACCAGCTTTCAGACTGGGCTCCCTGGCTTCTTCACACAGCTATTAAATGACCTACCCAAAATCCACACCTGCACTTTAGCATCATTTGGAAACATAACTATTTTCCACAGAGCACCCATAGGTATAATCTAAGCTCTGTCTTACAGGGACCTTCACTAGAGCTCTCTCTAAAGTACTTCACTTAGCACTTGACCATACTTCACCTCTTATTTGACTGCATGCTTCTTGAATATTCTCCACTGAAAATGCCCCACCCACATCCCTACTCTAAGCTTTAGGTAGACTTTCTCTCTTAGAGGGAGTCTTCCTGAGACCCATGACCTTCACTAGCCTGGCCACTTTTCCTGCGCTAGAATGCGTCTATTGTATTCCCCTATTGTTGTCCTTTTACAGGTGTCTGTTTCCATCACCAGAGGGTTTCTTAAAACAAGGACTACACATTATTCATCCTAGCAGTCCTAGTACTAAGCATACCTCCTGGCACATACTAGGTGCTTGTTAAATGTCCATGGATGCATTTGAATGCATTTCAGTTGTAGAATAATTTTTTGATCTACACATTTTGGTTAAACTTTCTTTTCAGAATGATCAGATAAATTTAATTCATCAACAACTTTCCCCAAATTTGTCAGCAATCATAATTAGAGTTAAGATGCTACTTATTTATAAAGGATGAAGTTAGAGGTAACATGGCCAGATACACCCCAGGGCTGCTCTACTGCTTTAGGCTTCCTGCTGCACACAGGCCTGAATTCCACTAGAGTAGAACTGGATGCCTACACCACTGTGTCTCCCAAAGATCCGGTCTCCCCATCTCACACTGCTCACACTTCTATGATGGATGGAATGCTAAGTAATATGGATAAGCTTAGACTGAGGGCATTCTGGGAAATGTTATTTTACCTTTACAGCATTTAAATTACATGAACACAAGTTATGCTGCTTACCTCCTATTGAATAAGCTACCTTATAATCTCTACTAAACCCTCAAAATATATGATTGAATGAATTAGTATTTTCTAAGTTAACTCAGAATTAATCTATTAACAATCTATCAATAAATCAATCTATCAATACCCTACTGTTGTTTTCTCTGAAATCATGGATGCTAGAAAGAGCGACGGTAGAATGTTAAACACTATGGTGTAATACTTTTACAAAGTTCTCTGCCAGCCCATATTGTTTCCTTCTAAAGGAATCTCAAATCCTCATCTTTATCTGCTATTATTCCATCCACAAGATTGGGGAGTGCTAATGTAGACTAGTGGAGTCTAAGAACGCAACCAGACCCCACATGGACATTATCTCCTTTATGGTTCTTAAGTTTTAGGAATTCTTGCTGGATGAGTGGGGTTCACTATCAACACCTTCCCATGCCCAGGAGAGTGATTTCAGCTCTCAACAATGGCATCAGGGAAGGCCCTGGACAGGAAGTGAGAGATACCAGTGAAGGGTAAGTGCTATAAGATACACCTGTGGGAAGCCGACCAGGCATGGACTTGCCTGTGGTCACTCCAGTGAATGCCATGATGAGGAACATGGCCACAATGTTTTCAATGCAAAGAACCTACATGTCTGAAGGTAGAGGGAGCGTGGTACAACTGAGGTATGGCCAAAAGAGTGGGCAAGACTATTACAGAAAGTAAGGTGGAGAGCAGCTTCCAAGGTGGTTGGAGGCAAAATGAGGCTGAAGAATTTGGCAGATGCCAGACTACGTAGCTTTTTATGTTCATCCCATTACGAACTGATATTGCTCTTTAAGTCCAATATCAAACCAAGTAAGAGAAGAAGCTGACCAGAGTTAGATTTTAGAGAATCACCTTTGTCTTCAAAGACCTCTGGCCCTAGGTAACCCTGCATAGGCAGCCCACTACGGGGAATGGGTTGGGAACGTGAAAGAGTGAACATAAAGACATTTTTAAGAAGCCATCAAAGTGATCTGGTTGACAGAGGATGGCAGTAGTGGGGACTGAGATGGAGAGAAATAGACATATTCAAAAGATACTTAGTAGGAAAAGTGGTAGCACTGAATAATCAGCTAGATTTGGGGGAAGTTGTAGTGGTTTAAAAAGAAGGTATCAAGAAAGGTAAATAAGCATCTGTCCTGTGCAACTTGATGAATGTTGGTGCCAGTCACTGCCAGGGAAACTATAGAAAGAACCAGATTTAATACAGAAGCTAATGCCTTCAACATACCTAACTCACCATGCCATCTAGGCAGGTGAATATATACATCTGGTGCTCAGAAGAATAGAATTGGCTAAGAAAAATTTTGGAAGCTATCTACATAAAGAAAGTGGTTAAAATTGATTGTGCTTGGGATTGAAATTTACTGAAAAGAGGCTATAGAATGAGAAAAGGAAGGGCAAGGATAATTCTTGGGAAATGTTGCTATTGATGACTAAAGAGAAAGGGTAAGTTTGCAAATTAAATTTTCAAAAGGACAGACAGAAAAGGAGTGGATAGAGGACACAGATCTAAGCAATATTTATGAGATAAAAACAGTAGATCTGGAAATTGATTAGAATTGGGGGTGAGCTGATAAGAGAAAATAAGAATGACTCCTCACTTGCTAGTTTGCATGAGTGGGTGGGTGATGGCCAAACTGGAAAGAGGAGAGGGTGAATTTTAAATATTTGGAATTTGAGGTGACTATGAGGCATTTAAGTACATGTATATAAAAAAATGCTATTACTGCTCTAGCTGGTTTGGCTCAGTGGATAGAGCATCGGCCTGCAGACTAAAGGGTCCCAGGTTTGATTCTGGTCAAGGGTACATACCTAGGTTGCAGGCTCCTCCCTGGCCCAGGCCCTGGTCGGGGCACATGCAGGAAGCAACCAATCGATGTATTTCTCTCACATAGATATTTCTCTCTGTCTTTCCCTTTCTTCTACTCTCTCTAAAAATCAGTGGAAAAATATCCTTGGGTGAGGATTAAAAAATTGCTATTACTAAGATTAGCTTTCACATATTTAATCCTTGCCATGTGCCAGGTATTATTCAAAGCATTTATTTATGTTAATGCACTAACTATCCAAACAAATACTATTTTACACATGAAGAAGCTCAGAGATGTACAGTAATTTTCTCATAAACACACAGCTTCTAATTAGTGGAGCCAGAATTTAAACCTAGGAAATCTAGCTGCAGAAAATTACCTCTTATTCACTAGGTGAAACTACACTTGCTATATAAATCTAAGACAAGGCAAAATACGATCTGGATATATAAATTTAGCAGTAGCCAGTATAGGTTGGCATTAAAACCAAGAAAGAGTAGGAAGCATGTATAAAATAAGAGTAGGTGACACTTCTAGGACTATATCCCAAGAAAACAGAAACACCAATCAGAAAAGATATACTGGTATGCACCCCTGTGTTCATAGCAGCACAATTTACAATAGCTAAGATTTGGAAACAGCCTAAGTGCCCATCAGCAGATGAGTGGATTAAAAAACTGAGGTACATCTACACAATGGAATACTATGCTGCTGGAGAAAGGAAGGAGCTCCCACCATTTGCAACAGCATGGATGGAACTGCAGAGCATTGTGCTAAGCGAAGTAAGCCAGTCAGAGAAATATAAATATCACATGATCCCACTCATTTGTGGAAAATAATGAACAACATAAACTGATGAACAAAAACAGATCCAGAGACAGAGAAGCATTGATCAGACCATCAAAACTCAGAGGGAAGGTAGGGGAGGGTGGAGGTAAGGGGAAGAGATCAACCAAAGGACTGTATGCTTTCATATAAGCCTAACCAATGGACACAGACACTAGGGAGTGAGGGCATGAGTCGGGGGTTGGGGGGCAATGGGAGGGATAAGGACACATATATAATAGCTTAATCGATAAAGAAAATAAAAAAGATTCTGGGGGAAAAAAAGCAAGAAAAAGCAAAAGGAATGATCAGAGAAAATAATATTGGTAAAAATTGACAAATGCCTCTCAGTATTATGTCAAACATGTTTACTGAGCTACACAATTAATAAAAAATATTCTGTAAAAAAAAGAAGAGTAGGCCGAAACCGGTTTGGCTCAGTGGATAGAGCGTCGGCCTTCGGACTGAAGGGTCCCAGGTTCGATTCCGGTCAAGGGCATGTACCTTGGTTGCGGGCACATCCCCAGTGGGGAGTGTGCGGGAGGCAGCTGGTCGATGTTTCTCTCTCATCGATGTTTCTGACTCTCTATCTCTCTCCTTTCCTCTCTGTAAAAACTCAATAAAATATATATATATAAAAAAAGAAGAGTAGGTGATAAAGGAACACTGAGGGGGAAAGCTACTTATAAAAGTGGCAGGTATATTTTAAAAAAAGAATATAAATTATTGGAGGAGTCCAAGGACAACCAGAATGGAGAACCACAAAGTCAAGGATATAAAGAAGGTGTAGAAGGTCGCAACTAAGCAGCAAATGCACTTAGGTAGGTCTAGCAGAGTTAGGACACATATGTTCTATGATCATGAGGTGTGGCAGTCAGGGTATCTCTGGTGACCTCACCAAGTGCTGTGTTGGGAGTGTGGTAGTGATAAAAGCTGAATTACTGGATTTAGTGGAGTGAAAGTGGAATAAGAAGTAGAAATAGTAAATGTGCTTGCTTTTTTAAAAAAAATATTTCAGAGAGGAAGGGAAAAGGGGAAAGAGGTAGAAACATCAATGATGAGAGAGAATCATTGAACGGCTGCCTCCTGCTCGCCCCACACTGGGAATGGACCTCCCAAACCTAACTGGGAACTGAACTGTGACCTCCTGGTTCTTAGGTAGATGCTCAACCACTGAGCAACACCATCTTGACCGCACTTGCTTGTTTTAGACATTTGTATGAGGAAGCAAAAAGAAAATGATCAGAAGTATAAAGAGGGCAAATGGTTAAGAGAAATGTTTTGAAGATGGAATAGAGATTTGGATATGTTTATTGGTTGCACAAGGAACAGCTGGAGACGATCAGGACTAATGGAACATAACTCTGAAAAAAAAAAAAAAGATGGAAGGTCTCAATGTGAAATGCACTGGGGAGTGAACCATGTTATTATGAGGCAGATTGCATGATCCTCTTACATTTTCACCGAGAGCAGTGGGAAAGATGATAATATAGTTTTCAAGTTAGGAAGGAAAGGAAATTAGAGAGTTCATCATTTTTAGGGTGTCTACTAAAAGTAACACTGGCAGAGACTGAACTGACATTAGAGGATAGGTGAATTTCTGGAATAATTGAAAAGAAATAAAAGGGCAAGATAAATAATACATAAAATGACTGATGGGACCAGTTAAAATAGTAATTGAAACACATTACAATCTATTGGTGCTAATCTATATGTCTGTTTAGTTCTGATCTATATACTAGTGTTCAGTAACCTGGGGATAGTTGGTGAAAAAGTGGGACTGTATTGTTGATACAAAGGACCCAAGAGTGGAGTTTCACTCAGTAGGTGCAAATAAAGAATAAAACTGTTAACAGAATGCAAGGTATTGTTGAGAGCTTAGTTCAGGTGATCAATCACAGATTCTAGCACAGAAGAGTGAGAAAGCAGAGCTGTGTGGGTATATTAGACGAGAATGAGAACCAGGCAATCCAGAGGCTGAAGTTTCTGAGTCTCATGAGCAGGTTTATTTGGAATAACATATCCGTGCACCTGGCAGGGTAGGGAGAGAATGAGATACTGGAGTTAAAGATTTCCGCAAAATAAAGGACCTGTCATGAGTAATGGGGAAGGGGTGGGAGGCTAAAAACTGGAGATGACTCATTAGGTTAAGAAGATCCAGGCTTTGACATTCAGAATTGTGATATTTGGAAACTTCTCTTTTTCACAGGAGGTTAGCATGGGCATCTACTATAATTCTGCTCAAGGAGCTTGCCTCGACTCTAATTATGATAATGTCATTCTGAGGGTATCTTTATCTCTATTTAAAGAGTCTTTACAAAGCATAGGATAGGCGAAAAAAGGTTCATTTTTAACTTTGAAATAACCCCATATGATAGTTATGTACCCACTCTGCTGTGTTGAGCAAGAGAACTATATTAAACAGGTTCCTCAAATTGGTTAGTACTAAGAATATCTGATGCGGTTAAAGTGTTGAGCCATCATAAGTGATAATTTCATTTTAAAACAACTTGAGTAGGTGCCTCAAATAAAGGTGCAAAAGCATCTAACTGTAAAAATGTGCATTTCACATGTACCTTGATTTAAATCACATCTCTGTCGCCTTATAGTTGCTTGACTTGGGATCTCAAGCTCTTCAATTGAACTTGGGATTGTTGAATGAGGATAATATTTACCTCAGGGTTGTTGTAAGAATTAGAATACACTTATAAATTATCCAATACTTTTTTTGATTTAGAAATAATAGTGCAAATAACATTATAGTATTACTTAAAACAGTACATGCAATATGTGTATCCTTCTTAGTTGCTAAGTTAACATTTATTATTTTATTAAATTCTGTCCACAAATTCTAGATACTTTGTCTTCTCCTTTATATGATTTCATGTGCAATAGTCCTCTGGGTTTTTGAATATTTTTTTCTGGAATTATCCTAAAATAGTGATACACTGAGTGGTGGCAGTTAAATGAGGAAATGTGGAGAAGACTTTTACGGTGGGAGAGTCTGGATAGGCCGCAGTAGTGAGGACAGTCAAACGGTGCTCTTCTGAATGGCTGTTTCCCGACTCCACTGCCTCAGGCCCCTCTGGGATGGGACCAGGCCTGGAACTACAGAGGGACAGAGCTCAGAAATCCGACTACATCTGCACTCAGGTCCTTTCCATCTGTCCTCCAAGGCTCCCCTTCCAGGATCCCCGTCTTCCTCTTTTGGGCTCTCAATTCTAATTTCTCCTCAGACAACTGAGTTAGATTGACCACTCCCAACAGTTCTTCTCTGGAAACTCCAAATACTGTTCCCCCCATTGAGTATGGCTCTGTCAAATCCCTGACACTATTAACACAAATGGTACTGAGCTTCTCTGAGAGATGGTACTTTCTATTTTCATTTTTTCACTGAGATGTCCACATTTAAGAATGACAAAAGGAGTTAACAACAACCACAAAGTCATGTCTTTCCTACAGTGCCACCAGTAACTGTGGTGGCATTAGGCTTAAGTTCCAAAACCCTGGTTAAAGTTGAAGTTTCCTCTCAAGCGGAACATTTTGTTCCAAGACCGGTGAACGATATAGACAGCAACAGCAAAGATGCATTGTGCTTGTTAAAGTGTTTGTATTTTCCTACTTCCTGCTCCCTTATAAGTTTTTAGAGAACAAGAAGATTTAAGAAAGGGGAAGTAATCTTAGAAAAACAGTACCTGTAACTTTGGTTAACTTAATAGTAGGAAGGGAAGAAAGGTTCCAAAGAAGTGTAGGCAAATTTAATCATCTTATGGTGGTTATTTCTCATGGGATTTGAAAGTGGAAATGACTCGCTAACCTGTTCTGTCTTAGATTGGCATGCTCCAAGTCCCACTCAGTCACTGGAGTGTATATGTTGGTGGAGGAAAGGCAGGGCAACAGTGCTCATTTCAGTTCAAAAAGAAAGTTTAAAAGCAAGACTTAAGCAATCATAGCAAACCATTTAAAACAGAGGTTTGTAACCAGAGGTTAATAAACAGAACTAAGTAGTTTGTGGACCTGGTAAAATTACAAGCAGAACTGAATGTTTGCACAAAATATTCAGTTTTCTAGTGGGAAGGTAATCAATTTTTTATAAATCAAAACTTTAAGAATGGCTGTCCAGAAATAGGTGCATTTTTATACATCAATAATAAACTATCAGAAAGGGAAACTAAGAAAACAATCCCATTTACAATTGCATTAGAAATAATCTAGGAATAATTATAACCAACCAAGAAGGTAAAAGTTCTATACTCAAAAAATTCGAACACACTGAAAAAAGAAATTGAAAAAGATACAAATAAATGGGAGCATATACCATGCTCATGGATAGGAAGAATTAACATTGTTAAAATGTACATCAACCGAAAGCAATCTATAAATTCAACCCAATTCCTATAAAAATATCAGTGATGTATTTCACAGAACCAGTATAAATAATTCAAACACTTATATGGACTCACAAAAGGCCCCGAATAGCCATAATAATCTTGAAAAAGAAAAGCAAAGTTAGAGGAATCACACTTCCTGATATTAATCTATCCTACAAGGCCATAGTAATAAAAACAGCACAGTACTGGCATAAAAACAGACATATAGACCAATGGAACAGAGTCCAGAGTCCAGAAATAAACCCACACCTATACAGACAATAAATATTTGACAAATGAGGCAAAAACATACAACGGGGGAAAGATAGTCTATTCAATAAATGGTGTTGGGAAAATTGTACAGATATGTGTAAAAAATGAAACTAGACCACCAACTTGTACCATGCACAATAATAAACTCAAAATGGATTAAAGACTTAAATGTAAGACTCAATACCATGAAAATCCTAAAAAAAATATAAGCTGTAAAATCTTTGACGTTTTTCTTGGTAATATCTTTTCTGATATCTCTCTTCAGTCAAGGGAAACAAAAGAAAAAAAAATAAACAAATGGGACTCTGTCAAACTAAAAAGCTTTTGCACAGCAAAGGAAACCATCAGCAAAATGAAAAGACAACCCACCGAATGGGAGAGCATATTCGCCAATGACACATCAGATAAGGGGTTAATACCCAAACTTAATGAACTCAATACCAATACACAAACAGTGAAATAAGTCAGTCAGAGAAAGACAAATACCATATGACTTCACTTATATGTGGAACCTAAGGAATAATATAAACAAACAAGCAAAACAGAAACAGACTCCTAGATACAGAGAACACAGTCAAGGTTGCCAGAGAGGAGGGGGCTTTGGGGACTTGGTGAAAAAGGGATGGAGAAGTACAGACTCTTGTTACCTCACAGTCATGGGATGCAAAGTCCATCACAGGGAATATGGACAATAATAGTGTAATATCTATGTATGGGGCCAGGTGGGTACTGGAAATATCAGGGCAACACTTACAAAATGTAGGCTGCATGACTGTCTGGCCATGATGCTGCACATCAGAACACCTGAAACAGATACAAAATAATAGTGAAGTAAACAGTAATTGGGGGAAAAAGTGACTACTGACTGTGGTGGGTGGAGGAGGAAAGGATGCAGGATGTGACAGGAAAGGCATCCTGTAGGACAGATCACCGTGACCCTGAGCAGAAGGCCCTTGAAATCACAGAGAGCTGATGGAGCCACGGCGGATCCCCAGGAGAGCCAGGAATGAGGCTGAAAAGAAGCAGATTCCGGGTCGTTGCGTGGCTGGACGTGGTCTGACATTCTTCAAAACTTTCACAGATTTTTTTTCCTTTTCAATTTATGAATACTTACCAGTAAAAGAAGAGAGAAACTAGAATTTACTTTTACCCTTTTCTTCAAAAATATGATTTTTCCTTAAGAACTCATAGTGTTTTCTCATTAAACAATTATTTCCCTGCTTTGTGATGTCTTCAAATCTGTAAATAAAATGTTTTTGCTAATGAATGGCTGGCAAATGGTTTGAGCTGTGCCATTTATAATCAGACACTGCCCATTCTATGGCTTTATTCTACAGAGAAAAATTTATAAAAAGCTATATAATGATCCTCAATTTTATATCATTTTCTCCACATGACTGCAGAGTTCTTTTCAAAATAGAAACTGTGTTTGTATCTATGTCTGTAAGTGTGTTGTGTTTGAGGAGACCAGTCACAACAACAAATCAGAAAGCTAATTATAACTCATTTATTAAAACGCCATCAATCAGGAGAGGTAATTTTTCTGCCCGTGGGGATTTCTAATTTTCCCACAAGTGGCTCACTTATAATAAAGAAGAAATAAACAAGCATTCCGAATAGGTACATGAATTATTAAACATATTTCCAAAAGGAGACATGAGTAAGGGCTGCTAATGTGCTTATAACTCTCCATAGCCCCCTGCTGCCATGCATAAGTAATAACAAACAAAGGTCAGGGGGCATCGTGCATTTACAAACTGGAACCATAACTAGGAATTTCTGTTTCCATAGCTTAGAAAAAGAGAATAATTAAGCAACCTAAGGAATTCTAGATTCAAGGGGGTGATGAATAATAGATTACAAGGAGAGATGAGTGAGGAAGTTATGAAGAGAAACATGACATAAAATGAACCCACAAGAATCAAGGTTGTACTCATTCAGCTAAGTGGGCACACATTAGTCCAATATTACCTACCTACCATCCTTTTAACCACATCACAAGTCGCTATTTTTATAACTTAATAATTACCTCTCAAAACGATTAAAATGTTATAGTAATACTTTCCTTCTCTAACAGATGAACCCAGAAACTCAATGGCTTTACACAGAGCATTTCAGTCTTCCTCCACATAGTCATGTAGGGGTCCCCATGAAGGCTGTGTTAACCTCAGCGAATTCCCTACTTCCCAGTCACGCTGAAGGATAAGAGAGAAAGAGCAGAGAGCCCAGTGGGCTGACTAAAGGAGTGTCTATTGTTCTCACCCAAATGTAACCGGCCAAAGCTGTCACAGGATCCCACTTGGTGGAAACTGACCTAGTAGTGTGCTCAGAGGAAAGGGAGATGGGTTTGGTCAGCGGCTACCCACGACGTGTAGGAAGAATTTTAAAAAGCAAAACAAAAGATTTGTTGGATTTAAAAAAAGTAGAGATATTTTTATTGATTTCAGAGAGGGCGAGAGAGGGAGAGATAGAAACATCAATGATGAGAGAGAATCACTGATCGGCTGCCTCCTGCATGCTCCACTGGGGATCGAGCCTGCAATCTGGGCATGTGCCCTGACAGGGAATCAAATCAAGACCTCCTGGTTCATAGGTCCAGGCTCAACCCCTGAGCCATGCCGGCTGGGCGTTGGTAGGCGCTTTTAACGCCACCGTGTCTTACTTCTCAAATGTTAGTGAACACACAAACCATGCGGAGATGTTGGTAACATGCATATTAAAGTTCAGCGCCTCTGAAATGGGCCTGAGAGTCAGATTTCTGATAGGCTCCCAGGTGATGCTGCTGGTGCTGGTGCCCAGATCGCAGCAGCAAAACACAGCCACGCTGGTTTTGTGAAAGCAAATCCCACACTAACAAGCAAAAGCTGAGGCTCACGCGGTCAGGTGTCAGCCCTACAGCCTCGCTGACTCTCCTGAATGTCTCTTCCCGCTCTGGGCCCTGCTTCTGCAAAGTCAAGTGACTTTAATAATACATGATTCCTCCAACGCAGTGGTCGGCAAACTGCGGCCCCTTGAGTGTGGCTCTTCCACAAAATACCACGTGCGGGTGCGCACATACAGTGCGACTGAAACTTCATGGCCACACTCAAGGGGCCAAAGAGCCGCATGTGGCTCTCGAGCCGCAGTTTGCCGACCACGGCTCCAAAGCACACAGAATTTGGAGATTGATGAGCTCATACCTGCAGAATGCTGCGGGCTCCTGGGGGGAGGGGTATTACAAATGTACTCGGGATTGTATTGTTACTAGGTGGTCACTGGCTGGAAGGAAAGAATGTTCTCCTGGGGAGGAGGTGTGTGTTCCTCCAGGTCTCCAAACACCTGTGCAAAGAGGAGGCTCCCCTCCCCAGCGTGGAGCATTTGCTGCCATTATATTGTCCATTATTCCACACTGACATTTTCTCCGGAGGCAGAACACAATCAAACCACAGTAGGCACGCGATCAGCTAGAAATGTGATGACTCTCTTTGAGCTTCGCAACGCACCCGCCAGTAGCATAGAACTTCAGAATGAACACACACGTGTTGTGTACATATACTCACTGCTTCCTGCACTAGCGCAGGCATTATGGGAACAATGGGATTTAGGCAGGCACAGAACCTCTGAGAACTGCAGATGCTGCAAACTTTGTGAGGGTTTCTCCTGCTGGCTACATGTGTTCACTGCCTTTCTCTACACTCCCCCTTTTCATCTTCTTTCTAGCTCAGTGGTTCTCCACCTTCTGGCCCTTTAAATACAGTTCCTCATGTGGTGACCCAACCATAACATTATTTTCGTGGCTACTTCATAACTGTAATGTTGCTACTGTTATGAATCGTAATGTAAATATCTGATATGCAGGATGGTCTTAGGCGACCCCTGTGAAAGGGTCATTCAACCGCCAAAGGGGTCGCGACCCACAGGTTGAGAACCACTGCCTAGCTGGAGTCATGAAGCCAGGGTGGTTAGGATTTGTTGATTCATTGATTTACTCATTCATTTATATGGTTTTACTTCTCTCCACTCCCCACTCCCCATCAACCTCCCAGGAAGGCTCAGAATTTTCTGGAGAAAAGAATGAAGGGGGCCGAAAAGGACAAGTTGGGAAGCCACAGTTTCCTATTTCTGCAGTTTACAGTCTGCTTTCCCATTTACACTGGGAGATAATTTTGTAGCACTTTCAAGAATACAAATAAAAAATTGTGGTTGTTGTATCCTATTTGGGGGGCAGAACAGAGTAAAATATAGGTAAAATCAAAGACCTAAAGTATATTCTTATCCTTACTCTTTGTGAGTCTCTTCTAGTGGACTAAAATGCATGCTAAGTGGAAGAAATGTCAAATGTGGGATTTTGCATAATAATATCGGTCATCCAGCACTTTTTGTCCTGAAAACTTATGAAATAGCTATTTTAAGGCACAAATATTATGCAGCATTGCCAGCTATAGCATTCACTTAAAATGAGTTTGCATTTGGAATGAATAGCTGGTTTTGTCGATGGTATTATCTGAATTATTCAAGCAAATGGAAATTTCCTTCGGAATGTATGCAGAAATGCCTCCATCACTTGGGAGCTAGACACTTGACCACAGTGTATTACCATGGCAACACTAATAACAGAGGATGTCTGAGTAAATCTGGTTTTAGCCATAACCAACTCTGAAAGGTGGACTAGGTCTGACTATATTGTTTCCTTTCATTGATGAGAAAGGAAGATAGGTCATTTAGATGTCCCTCAACATCAATTCTAGTTCTCTTAGAAGAGACAGAACTAACCTCCCTGATTCCAAGTGCAAGATGACTTTAACATTAGACTATTAGATCAAATTAGATTTAACTTCCAATTCTCCTTTTGTTAATTAGGTGAGTGTTATTTTTAAGTATATAAAGCAATATAGGTTCAGGATTTTAAAACCATCAGAGTACAGGAAGGCAACTGGTAAAAAGTTAAAAATTTCCATCAAAAGTTCACTAGCAACCAAAAGTATGACACTCCTCTGAAATATGTGTTAACATTTAAAAAAATATTCCTCCAGGAATTTCTGTGCACATATGAGAAAATATCTTGATTTTACTGTGTAAACCCAGTGTAGACATCATACAAATTGTATAAGTTATATAATTTAATGTCATGTTAATGACTAAAGACATATTAATTACCTTTAATTGGAGGCTTTTTATTTAGATTACTTCAGATAGTTTACGTTTAGTGTTGTTGTTACTATGAGAAAGCCACATTATTATAATAATTCTTACATCATATACACAAGCATATATATATATATATA
>NW_006283760.1:804305-811220 GCF_000327345.1 Myotis davidii | reverse complement strand
ATATATATATATATATATACCCCTGTCTAGGTAGAAAGCCCTCTCATTTTAGCATTTAAAAACATAAGAACCATTGAGGTAAGTGAATTCCTTTAATCACACTTCCCTCTACTGTGCCTTGTGGCTGAAAGGTAGCAGATGCGGACTCATTGTCCAAATTGCACTATTAGCTGTTAGAGTGCAGCCACAGTGAATGCAAATCCCATCCAAGTGCATCCGAACAGCGTGGCTTTGACCCCTAATTAGTTGGTGCCTGTCCAGGAGCCGCCCAGCGAGGCTGCAGGGCGGGGAGTCCCATTCTTCTTCCTCAGTGAGTCCTCCCCTTCCTCCTCGCAGACGGAGGAGTCTCTTATCGGAAGGAGCAGATGGCACGGAGTCTGTTTGCAATTGCAGACACGCGCCTGGAGAACAGCTCCTAGGATTTTTCCGTTAGAGTGTGCGACACAGGAGGACAATCGGTGTTAGAAGCCCGGGGAAAAACCTCTACATTTAGCTCAGAAATGTTTCTTTGTGTGGACTTCAATATTTATGCAATATTAGAAGTGGAAATGAGACAGCCCGTTGACTGTCATGTTCTGAGATGTGAAACACTAATGGCCCTTTAAGAGTTAAGAATTTCTGAACTTAAAGCTAATGGTCCCGGCCCAACCAGAGAGGCTCAGTTGTTGAGCATCAACCTATGAACCAGGAGGTCAGGGTTTGATTCCCAGTCAGGGCACATGCTTGGGTTGTGGGCTCGATCCCCAGTTGGGGCATGCATGAGGCAGCCAATCAATGATTCTCATCATTGATGTTTCTATCTTTCTCTCCCTTTCCTTTCCTCTCTGAAATCAATAAAAACATATTAAAACAACAACAACAAACAAACAACAGTGGTCCCAGAATAACATTAATGATGTCTCTTATCAGTTTACAAGTGCTTCCATATTCAGGATCACATTTAATCCTCAGAGAAATAATTGTGTAAGTCCTCTTTCACAGATAAAGAAATTGAGGATCCAAAAGCCAAGCTAACCATCAGCAAATCCACGTATTAAATGTACTGGTCAAGGTGCGCATAATAAGTGAAGTGCAGGCCGTGAGTGGGTAATTATTATGTCAATCATTGTGGTGGGTACTTTATATACATAATGTCTTATTTGTCACAAAATTGCTACAAAGAAGGAATTATTATCTCCATAATATGAGGTTGTCATGCGTAACTTCCCCAAAGCAGCCCTTCTGGGAATGGGTAGACATGTTTCAAATGTATATCTGCTTAACATCAACTTTCATCATGCTCTTCCTCCAATAAAAAATTAAGATGACTAGTTAAAATGAACTCCAGACTTGCCTAAAACGGATATGGTCTCCTTCAAAAATGGTTGGAATAAATAATTTCGTATTTTAGTTTTCTTCAAAGAATGGTAGGTGAAATTTTATTACATGACAATAAAATTTAGGCTTCTGTTCAGCCAAAGTGTGACTACATGCCTTTGTTTTTTAGCATTTTAAGCAACATATACAAGACAGCCCTTTGTGATTAACGTTCACGGGAATCTTCGTGTGGGCACAGCTCTGAATTTAAAAGCATATGAAGAACCTAAATACCTATTACTTTATCCCGAAACAAAATACTACAACACAGCTCATTACACGTCAGAATAACTGGACTTACCTCAGAGGTCTTGCTGTTGTTACAGCCCTAAAAGACGTCCGTGTTCGAACACGCAGAACCCTTGAATGAGGTGGGAGGTGGGGCTAAGGGGCAAAGGTAGCAGGTGGAATTAACTTAGCTCCTCACCTGACCTTAAATAAGGAGGCTCTCTTGGAGGATCGTGGGCTGTCCAGGTGGGTCCAGTGTAGTCATGAGTCCTTACAGAGCACTGCCGATCTCTCTTAGGTTTTAGGGAACATGGTTTTAAGTTTGCAGCCAGAGCTAAAGCCCTTCTTTGGTTTTATACATGATGCCCAGGGAAAGTAAGCCAGTTCCCTAAAGGGATGTATTAGGAAGGGAAAGAACTGGGTTGTGAACTTGGAACTTGGGCTCCAAGCCCAGCTGTTTCTTTTCTTTTTTCCTTTTTTTTAAAAAATACTATTCCATGGTGTATTGCCCTATGGCTGAGCAATTTTTTTTAAAGGGAGAATGATGATTTTTTATTTTTTAAAATATATTTTATTGATTTTTTTATAGAGAGGAAGGGAGAGGGATAGAGAGTTAGAAACATTGATGAGAGGGAAACATTGATCAGCTGCCTCCTGCACACTGCCTATTGGGGATGTGCCTGCAACCAAGGTGCATGCCCTTGACCGGAATAGAACCTGGGGCCCTTGAGTCTGCAGTCGGACGCTCTATCCACTGAGCCAAATCGGTTAAGGCTGCTGAGCAATTTCAATAACAAAAATAGCTGCGACTTTTTAGTTTTTTTGAGTCTCATATCAATTACATAATGATAGGTACAGTTAATCCAATTTAAGTGTTCAGGAGGCTGACGCTAAGTGAGATTTACCAAAGGACACAAACCAGCGCTGGACATACCAGCCCGGTTATTATTTAAAAAACTTTGCGAAAAATGCTGAAAATAACAACTATCCTATTTAGGCCAAATAAGTACTGAGGCTAGAATATATGGTAAAAGTCTTTGAAAGATGGAAAACATTCTTGTGGAATTTCATCTCACCTGTTTTAGGAGAAGGAGCTCAACTCTTGAAAGGGGGGTTGGGTGGGCGGGCGGTTGGGTAGACTTTCCTAGCTGAGCCTGAGCCAATCCTGCTAAACCAGTTGCTTTGCCTGAAATCACCAACCGTGCTCACCCAGCCACCGGACCAGTTCTGTTCCTGATTAATGCAGCCTTGCTTTGCACAGTGCAAACAATCTACAAGAATCTAAGACTCCATTAACTTAACGGCTGGATCCAGGTTGTGTATATTTTGCTCTTTAGTCACCCATAACTTTTCTGATTAGTTTCTTTCATATCCATACAGGTTCTACTTCAGATTATGAGTTTTTGCAATTTACTAGATGGGGAGAGGTCAGACTATCTTTCCACCTGGCTTTTATCGTACAGATTTCGTTTATAGATGTTAAGTTTAGCAGTTAACTGATGGCTGGTGTGGCTCAGCAGACTGAGTGCTGTCCCATGCACCAAGAGGTCACTGGTTTGGTTCCTGGTCAGTTAACATGCCTGGGTTTCAGGCTCGATCCCCAGGAGGCAGCCAATCGATGTTTCTCTGTCATTGATGTTTCTATCTCTCTCTCCCTCTCTCTTCCTCTCTATAAAAAAAATCAATAAAAAGATATTTTAAAAAGTGAAATGGAGAAATAGTAGCAAAAGAACATTTATACATGCACTCAAGATCACACAGATAAGAATCCAATGCAAGATTCATTAAAGTAGAATTGTGTCTCTTTTGTCTTCCACTCAAGTAGTGCCTAGCTCAGTCATGCTCTGCAGACTGAGCAGAGTCTTGAGCAGAGTCATGGCAACCAATATGTGTTTGCTAAAAAAAAGGAAGCAGTGTGAGTTTTCTAAGATTTTCCAGTAGAAGGTGATGAGGAAGAAAAATATTTAGAATCTATTTTTTTTCCCCCTAGAGCAGGGGTGGGCAAACTTTTTGACTTGAGGGCCACAATGGCTCCTTAAACTGGACCGGAGGGCCGGAACAAAAGCATGGATGGAGTGTTTGTGTGAACTAATATAAATTCAAAGTAAACATCATTACATAAAAGGGTACGGTCTTTTTTTTCAACAGATTTATTCATTTCAAACGGGCCGGATCTGGCCCGCGGGCCATAGTTTGCCCACGGCTGCCCTAGAGGGTAGGCACTTATTTTTTTTCTTTGATTTGTATTTGTTACTGAATGCTTCAAATAAAGTCTTTATTTAGAGGCTGATTCTTGCCCTGGCCAGGTAGCTCAGTTGGTTAGAGCATCATCCTCATACACCAAGGTCTCTGGTTCAATGCCTGGCCAGGGCACATACAAGAACCAACCAATGAATGTATACATAAATAAGTGGAACAAGTCTCTCTCCTCTCTCGCTCTCTTCTCTCTCTCTCTCTCTCTCTCTCCTCTCTCTCTCTTTCTCTCTCTTAAAATAAAGAATAATACTTTTGCTTTTACATAATAAGTAAACTGAGTTTAGCAAGATCACCAATTTGTTGTAGAAGTCACAGCCAGTATGAGCTAGGCTTCATTTTTAAACTCTGTTCTTATATGAAAACTTGTGCTATTTATTTTGTCATGAGATATATACAGCAAGTAGATTTTTAAAAAATGGACCTGGAAAATACGTTTAACGAAAAATTGCATGGTTTCACTTAATGCTAAAGAATGCTGACATACACAAAAATAATTGTCCCGCATTCAGATAAATATGAACTAATCACTGTTTAAGTAATTGACAAACATAAATATTTTAGTTTTTATTAGTGTTAGTGAGGTGACTCTTAGCACATAATTAGTAGAATTTATTAAAAGTTAAGTCTGACTTGAGATTGTTGCTATGCTTAGTGTAGATTAGATATCCTGTTAATTATTTAAAGGAACAGAAATAGGTAATTCACACAAATGGAGTTCCAAGTAAGTGCAGAGGAGAGCTGCTTTTTACCTACATGAGTTGTGCTAGTGATGGGATGAGGACTGAGTTTAATAAAGGAATAAAAAACATGTATTGTGATACCTTAACCAATATGTATGAGCATACATATTTGTGTGTCCATACATACATACATCTATGTGTATTAGCTATGTTTATTTTCATTTATTTCCCAGATAAATTCAAGTTGCTTTTGCTTGTTGTTTCCTGGGTTCCTCGCTGATGCTGAATCACCTCTCCCAACATGGAATAGAAAAGGCGAGCACGAGGACTCTTTTCCTTCCTGTTGTTGTGCTTTGGTACTGATACGAGAAGATGCATGGCTCTGATAGAGTAGAAATACAGTTTTCAAAAGAGATGTCTACCTGAAGCGCATTGGAGGAAGACCGCAGGCGTCAGGGTGAGATTTATAGGTAACATGCACGGTAACAGTGAGGTTGAGTCTGTTAAGACCTCTTTTCAGGAGAACCTGGGAAGACTTCAGGCAGGCTGAGTTAAAGAGCATCACCTGTGTCAGAAACGGCCTCCGCTGTAGGTCAGTGGCAATCTATCCCAGGCAGATGGAATTCCAAGTTGCAACCCGATTAGGATGGGCATCAGTAACCCACCATCTGATGCCCATCAGATGGAATAATGGTGTGGGTGGGTTTCTCAGAGGAGGCCACATTATCCCACTGAATCAGGACGATGGGCTCCCTTAGGCTGCAGGGACTGTGATCACAAATCACTGAGGTAGCTGAATCTCTAAAACAGCATCAATGCAATAAAAAAGGTAGCCTGGCCCCAACCGGTTTGGCTCAGTGGATAGAGCGTCGGCCTGCGGACTCAAGGGTCCCAGGTTATATATATTTAAAAAGTAGCCTGAAAAACCAGCCTCTAGCCTTACTCTGGAGAAAGCAGTTGTTGAAATTGGCATCTAAGTCACATGATAGTATGCAATCAACAACAGAAGAGTTCCTCCAAGTTCGGTTTATCAGGGTCAGCCGCAGCAGTCTCCCAGGGCAGCCTGCCAGTGATTTAAGCTGGAAGGTTCTGCTTTCCATGGCTTTTACACAGAGAATTGAATTTATGGACTCTTCACACAGCCACGGCTGTTACATGCAAGGTGCCAATGACTGCTTGATTATCTCGGGAGGACCTCAAAGCTAGTTGGGCATGAAATAGAGGACCTCTTCAAATGAAAGAGATTAGAATATTCAACACAGTTTATAAAGTGTGACAATTCTATTATGTAAGTTTGAACAGCAGCCACTGTTAGAAAAAAAAAATCTATGAAAATATCCAAGAGAAAAATAGCTTGGCAAGACCAGTGACCGTGAAATAATATAGGCTTCATTACTAGCAGGAGAACCGTGTTTGGAGATTTTTCTATCTTGAAAACCCGAATTATGCTCCATAGAACATGGAACTGGTCCCGGTAATGTGAAACTGTTACCACATAGATAATATTTGCAATGGCTGGCTCTAGATTTAATGCACAAAAATTTCTCCATGATTGGGTTTTCAAATTATTGATAATATCAAGGTAACTCCAAAGCAACCACGATAACCTTTACTTTCCATGATAGATCGGAGTCATGTACAACGGTGTGCAAGAACAGTGGGCAGGTTAGTAATCTGTCTTTCCTAAGGGAAGAGGAATCGTTTTTTAAATACATTTTTTTAAAATTTTAGAACTGTTTTAGATTTATAGGATCACTTAAAACAGCACAAGAGTTCTTATCTATCCCATGCTCAGCTTCTCCTGATATGAACATATCATTAGAATGGTACTTTTGTCACCACTCAGGGACAACGAACTATTGCATTATTAGTGAGCATTTATACTGTGCGCAGGTTTCCGTAGTTATTACCTAATGTCCTTTAGGTGTCTCAGGATCCCATCCAGGGTTCTAATTACATTTATTGGTCAAGTTCCCTCCAGCTCTCCTTGGTGATAACAGTGTTTCAGACTTGAGTTGTTTTTGGATGACCTTGATCACTTTGCAGGGTTATTGTCAGGTCTTTTGTAGACCCTCCTTCAGTTGGGATTTATGTGGTATTTTCTCAAGATCAGATGGGGGGTGACAGATTCCTGGGAGCAAGACCACAGAGGCAAACGGCCGTTTTCCGCACATTGTGTCAAGGGCACACTGTTAATGTGACTTATTATTCCTCATAACACCACAGTAGGTGGTGTTTGCCAGTTTCCACCACCATAACCTTACCTTTCCCTCCTGTCTATACTGTGCTCTTTGATAGAGAGTCACTATGCATAGCCCATTCTTAAGTGGGGGGGGACGCTGCCCTACCTACCTCCTTAGAAGCAGAGCCTCTATCTCAATTATTGGGAATTTGT
>NW_006283760.1:803694-804256 GCF_000327345.1 Myotis davidii | reverse complement strand
CTTATCTGTCCATTATTTATTTGTTACTAATGGACTCATGGTATTTTTATTTTGTATTTTCGGTTATAATTTAATACCATTTTATGGATCTTGTTGCTCAAATCATGCTGACTTTGGACATAGAAAGCGCTTTCATTTGGCTTTTGTGTCTCTGACATTTTTCCACTGCAGTTTTATTTTAGAGTTTGTTTGTTTTTAGTACTTGCTGGCTCTACAAAACTTTGGTGCCAGGAGTGCTCATTAAACTTGGATATTACTGCTTCTAGGACCTCTCAGCTGACAGAACAAGAAGACAGGTACCGTATTTGCCTGCGTATAAGACGATTTTTTGGCCCTGAAAAATATGCCTCCAAGTGGGGGGTCGTCTTATACGCCAGGTACACTTCAGATAGACTGCCCATAGTGCTTGCCCCGTGCCATAGTGGCCTCCTGATGCCCGCCCACTTCATTCCACATACCGTTCAGGCATCAGCAGCACTGCTGGGTGTATGCTCGGCTGTTATGCGATTTTGCTGTTATGCGATTTTACCACACTCGCAAAATCGCACACAGACACACTTAA